>NC_064854.1:18304751-18671001 GCF_024139225.1 Suncus etruscus | reverse complement strand
CCAAGGCATTAATTCAGAATTTTAGAGCCAGCAGAATCGCAATGAGGCGTGTCAGCATCTCTAATATCTCAGAGGACTCATACCTCTGAAGAAATGTGTAAATGTACAAAGAACAAACAATGCCATAATAAAGTCGTCATGATCCCCCTCAAAATCTGAATAGGTGAAGAAAATGACTTTAAACACAAAAGGCAAGTGGCATTGTCCAGTGGAGCAAGGAAGAAAAAATATTGCTTTTTGATATCCCTCCTCTGTCCCCCCTGTACTTTCACACACTGAATTGTTATGGGAGAAAGGTGGGAATGTATTAGTCAGGGCTGCAGATGGTGATAGAAGTAAGAGTCGGAATGGTTATAGTGTTGGCTTCTAAACATGTTGTTGCCTACAGATTTCACTTAAAAAGCATTCCCGGGGGATGGAGAGCTGCTGGTTCTACAGAAAGTTAGTCAGGCTGAGCTGCTTTCTTCTCACAGCTGCACTAAATTTGCAGAATTAAATAACAAAACAAGCTGTACATCTAGATAGTCTATAGGCCATATGAATTCTTCAAGTGGAGGGCCAAACAGTTAACGGTTCTCATTTCTTTTCAGAATTCGGAAAAGAAGGATTTTTGCAAAGCTGAACTAGAATGTTGAAAATGCATTTCTTGAGAAGTCTGTGATGAACTTTATCTGCACAAAAAATTTTATAGAAATGATTATTAATAGAACATGCAACAATTTTCCTCCTGTTCTCCTTTAGTCTAATCTTATTTTTTTTAACAGTTTGTCTATTTGTCCCTCAAAATTGAGAAAATACGCTAGTGATTTCCTTCCAGAGAAGCCTTTAAAAGGTCTTTAATAGTTTTTAGCTTTCCAGTATGCTACTAATTAAAATTTAAGTCCTTTGAGATTTCTCAGTAAAAGAATTCTTAAATTATAGAAGCACTACAACATGTTAGGATTTGTTTATTTAGGTCTTAAATCTCTGTAAAACATCCCTCTTGGAAAATGTCAGTGTATTGATTTTTTCCTAAAAAAGATACCATCCCCTTTTACTAAATCATGTCTAGGAGGCAATGAAGGTTTATCTTATCTTATGTGACATTCAGAAAAACAATCTAGAAAAGTAGAAGAAAAAGATTTGAGAGCTAGTTAAGACAACCTCACTAATCACTCATATTAGTTCTTTGACTGTGCAAACATTATTGTCCTTTAACTTTTGCTTTTGTTGATTAAGTCACTGGAATTAGAAATAAGTCACTGGAATTAAGATTCAGTACTATAACAGTCCTGTATTAATTGGTACCGTTTGTTTTTGACTACTGGACCATTAGTAAATGTTAACTTATATGAGCTTTGTGAAAGAAAAAATAAGTTAAAATACAACAACAACATTGGAAATCAAAGAACATTATAGGTCCTCCTTTGAAGGCAATTCAAGGGTTAATTTGAATCCCTATGGCTGTCACTTTTGAAGAATAGTTAATGTCTGTCCCTCCTTCTGCTGTTTGACAATCTCATTCCCAGATACTGCCTTTACTATTTTATGGAACTTACCTGGTAGGTGAGTTCTGGTCATTGGTCTTTCTTTTAATTGGACAGAGGGGTAAGAAATGGCCCTTGTTTCTTCCTCAAAAAGCTAGAAACTGAGCTTCCAGCAATACTTGGTTTAGAAATAGATCCTAGAGAGCAAATACACCATGCAGAAAAAACCCTCTACATTTTATGTTAGTTGCAGCACTAGTCATAGCAGCCAATCTGGAAATAACTCATGTGCTTTAGAACAAATGATTAGATAAAAAAAAACTGTGCTACAACTAGATAATGGAATATTATAGATCAGTTAAGAAAAATGAAGTCATGACATTTGCTCATACATGAATAGACATGGAGATAATTATGCTGAGTAAAATGAGTAAAAAAGAAAGAGACGTAGTATGATCGAACTTATTTGTGAGATATAAAAATAGACAGTATAATAACAATATACAATGGCAGAAGAGATGAGGGCCAAGAGTACCATCCATGGTAGGAAGCTTGTCACAGAGTGGAAAAGTACAGTTAATTCAGAGAAAGGACCAAAATACCACTATAAAAATGATAGTGGGAAAGATCACTCTAGGCAAATATCTAAGTGTACAATGTACTGTCAGAACTTAACAAGAAAAAATCTAATTCCATCAAAAAATGGGGAGAAGAAATGAATAGACAGTTCTTCAAAGAAGAAATAGAAATGGTCAAAAGGCACATGAAAAAATGCTCCACATCACAAATCATCAAGGAAATGCAAATCAAAACAACAAGGAGCTACCATCTCATGCCACAGAGACTGTCAGACCTCACAAAGAATAAGAACAATCAGTGCTAGCAGGGATGTGGGGAGGAAAAGAAACTCTTATTCACTGCTGGTGGGAATGTTGTCTAGTCCAGCCTTTATGGAAAACAATATGGAGAGTCCTCAAAAATCTGGAAATTGAGCTCCCAATAATCCAGCAATACCATTCTTAGGGATATAAGCTAGGAACACAAAAACACAATAAAAATGCCCTCTGTATGACTTTGTTTATGCAGTGCTATTTAGAATAGCCAGAATCTAGAAACAACCCAGATGCCCAACACAGATGAGTGACTGAAGAAACAGTGGTTCGTGTACACTATGGAATACTATGCAACAGTCAGAAAAATTAAGTCCTGAAATTTTCCTATATATGGGTGGACATGGAAACTATTTTGTTAAGTGAAATGAGTCAGAGGGAGAGAGATAGACACAGAACAGTCTCAGTCATTTGTGGTATTTAAGAAAAATAAAAAAACACTATGGTAATAATATCCAGAGACAATAGAGATGAGGGCTGGAACGATATGAAGCTTACCACAAAGAGTGGTGAGTGCAGTTAGAGAACAACTATCTTGACAATGATAGTGAGTGATAGAAACAGAATACCTATCTCTTGGCATCTCAGGGCCCAGTCACACGAGATACTATATCCAGCTTGCACTACGAGAATGTCCCGAGAAAACTATTTAACATACACTTTATCTCTAGGTTATACCTTCTTTTAGGACTAGAAGCACGTGACCAGCCAGAACACCGAAGCAGCAACCAACTCCCCTGCTGACTCATACTGCGTGGCCCTCCTTACCAACTCTTCCTAACGTGGACTGTTACTTGAAACCGGACTTAGCTCTAAAAATATCCCCAACGCAAGAACTCTTCCCAAGACCTCCCTGTCGCAAAGCTTTTGCCAATCTCAAGAAGGTCAGGGTGTGTGATGAAAAGGCACCCAGGAACCCACACCACAAGAAAATCTCAAAAGACAATGGGGAAACCTATAGTTCCATCATAAGTATAAGACCTGTATAGCACTACCTCTTTACCTGCTTTTCCCCAAATGTAAGATAGTCTCTTGCATCATTTTGTTCTTTTAATTACTTTGTTGTTTCATTTTTTTAAATCCTTGTTCCATATATATATGAGCACATATATTTTTATTTCTATTTTTTTCTTTTTTGGGTGTGTGAACTGTTTCCATTTTCTTCTTTTTCCGCCCCCAAATGCACCAGCAATATAATGTAGCACCATTTCCTCCTGCACACTAAAAAAAGGGGAAATCTTACATATAAAAACGAGCTCTTATCTACTAGGGATAAGAACTCATACTTGTTTACAATACAGGGACATCTCCCACCTAGAAAATATGTCATGTGGACCCAACTTAGACCAAAGGTGATTAGATACCATCTGTCCAGCCTTGAACCTTGGATCTCAGACATAGAAATGACACAGTTCTTCACGACAGCTACAGGAAACAAATCCCATCCGGGACATCCTCAATACTGCTCGGACACCAACAAGTGCCAGCTCTAATATGATATCCTGACAACAAGGAAAATGGGAACAACTTGACCTAAGATCAGGTTATCCTACCCCTCCGGCTGACGATAAGACAAAATCAGAAGACGTGTCATCGTTTGGTCAGTCCAAAAGCCAAGATCACGATTTACAGATGACTGGCTGATAGAACCAAGACCGGACTGTATGTATCCTGTGACCAATAAAAAAGCCCTAGTCTAGGGTTTCAGCTACAACCTGCACAACAACCATGCTCTCCAGTTCCAAAGGTCCGTCTGAGACAATTGCAATGGAATGGGTCTTCTGGAAACAACGAAAGACGCTATCATCTACTCCATCCTAAGATCAGTGCAAAGACCAAGACCACCAAACACAGAAGACAGATTAAAATGACACTAAGGAAACAGAACTTCTAGAACCACAAAGAAAGACTTCATCATAAGTTCCACCCCTTGACCTGTGCAGATACCGAGATCTCTAGATACAAAGATTTGATTTTATCACCCAGGACGAAGCAGAAGTCTTCCAAACACCACGAAAGCACCACGGGGAGAGTAAAGGAATCTGAACGAAGTAGTTAATCCCATGACAATATACTCCAAGGGTGGAGAAACCACCATCCAAGGGAATTCCTTTTCGAATGACCCCAACAGTTACTGTGTCTGTGCAGGAGGGAATAAAAAGGCACAAAACAATTTTTTTCTTATATCTATCTAGGTTTTGTCGATTTCTTCATTTTGGTATGGTTTTTGAAGTTGTTGTCCCCATTTATATTTATTTATTTATTTTCTTCTTTTCTTTTTCTTTAGGTGCTCTGCCATGTTTTTTTATCTCAAGACCATTGCTTTTATGTGGTGCTTATCTTTATTGTTGGAGTGCTCACTGGATATTTTATTTGACACTTCTTTTTGTACTGTTGAGATGTTTCACCTTCTTCTTCCCCTTCATCTCTCAAACCGATGATGAGAACCTCTAGAAGGACTCCGCCCATTTTGGGCGTATTTGATTTTTACCCCAGTTTATCACTTTTCTCTTCTTCAAACAAAACCATGTAACTGGAACTATATAATACAGCCTCCCAGTTAGAGAAGAAAACAAGGGAGGTACCAAGACCAAAACAGGTGTAGGACCACTAAGTAGTAAGCTAGGCACAGAGTGGACCATATATTCTAGCAGCCCTGGGGGTGAGGGAGGAGGATATGGGAGGTAGGATGGGAATGGAGATGTAGGGAGGATAATTTGGTGATGGGAATCCCCCTGATATTATGTTAATATGTACCTAAAATATTATTGTCAACAATATGTAAGCCAGTATGATCAAAATAAAAATTATATTTAAAAAAAAGAATACCTATCTCTAAGACAGAAAGGGGAGGTGAGGAGGAAAATAGGGGATATTGGTGGTGGGAAGATTGCACTGGTGAAAGGGGTATACTGTTATGACTAAAACCTAACTAGAAACATGTTTGTAATTATGATGCAAAAATAAAGATATCATTAAAAAACACTCTGGACAAGAACTTGGTGCTTAAAGGAGGTAAAGTGATATGCTTATACCCCTTTGAAAACCAATGTCTACAAGGAAAAAGAATGAGGGTCAGAGAAAGGAAAAAAAATAGAGAGAGAGAAATAGAGATAGAGAGAAAGAGATAGAGAAAGAGAAATAGAGAGAAAGAGAAGAAAATGTCTCCCTTAGAAGCAAGCAGAGGAGAGAGGGAAGGGGGAGAAGGGCAAGACAGAAACTGTTGACCCTTCAGAGGAGGAGGAATTGAAAATTCCTTCCAGTCTGTATTTCTTCTTTTTTAAGACTTGGGTGGACTATTTTATTCCTTAATCTTGGCAGAAAAACAGACTGAAACCAGAGAACTGAATTCACTATGGGGACGGGCTTTTGCTTTTTGAAACTTTATGCATGTTAGATTACTATCCAGTTTAAGAAATCCCAGACCTTAGAAAGGATGCCTCTAAAACAGAGATTGAAATATTTGCAGCAGATATCATGCTTAAAATCACTCCATCATAAACATTGCTTATTTTAGATAGAATTTTCTACGAGGCATTAGTTTTACCAGTGATATGGGAATCTAACGGTCATCCGGACAATAGTTTTTTTAAAAACAGTTGAAACTTAGAAAGATAAAAGGCAAGAGAAAGAGAGAAGTATGTTGGAAAGATAAAATGGGCTGCCCCAGAGTGGAAACAGGTAAATACAGAGACAAGCAAGTGGGGGAAACATGTTCAAGGGAAAACACGGGTTTGAGGAGCAAGTCACGCAAACATTTATATTCTTTGTTTTACGTACTTCTACATTGGAGATGAATCTTCTGTCTTATAAACACACAACCCCTTAGAGAATAGCCAGGAGTGATTGGTTTATCACTATCATGCTAGACAATTTATTTTCAAATCTAACAACACAATACAAGATTAGATGTTATGATAAGTAGGAAATATGGTCCCTGGTGAAAATGAAACATCTTGGTATGTACGATCCCAATAATTTCTCTTCTGGCTCCTTACAGCATTTTTCTGATAGAAACTTTCAAACCCATTATGAATCTTACGCCTCATAATTTTCATGTTTCTCATTTTTTGATGAAGAAAGCTTTTGTGACTTACTGACTGAAAATTACAAATGGAATTTATTCCAGAATTTTACCCTTTTTTATTTTATGCCTAAAACATAGTTGTTTTCAAATTATATATAATGGTTTTTGCAGATCAATGTTAAGGTGTGTATATATATGTTAATTATGTAAATAGTATAATAAGATGCCATACCTAGATAATGCTATTTTTAAAATGAGTTTGATAATTTTGATTTTTATGAGCTAAATGTTATGTTCTAGTTGTGGTGGGGAGCTGACATAATGGTGGTATTTTTGGGGGGAAATGTAATTCTACTCATAAGTTGCATTGTCATTAAGGAAACACAGCTCTTGTCCTTCATTCTTGTTTGTATTCACTCACCCCCATCTTTTCTCTAGTCCATTCCTTGGAAATTTTCCCACCTTTACTTGCTTTTTAAAATCTCTGTTGATCAAATACTGCTTGTCAGATTCTATGAGAGGCTCTGGGCACAAAGAGATGAGATAAACGACTCTTTCTTTAAAGAGCAAGTGCTGAGCAATCCAACAAAATAAATAAGCAAGTAAATAATACTTGCACTGTAGTGCAAGTAAATAACAGAGGACAATTCCCACCAAAAAGAAAGAAAAAGAAAAGGAAAATGTATCTAAGTTCTGCAAACCAGTTTCTACAAAGATCATTTTCTAACTTTCTGGGTATCAGAGGATTGTTCTATTTTTTCCCCCTAATACAGGGAGTTAGGGAAATAAACTTCTATGCAGAAAACAAGCCAGTGTTGAGGTAAAGCAAGATGCATCAGGTAGGATGCTTGCTTTGCATGTACTTGACTTGGGTTCAATCCCTGACATGTGATTCTTGAGCACAGAGACAGGAGTAAGACCTGAGCAGCACCCCAAAAACAAACTAAAAAGATCTAGTGCAGAGATGATAATTCCAGTAATGCAAGCATAGGCAGGAAACGCAAACTCGTTTTTATTATAAACGTGGACCACAGTTGGAGAAAGAGGTTTCAGATGAAGTTTTTGACAAATTAACAAAATCAAGGGTTGGGCCTGCTAAGTTAGCTTTTGGCACTTAGGACAATCACTCAATAAATTAATCAGTCAATAAAACACCTCATGGAGTTCATTTTAATTTTTCAGAAATAAAAGTATCAGAAATGCTGTGGGTATATGTAAGGTAATATGGAATTTTGATAATAATTATTAATTTTAATGAAGGCTATAAAAGTTATGGAGGTTAGGGCTGGAGTGATAGCACAGTGGGTAGGGTATTTGCCTTGCACACAGCTGACCAGGTAGATCTCCACATCTCATATGGTCCCCTGAGCATTGCCAGGAGTAAGTTCTGAGTGCAGAGCCAGGAGTAACTCAAAACACTACTATGGGTGGCCCATAATTAAAATAAAAGTTAGGGAGTTAGATAACTTGGTTACGGGGAATAATAAGTGTCAGGTAAGAATTAATGTTAAGAACTGGAGAGATAGGGCCTGGAGAGATAGCACTGTGGCGCTTGCCTTGCAAGCAGCCGATCCAGGACCAAAGGTGGTTGGTTCGAAAATCGGTGTCCCATATGGTCCCTCGTGCCTGCCAGGAGCTATTTCTGAGCAGACAGCCAGGAGTAACCACTGAGCAACACCTGGTGTGGCCCAAAAACCAAAACAAAAAAAAAATGTGATCACCGATATTGTTAAATCTTAGTACCTCAATTAAAAATGGGTTTTAAAAAATAAAATAAAGTTAAAGCTTTGGTAGTGCACTGAGTCTTCATAAACATAAAATATGCACGAGTATGATATTGGTAAAATAAAAAAAAAGAACTGGAGAGATAATATAAAGTGAGGTGCATGTTTTAATAAAAATCTTCCCCAGTTCCTTCTCTGGCACCTCATGGTCTTGAGGATCTCTGGAGAGACCTTTGGAGATCTCCCAAGCACTGATAATTTGTTCAGATAATCCCTGGTATGCCAGGGTCTGAATGGCTTTAAATTCTTGAATTTATATTGAACCATTGGTTCAAGAATCATTGAGAGGGACCCCTAGAGGTTCCTGGGCACCAATCTTCAAGCCTCATTCCCAGTGAGAAGAGAAAGAAAGAGAAGAAAATCAACAATGATAATAATAATAATAGTAATAATAATAATAATAGTAATGATAATAGTGAAAGACACTGGAAATTGTCTTTTATGGAAATCTGAATGTGACAGGGAGGAAACACTATGTCATGTCTTAGTTCCCCTTCCTAATTTGGAAAGCTGAGAGGAGAGTGAAGCCCATATTCAAAATATTCCAGATGTAGATGAAAATAACCACATTGCAACCCAGCAGATACTTCAATGCATGTCAAAGAAACAGAAATTGGCATGATGTCTGTTTCCCACCACCCCTCTGCATCGTTTTTATCTCCTTTATTTTACAGAAGTCAGGTTTGTTTTATTTATTTGTCCCTCTGCATAACTGTTGGTGTTTTGAACAAGTGAAATAAAAGGTGTTTTTGCAGGCTGTAGGCAATATGCTCAGCATGCTACTCTGTGGAAAGAGATCTTTGATACCTTTGGGTGAATATTTTATCAAGAGTCCCCCTTCCCCGCCCCTGTGAAGTTCTCTATAAATGGACAATGACAGATTTTTCAGCAAGTTGTCACCTACTTCCCTCCTTCTTTCTCAGAAGCATCGAGCCTAGCACCTCTGACTTGAGAGTGTTTTACAAATGGTACCTCACAGAGCTTCACACCCTTCCTGTGAAACACAATGGGAATGAGAAAGGCTGCTATATTTTGAGAGGCAGGTGAGATATAATAATAATAATAAAAAAACCCAGGCCATTCATTGTTCATCTCTGGTTAGGAGCAGAGTAGTGAATACAGGAGTATGTTTCCCATGGAATGCTTTCTGGACCCCAATACTATGCTTCATCGTCATGTGTTCAATTAGCTATCACTACCTTGGGCTCGACATCTCTGTGCTATCTGTGAAAAACAAACCAGCCTCAGTAGTGACTATCCTAACTTGATGTTTTCCTTCGTCCCTTTAAAATATAGCAGTGCAAGCTTTATTTTCCCTGAAGCCCTTGAGTCCTATTCTAAGAAAACAACAAGTTTATGGAATACATTTTTGGGTAAAAAAAATGCCAGAAGATGCTAACAGGATTTATTTGCACACTTTAGAGACATCGCCATAAACAGCATGCACTTGTACACATTTTCTCATTTCTGAAAAAAAAAAGAAAAAAGTTTTAGCACTCTGAGGGCTGAATACATGTCTTTGAATCTGAGAATATATTATTCTTATGTTCTCCTTCCAACCATTGCTACTGTGCAGAGTTCTGATTGAGTACAACATCGTGGAAATTTCTCAGTTCTTGTACGCCCGAGGAAACATGAGCTTATTTAATCAGAGCTCCATATTTTGGTGCTCTTGGGACTTATTGGTGTGAATATGCATCGGTCCTTACTGTGAGAGACTTTCAAAATAAACATTGTGCTCCACATTCAAGCATTATATTCATGTTCACAAAAGTGACTCACTGAGCTACCAAAATATATCCAGGAAGTTTCCAGGACTGATGAAAAACCAAAAGTCTTATAGCTTGCACTTGTGTTGGGTTCCAATTAACCTCTTTGCTACTGTTTCCTCCTAGGAAAATATTGAACAGTTGTGCTATCCCAATTGTCTCAAGTCTTTATTTATCAGAACTCTTCCAGGCCTACATTTGGGGGACAGGTGTCATTGAAATCACATCTCAGCAGCTCCTGCCTAAGCACATGTCATTGGCTATGTCAAGTTCTGAGCATGGTCAGTGGGCCCTGCTTGGCAGATTCTATGTCTAATAAATCATGCAAAATATATGATTTTTGTGTTTTCTCATATTATTCTAGACCCTAAAGACAGTAATGAAGATGATAGCTATTAAATAATAGTCTCAAGATAAAAGATAAATCAGTGAATAAGATCTTTTTTGTTTTGTTGTTTTTGGGTTACACTGAGTGGTGCTCAGTGGTTACTCTTGACTCTGTGCTCAGAAATTGCTCTTGGCAGGCACAGGGTCTTATATGGGATGCAGGGATTCAAACTCTAGTCCATCCTCGATTGGCTTCCTGCAAGGCAAATGCCCTACCACTGTGCTATCTCTCCAGCCTAAATAAGATCGTTTGAGCTATTGTTTCCCTCTGATAGACTTGAGGTTGTGACTGTGACTCTTGGATGAGCACCCAAAGCTTGATTTTCATTGCTTTTAACCAAACAGTACATTATAAGGTCTGAAAAAAATAAAAGTTCCCTTCTCAACTAAAAGCAAAAATCCAAAAGAATTCAAGCAACAACAAACAGCTCATCCATTAGTTTGTCACCAGCAAACTATACTGTTTCAACTGAAACAGATAGATCAGAGTATAGTATTGCAGTAGAAGAGATTTTGAGAAAATTATCCAATAAAACAATTGATCTATGGAACTAGATTTGACACCATAACTTAAGAACCATGAATTCAGGGCCCAGAGCAGTCAGAAGAAAAAATGTTTTAAAAATAAACTTTGCAGTTCCACAGAGATAGCACAGCATGGAGAGTATTTTGCCTTGCATGCAACCACCCTGTATTGATCCCTTGCGTCTCTTATGGTCGTAATATCTGAGCACCGAGCCAGGCGTAACCCTTGAGTACCACCTAGTGAGACTAGCACACTAAATAGATAACTAAATAAATAACTAAATAAATCAATACATACATACATACATACATACATACATACATACATAAATTTACCATAAAAAGACCTTAGGGACAGTAAGCAAATCTGTTTTAGTTATACTCTCTAGTAAATCATTGAATGATAAAATCTTCAAATACTGAATGTATCTACTTCTCTGAATTTTTAGGCCTAGTAGAGACATGGGAACGAAAAAGAGCAACTATAATATATTTTAGAAAATCAACAGAATTGCTTTTAAATATCTATTACATTTTTTCTTTTTTTCTTCTTTTTTTCCTTTTGATCTATTACTTTTTTAATTATGAAATGGTCTTTTGCCTTTCTAATAAGATAAATTTTAATAAACCAACACTCATAAATCAAACTTTAGTAAATTTTATATTATCTGTGACCTATAAACTTTTTTTCATAGAGACATGATTAATTAGTCTTTCTTATATAGTCAAAATAATAGCTGATTTAAAATTCTGTAGTCCAGAAAACTACTAGACACAACTTATTATCCTTGAAGCAAACTTACCAGATGATAACACTGTATTGAAGGTTTGATTTATATCAATTTTTATATTGCTCTTTATTTTTCAGATACAAATCAATTGTTTAGAAATCAAATCAATTGTAATTTATGCCATTAAACTTTGTTTTTTTTTATTCAGGGGCCAAAGCCTATTTAGATCTTCTGCCAGTGGTGGGGAGAGCATACTTGATGCCAGGGTTGAGGCTGTGTCTTGAATTGGCTGCATGCAAGGCAAATGTTGTATTTGAGCCCAACATAGCATCAAGCATTTGAAATAATACTATAAAATTATACTATAAAATTCTCTAAAATGGTTAAGATCATTTGATACTCTCATGCTTTTAGGGGTAATTTGAAAATGAAACAGTCTCGAATTAATCTGGTACTTGCTTAAAAAGTTATGCATACAATTAACATATGACTAAGTTCTCCTACTTCTATATATTTTCTAAGGAAAAATAAAAACACAATGCCATGCAAAATACTGATCTCAATGTTTGTAACAGCTTCATTAATGCCCAAACTAGAAGAAGCAAGATAATTTTCAAAGAGTGAGTGGATACACTATGGTGAATTCTTACAATAGATTCCTACTAAACACTGCTCATGTAGAAATAAGAAATTCAATGTATATTTATAAGTAAAACATGTTAGAAATGGATTTGAATTCTATGATTCTTTTATAAGTCAAAAGTTAAAACTCTGGGATGGGCTACAAATAGAATGTGATAGTGGTTTCTAAGAATTGTAGGGACAGAGAGATTACTACAGAGAGAGAACACAAGAGAATGGTTGAATTATGTTCTAGCACTATGAGCTAGTGACTATATAGTCATATGAATTTGTTGAAAACAGAAACAAGTGGCACAGAGTGAATGTTACTCTTTAGGTTTTTTAATTTTTTTCAGCCACACCGTTTGATGCTCAGGGGTTACTCCTGGCTAAGCGCTCAGAAATTGCCCCTGGCTTGGGGGGACCATATGGGATGCCAGGGGACTAAACCTTGGCTAGCGCTTGCAAGGCAGACACCTTACCTCTAGTGCCACCTCACCGGCCCCAGGTTTTTTTATTCTATTAGATATAAATGAAATGTAAAACAGTGTACTAACTACACATCAAATAGATTATTACAAATGAGAAACTCATGAAGGAGAATGTAGGATGGCATGGATAATGTTGTTATTTGCTAAGAAACTAGGAAAAACGTTTTGATTGAGTAGTGTAAGGAAATTAAATGAACTATAAACAAATTCTCTATTCAAGTCAATAATTGTTTCTCCCAAGGGTATAGTTAGCAATTTGAAAACTTGTTCTGGGGATCTAAGGGCTGAGGAAGTTAGTAAACACGTAGAAACTAGAGACAGGCTTCTTACTTTTGAAGAAAGAAGTTCGATATGAAGAAAGAAAGTACATCAGAATGATTCTTTTATGTAATATTCAGAAAACATCAAAATTCCCTTAAAATAAATAGATGTGTTTATTATTTATTTATTTATTTGTCCTCACCCAGAGGTACATTAACTACATGTAAAATGAATGTTAAGGCATGTGTAAACATGGCTTCATGTACACAGAAATATTTCTTAATCTCTGTCACTAGAGAAAGCTTAGAAACATTGGATTGACATAGCAATGAGAAGATCATGCTTGCCAGAGATTGGTTTCTAAGTCAGATTTGCCAATAATAGAAACCTCGAAGAAGTGGTAGATTATAGGTCTTAGGCAGACAAAAAGGACACACATGATTGTAACATATTGTGGAGCCAAAAATTAAAGTAAGGGGTCCAGAAAGATCTGGGTCTGGGCACTTTCACTGCATGCAGCTGACCTGACTTCAATCCCTGATATCCTGAGCACTGCCAGTTGTAATTCCGAAGCACAGAACCAAAAGTATGTCCTGAGAACTTCAGGTGTGGCCTAGAATCTTAAAGGAAGATAAAAAATATGGCCATTCTCAAAAGTAAATATATGAAAAATAAGCAGGCACTGTTCAAAGGCACTTGAGTTAACCTGGCAAAACTATGTTACTCCAAATGCCCCATTTTGACCACTAAAAAGTGTGAGAATGTTCTTAAAATCATAAATAAAAGCATACATAACTTTTAACTTCACATAGTATATAATTTATAATAAATATTGAATGAGTACGTGGGTGATATGGGATAATCTTTATCTTAAAAGACTTCCATCTAGACAATGCAGAAGAGAGAGAAAAAATTGAAATAAAATTTTAAAAATAATGCCATATAAGAACCACTATTGAAAGCAAAATTGATGAACAAAATCATGAAGAAAGAGAGTTACATAGTCTTGAATCATTAATTCTCCATAGTATGGAAAAGTAAGAATTTTCAGTAAAAAACAGTTCAGACAACAACAGATTAGCACAACCAGTAATAGGCATTTCAACATCAGGGAAACCTTAATATAGTGCACTTCAGAGCACCTGCCTTTGGTGGAATTCTTGTTAAAAAAAAATGCTGCCGTGATATAATAATTCAATGAGATACTACATACACACTATTTCAAATAGTATCTGACACATGACTCTGAAATAAGATTAAAAAAAAGGAAGATAGTCTTACAAATGGAATATCTGTTTTTGATACATAGTACACATGGAAAAAGAAAGGTTTTTAAACACTTTCCAACAGTATATAAATAAGCACAAATTAGCTGTGGTATAAAGAATAAGCACTTGAAATGGTGAGTGATGGCAGTGGTCCCAGTTAAGTGGTAATAATCAGGGAAAGCTACAGAGAAATCTTTCCCTTTTTCATAAATATTTGTGTCTAATGAATCTATACTGTAGGACACGTCATCATTTTTTAATAAAGACAAAGTATATTTCATGTGTGACTAGTTAATGTATTTCAGTACTAATAGCAAGCGCCTGCAACGGCATCACTTGGCAATATGTATAAACAGCAACTTTCCTAAGTTCATGGCCCTCACAGAGTGTAATACTGACATTGCATTTTTGTTCTTCTAGTGAGATCTATACAGTATGCCCGCCTTCCTCTCTTTCTCACACACACAGAATGTTTCTCTTACTCTCTTACTGGACACATAGATGATAAGTACTAGGCCCTATGACAAGAGATATTCATATCCTTCATTAAAGACCACTGTTAATACAGATACTGGTTTGAAGAAAAGAAGAGATTTATTTTATTTTTCATTATTAAAAAATGAGGTTATTATAGTAAGAGGTTATTTGCCCTTAGAAGTCAAGGGGAGCTTTGGCACATAGCGGTTGTTTTCCCTGTTAAATAAATTTGAGGTCACAATGACTGTAAAAAAGAGTGGTATGCATTTGAAATAGTTATAGGTACATCATAGAGAAAGGAGATCAGATCAAGTTTAAGTTCTTTTCAATGATCTTGGCAGTGCAGCTAAGGACAAATATGGCCTGTTACCATAACATCAGTCTATTTCATTGGAAATTACTGGTTCAAGAATGGAAAAAACTGATGGACAGGCTCATCTGAGGCTGTAAGTTTGTTTTGGTATTGGCCCGTGGCCCTAAATTTTAGGAGCAGCTTGGAGTTGGGCCCACTGTGATTGCCCAATGGGAGAAGAAAGGCAAGCTATGGCATTCAGTAATTCTATTCCTTAGTCCTGTTGTCAGCAGACACCCTGTTGTCATCCCTTCTGGGGTTCTTCCTATGGCTTTGTACCCTACTACTTTGGGTTTGGGCTTTGGGTTACCTGATCCTAACATTCTCATTGGGGATTCTCAAGAACTCATTCATGTTTAGGAACATTTAATTATTTCATCTTCCTTTTTCATACATTGCATTTCCCTGAGTTGGCATGTAAAACTCACAGAGGATGTTGTCACTAAGTATGACAATCTGTTAAACAAAAGTTGTTGATTCTACATCCTAAGAGGAAATAATTCATTGATGTTGTCCACAGGCATCTGATCTTCACAGGAGAGATATAAAAAAAAAGGAAAAATCAGTTATTATATTTTTAATTTACCTTAGCTAAAGAGCATATGTCACACATAGTTAATCATAATGTAATTGTTTCCAGGTAAGTGGAAGCAAAATAATTTTTGGAAGCAAAATAATTTTAAGAAAATAAAGAAAAAATAAAGATAAGAACATAAAGGAAGTACAGCAGGAAGAAATTTTTTGAAAATTGTTGTATTTCTAATGAGGTCATTAAGTCATTGTCAGAAGGTTTAGTAAGCTCTTGTTGCTAGTTGGTCATTCTGCTACTTCATTTGTTTCTGAACATTAGCTGACTTCAGAACACATTGGTGTCCAAATTGGTGTGTTCCTATAGGAATTACAGTATTAAACAAAAATGGTATTGTCATGTAGTCCAGGAATTCCAAGCACCATTGCTGGTACTGCAGTCTTTGTGGGGAATGTTTTCAGCTGCTAGGTCTCCAAGAATTATGAGAAGGATGCAGAGGGTGTCCATACTTACTCCAAAAAAAAGTCCTGATGTTATGAGCCAAAATCCCTGTATAGCTGGAGTTTGGCTTAGATTGATGTCTCCTTAAAGAGCCATAGAAGAAGTGGTGAATCAGGACCATTGGTGAAGTGGTGATTGTGGATTATGAATGCAGCAGACATGGCTTTGGAAGGACAGCCACTTGGCCCAACTGCTTTTCTTGAGATTTCCAGGTTTCAGCTGTGTGGCTGGTATACCCATAATTTTCCATGGCTCGGTTTATATTTTTTTGAAAGCACAATGAGGCTCTTCAGGTGTAGATAACAAGATAGATTATTTTGATGGTAAGGGAGATAGGCAGGAAAAGCATTATTAAAAGTGACTGCAAATACTCAAGTGAAAAACCAAGACATATAGGTAGGCATAATCCATACACTTGTTAGAAGAGTTTTCATTGCTAAAAGATATTATCTTAAAGACAAAGTATATAATTTCTTCCAAGGCAGGGAATGCTGCCCTGACTCTGATTGTCAATTTAAGTGTGATGAACCTAGATTTTTTATTATAGTTTTTAATAAGTATCAGCATTAAGAGCACTGAATTTTGAAGACTCATACTAGTGGGCAAAGGGAATTGAAATTTCCTATGAATTATTGAAATTAGCCTATAAAAACATAACTTATTATGTTCTTCTACCTTTTGGAAAATATTTCTATTGTATCCACTCACTGACATACACTCTCCGCACTCAGTTGATATTCTACATTAAACCTTCTTACCCTCTTGAAGGCTTGCTTCCTTCCTCTTTTTTACTGAGGTGACATTTTGTGGGAAGAGTATAGTTTATGCTAGAAAATACTTATTTTCCCAATTACCTCTCTCTCCAAATTAGAAAAATTAGCAAGAGGCTGCAGTGACATTTGTAAACATTTATATAAAGTTAATATCATTATTATATTTTATTAAGTCTTTTATGTTTTTATACTTTAATACTCACTAGGACCTAGCATATCGGTAATTTTTTTAAAGGCAATGACCCTTGTGTTCTATTATCTTAAAAAAGAGTAAAAGAGTAAAAGCTATATTCCTGGGTCCAGAACTTATTAATTTTGTGACTTTAGGCAAGTTGTTTAATTTATCTGAGCTTTATTTTACTCATATACACAAACAATGTTATTCATAGATTATAGAATGTATATACTTTTATAGATTTATATTTTGTCATTGTTGTCACAAAAGAATTTTTGTTTATATAAAAGAAAACATGTAAAATGCCTTGAAGTGAGGTAATTATTTAATTTCTAGGGAACTATATGATTTGAAAGTTTGTTTGTTTGTTTGTTTGTTTTGGTTTTTGGGACACACCCAGCAGGGCTCTGGTAACTCAGATAACTCCTGGCTATCTGCTCAGAAATAGCTCCTCGCAGGCACGGGGGACCATATGGGATTCCAGGATTTGAACCAAGTACCTTAGATTCTGGATTGGCTGCTTGCAAAGCAAACACCGCTATGCTATCTCTCCGTCCCCGATTTGAAACATTTTTTACTATATATTTTGGAAGCCAAATAAGTGCCAAATTAATTCTACTTATGCTGACCATTATCAGGCAGGGATCAAGCAAAATTGAAATGTAAAATCCTAAAGATATGCTCCTTCTCTTTATGAGAAAAAGAACAAGTACCACTGTTTTAGAAATCATCCAATTCAAGACATAGCAATCAATTGAATTTCCAAGAGTACAGGCTAGAACAGAATGAAAGAAATCATAGCTATGAAAGAAATGTTGACATGAAGGTGTTAAGAACTAAGTTACTCATTTCGAAAATTTACTCAGGTAGTTAACAAGTCTTATTCAAGTCTCATAACAAAACAGATAGAGTGATCCTCCCAGATTCTTCTCAACATCCGAGGGAATGAAAAAAAAATTAGATATCACACACAATGCTACCTTGTAAAGGGCAGGGGATAACACATTTCTCATTATGATGAGTGCCCCCTTTGGTCTTGTCTGTCTCACTAATAAGGTTCTGGAGACTTTAGTATCATCACCATTTGGTGAGCACTGCTTTGTCTTGAGTATTAGAGACATTAAATGTTATTTGCAGTAGAGAGAAATGCTTTTTAACTTACCGTGATGAAGGTATCTTCTACTGGCAGCTGAATAGAGTGGCTAGTAAGATGGATTTCATAGAGGGAGGCTTGTTTTGGAAAACAACAGACTGCAGCTGATATTTATTGAGATGGATGCCCACATCAAGATGACCTATATAATTTATCAAAACAAAAGTGTTTTATTTGATGGCTGTGACATTCATCTGTCCTAAGTCATGAGATCATAGTACCTTTATAAAGGAGAAAATATATATCTCATGAGGATAATGTATCATAACTTGATTTTTCCAGGATAGAGCTATCTATAGAAAATTTAATGATGCCATAAAATATTTTAAATCTGATACAACATACAGAAGCTTGTAGGCATTTTGTCAGTTAAGTCACAGTTGCACAACATGTTCTTAGACTTATGGAATCTCAGAATGACAAGGAAACTGACCCAGATAAACTTGGCTCCTAAAGCTCCTATTCTCTAGCTATGGTATCATCAACTGTTTCTTGTGTTTCCGCTTTATATTTAATAAAATGATTGTAAGATTTCTGTAGTTGTGGAATGTTCTAGAGAGAGACCTTCTTTTAAATGATACACATTTTACTCAAAACAGTAAGGACAAGTAAATGTGGAGTTTCATTTTTCTAATGATGATTGAAAAATCCAAGTTCAGACATCAGTTATGCTCTACTGTTAGCTTTCTGTCTTTTGATAGTAAAATTAAATTTTACCTTTAAATGCCATGTGCATCAAGGTCAACTGGGATGATTTTCTAATGAACAGGAATAATAATTTTCATTTGGGAAGAAAGATATGTTTCTGCAAGTACCTAACTTTACGAATTTAATGATTTCCTATTATTTGGGGGATGAGTTTAGTGTCCTTCTCTGACCCCTTAGAAAATAGAAATAAGTATTCAACTTTAATTAGGTAACACGGTCATATTATCAGAAGTTCAAGACAGCCTGAAGAGGTAATGGCTTAGTTTATATAATTGCTATTAGGAATAATTATTTAAATTGAGCAATTCCAAGGTCAGAATAATTCTTGGCAAATTTCCTTCAGCGTAAAATTAAGACTTTGTAGAATAAATCAATCCATTCAATTATCTGACAGTACTTTAGGTAACCTGTATATTTTGAAAGAAATTTACAAAATGCATAAAGGAAATTTAAAATAAAAAGATTTAGTTTAAATCTCAATGATATATTCTTAGAAATTGCCTGGACTCTATGTGGGTCACTCAAAGTATGAATTTAGTAGCACAAATATTTTTAAAGTTAATCTTACTGAAATCTTGCCTGAGGGGAAAACTTTTGAGGCCCTAATTGTGTGGTTCTCAATATTTTTGGTGTGGATTTTGAATGGCTATCTGATAAAATCTTAGTTCTACTCATCTTTGAGCATCATCATTGTATCAGCAACTCCTCCAAGCTTAAGTAAGTTGTTCAGAAATATTGTTTACCTTCACAGGAATTTTTGTGAGCTAAGGTATATAGCCTACTAATTATAAGCATGGACTTTTGTATTCTAGTTATTTGGTATCATTTTCGAAGAATTGTTCATAGAGGAATCCTGTGTAAGATAAAAATTATTTACCATACATAAGTGATACTTACCATTTATCATACATAATATATATGTATTAGTTTACAATCTCTTGAAGATGTTTGATAGAACAGATTTTTTATTTTTAATAAAACATATTTTTAATTTAAACATATACTTTAAACATTAATTTTAAACATTTTAATAAAACATATTTGTTTTAAGATACCTTCATTTTCTCTGATTAGCTTATATATATATTTGTGTTGGTCAAACTTTATTATATTATGATGGTATTATATTCTTTTTCTTTACTACAATCTCAGAGCAAATTTGATGCTACCCAGAAGACTTTTTTTTTATCAATTTGCCTACTAAGCTTATCTCCAGAGTCATCCATTTTTCTCAATTGAATTGACTCTTGCATTCTTTGATCTCACTTTATTTCTATGTGTTGTATGACTTTTGTAAGACAAAGCAATAGCTTGGTAGCTAGAGAGGTCTCCTGTTCTTTTCAAGAAAACAGTCAATAGATTTTTGATAGGACTAACTCCATCTCATGGGAAAGCCTCCAGGTCTGATGAGAGACAGTAACTAAGAAGACTGTGATTGCTCATGTTGGCCTGACATGTCTGACTGTGCTGGGCTTCTGGAGGACAATCTTTGGCAAAAGCCCTTGAATTAATTTGGTTTGCATCAAGTACTCCTCTTTCCTTCTTCTTACACGACATACTGCTCTCGAGGTTCTCTTTGTTCCATGACACCACTGCTCTGCCTTCTAGTGAGTTTCAGTATTTCCTTTGACCAGTATGTTTTTGTCTCTAAATAGGTTTTCCTAGGGTCTTTTGTTGTTTGTTTGTTTTGGTTTGGGGCTTCAGCCAGTGGTACTCAGGGGTTACTTCCTGTTTCTGTGTTCAAGAATCACTCCTGGGGACCATATGGAGTGCTGGGGATCAAACCCTGTTTGGTTGCATGCAACCCTCCCCAATACTGCTATCACTTTGGCTCCTCCCTGGAGTCTTAATAAAAAACTGGAAGACAGATTTCCATCAGCCTGAAGGGAGGAAGGCTCTCCAGGATGGGGGAGTGAACATTTCTCCTCAGCATTGGGCCTAGGGCTTTGTTCTTGCTTGCATCACTCACGTTGTTACCTGACAGGAAAGATGACACAGCTTGTTTGAAATCTGGGGTTCTGTGAAAACAATTAAAGTTACATTTCAGTACACAATGGATTCTTATCATTATTAAGCACAGTGCTACTGTGATCTCTGGAGATCAGCATTGGATAAAAACATCCCAACAAAAAAAAAGTAAGGGGGAGACTATTAATAGAGTTTCTGTCATTTAATTTTCACATTTCTGTAGCCTCTAAGCTATTCCAGTAACTGATGATAGCAGTCTCCATGGGGGATTGATGCTGATATTTGTGTTTGTTAAAAATGTATAATGAAGGAGCAGGGATTTTGTTGTGGGGGCCAAAGAGATAACATGAATATAAGGTGTTTGCCTTGCATACAGAAGGATGGTGGTTCGAATCCCGGCATCCTATATGGTCCTCCAACCCTGCCCGGAGCATTTCTGAGCATAGAGCCAACTGAGTGCTGCCAGATGTGACCCAAAAACCAAAAAAAAAATGTAGTTGTTGTTGTTGTTGGAGGAGGATATCTGTTTTTTTTTTAATATGGGTGGGGTGGAATATTGTCATATTTATAAGACCCATTCAAAATGGTTTTGTTGACATTATTTATAATACTAGTATGGATAATATATAAGGTATGTAAGTAGACCAAAAATATAATCTAGAGTATGGCATTTGCTATTCATCTGACCAACCAGGTCTTTATTCCTGGCACCCCATTTGAACCATATGGTCCTGCAAATACCATGAAGAGTGATCCATGAGCACAGAGTCAGGGGTGCACCTGAGCATAGCCAATTGTAGACCAAAACCCAAAATCCATAAGATTTGTAGGTACTTATCATAATCATTTGAAAATATTTGCTATAGAGGGAGGGAAGGAAGGAAGGAAGGAAGGAAGGAAGGAAGGAAGGAAGGAAGGAAGGAAGGAAGGAAGGAAGGAAGGAAGGAAGGAAGGAAGGAAGGAAGGAAGGAAGGAAGGAAGGAAGGAAGGAAGGAAGGAAGGAAAGGAGGGAAGGAGAAAAACAGGGAGGGAGAGAGGAAGGGAGGGAAGGAGGGAGTTGATAGGAAGATTTGTTAACCTTTAGTTTGTAGATATCTTGTGATTTGATTTTTGTGTATTTTACCTTTCTGTCACTTTATTTTTTAATGACTTTTATGGTGTTAAAATATTTTTCATACCATATTAATTTATATTTTCATATTTAAAAACTTATTTTTACTCTTCTATGAGCCACATATAGAATTTTTTGGTTATTAGGGTCCCAGGGTCACATGCAGTGATGCTTAGAGGTTCATGTGGTGTCAGAGATTGTGCTCAGGACATTATTTAAGAAAGAAATATGATCAATACTTTTACCAGCCCCCTAGAATTTGGAGGATTCCCCCAGTATCTCTCTGAGGTGAAGGGAGTTTCTGGTGACACCATGCTCTGGCAGTGTTCTGCTTCCTGAGCACAGAGGTGCCATTGACTACTGGATGACATCTGCACTCCAAATAGATGCTCGGTTTGTGTTGTGGGCATTCCCAGAAGTAGAAATGTTATTTTTAACCCATCACAATCTCCTTTAACTTAGTAATGATTTTCTTAAAATAATGAGGCCTTCAGTCCTTTGTATTTTTGTTTTTGTCACTCCTTGGCCTCTGACCTATTACTGTCATACATACAAGATGTACATACTATTTTTAATATATCTTTATTTCAGCATCATGATTACAAAAATAATTGCAGTTGGGTTTCAGTCATAAAAATAACACCCCACAATCTGTATTCGAGACAAGCATTCTACTTCTCTCACTCATTGACAATTGTCATAGTTGTCAGTGTAGTTAGTTATTTCTCTAATTGCACTCACCACTTTTTGTGAGCCAGTCCTTCCAGCCCTCATCTCTCCTGTCTCTGGGCATGATTAACATAATGTCTTTTATTTTTCTTAACACCCATAAATAAGTGAGACTATTCTATGTCTATCTCCCTCTGACTTATTTCACTCAGCTCAATAGTTTCCATGTTCATCCATGTATAGGAAAATTTCATGACATCATCTCTCCTGATGGCTGCATAAGGTTCCACTATGTATATGTATACAGTTTCTTTAGCCATTCACCCGTTGAAAGGCATCTTGGTTGTTTCCAGATTCTGGATATTGTAAATAGCGTTGCAATGAGATTGGGTGTGAGAAAGATATTTTTGAATTGTATTTCTTTGCTTTTAGAGTATATCCCTAGGAGTGATATAGCTGGCTCATATGGAGCTCAATTTTCAGTTTTTTGAGGAATCTCCATATTGTTTTCCATAAATGCTGAACTAGATGGCATTTCCACCAGCAGTGAATGAGAGTTCCTTTCTCTCCATTTCCCTGCCAGCACTGATTGTTCTTGTTCTTTGTGTTGTGTGCCATTCTCTGTGGCATGAGATGTTACCTCATTGTTTTATTTTCATATCTCTGATGATTAGTGATATGGACCAGTTTTTTCATGTGCCTTTTGGCTATTTATATTTCTTCTTTGAGAAATTGTCTTTTCATTTCTTCTCCCCATTTTTTTCATGGGGTTAGGTGTTTTTTTCTTGTTAAATTCTGTCAGCACCTTGTATATCTTAGATATTAGTCCCTTATTTGATGGATATTGTGTGAAATAGTTTCTCCTATTCTGTGTTTGGCCTTTGTATCCTTGTCACTATTTCCTTTGAGGTGCAGAAGCTTCTCAGCTTAATATATTATTCTCATCTGTTTATCTCTACTTCCACTTGTTTGGACAGTGCTGTTTCCTCCTTGAATATGCCTTTAGTCTCTATGTCATGAAGTGTTTTACCTACGTGTTGTTCTATATACCTTATGGCTTCAGGTCTAATATAAAGGTCTTTAATCCATTTAATCCCTTAACCTTTATGCATGGTCTTAGATGGAGGTCTGAGTTTGCTATTTTACATGTCTCTGACCTGTTGTCCCAACACCACTTGTTGAAGAGGCTTTCCTAGCTCCATTTTGCATTTCTTGCCCCAATATCAAAGATTTGTTGATTGTTTGTCTGGGAAAACTCTCTGAATACTCAAGTCTATTCGACTGATCTGAGAGTCAGTCTTTATTCCAATACCATGCTGCTCTAATAATGATTGCTTTGTAATACAGTTTAAAGTTGGGGAAAGTGAGGCCTCCCAAATTCTTTTCCCCAAGAACTGCTCTAGATCTTTGTGGGTATTTATTGTTCCAAATGAAATTCAGGAGTGTTTTATCCCCTTCTTTGAAGAATATCATGGGTATTCTTAGAGGGATGTACATATTTTACAATATGTAAATATGGACTTGCCATTATGAGTTTGCTTGAAGCTCATACACTTTTAAAAATCAAGGAAAAGATGTATATATGTCACAGAGTTACTTTATTTACTCATAGTTTTGCCATTTCTCATGCCCTTCATTACTCAGTAACTAGGTGCTACTAACTAGAGTTATTTTCTTTCAATCTAGGGGATTTCTTAAACATTTATTGTAATGAAGGATAGATAGCAATGAATTGTCTATTTTTTGTATACAGGCGAGTTTTCAGTTTATTTTAAATTTGAAGGATGATTTCACTGGATATAGGATTTTTGGTTGACAGATTACGTGTTTTTTAAGATTCTTTGAATATTTCAATCACCTCATTTTCTCTGCCATTATTTCTAAGAGAAAACTTTTATTCTCTCTGACTTTGACATAAAATTTGACTGCTGAGTGTCTAGATATATACTTATCTTTCTTGGATTTTCCAACTAATATTTTCCATAAATATTACTCTAGAATTCTCCATGCACATACTTTGGACAAAATATTAACAGTAATCT
The DNA here is from genome assembly GCF_024139225.1 of Suncus etruscus. Lineage (NCBI taxonomy): Eukaryota > Metazoa > Chordata > Mammalia > Eulipotyphla > Soricidae > Suncus > Suncus etruscus. Next base: position 18,646,323 of record NC_064854.1, on the reverse strand, counting down.
TTTAGGTTTTATAAATTCTTCCTTAGTCTTATTTTCCTCTGCTTTTTGGATTGAATGATTAGTATTGATTTATCTTAGTTTATTGATGTTTTCTGTAACTCTCTTAAATCTCCTGTTAAATTAACTGAGATGACTTTTAATTTCAGTTATTTAATGAGTCAGCTCTAATATTTCAAGGGATTTGTAATTACCATTACAAGACTGATTTTCAATATACTAAACTACTGTTAAATGATATTTTTTATCTCCTTAAGCATATTTTATTTACTTTTTAAATGGTGTTATATTAGTGGCTTTCAAGATGTCATTTGCTAAACTCAATATCTAGATTCATTTAAAGTCAATTTCTATTTTATTGACTATTTTACAATTCTTCTTTTATCATTTTCCCAAAAAAGATTATTTTAGCCTATGCACCCAGTAATTACTTTATGAAAATTGCATATATTATCATATATGATACAGGTTTCTTTTCCTTGATAATTTTTGTTCTTTACCAATTAAAGTGAAATTTAATTGTTCTTAACCAATTAAAGTGAATATCGTATATGCAATGATTTCCATATTTTATTTGGAGAAAGTAAAAATGATTTCTTAGGAGCTCATCTTGTTAAGACGTTCTTAAAAGCAGATGATGTGACCATTCATAAGTCTACTCTCTTCTAGTCCTTAAAATGATTAAAAATGAAAATCACTGGGGAAAAATTATGTCAAGCATGTGTGAATATATGGAATTGAGCCCTTAGCTACCATTCAACATATATATCAATATTATAGAGTCATTTAATAGTTTATTAAAATGAGCCATTTGGTTCAATCTCCTGCTATATTAATTGCTATGTCAATTGCATATTCACCTATTATTAACACTGTAGGCTAACCAGCAGATATTTAGTAGGTTCATAAATCAATATTCATATCTTAAAATTATTACCCTCATTTACAAAATTGCTCTATTTTCTCATCAAAGGCCTTTGCCGATAGCTCAAATGTCTTTGAATCTGTGAAAATTTTATTAGGATATTGCTGAGCATTTCTTGGAAATTTTAATTAGCTTTTAGAGTATAATAATACATCTTTACAAATGTATTTCTACCTTTTAAAGATGTTTTCTATATCTAGATGTTGAAATATGACAAAGTAGTGGAAAATGAGAATGAAGATAGATAAATCCAGGTCATTGATGTCTTGCTATTGCCAATTTTAATCGTACTGAACTACAACCTCTGTCCATCCATCTATCTATTCATTCATTATTTCAGTCAGCCATTGAGGTAGTAATCCCATATTTACTCTGACCTTACTCTGTGTCGTGTCCTTCTCAGAAATGATGTGACAGTAAAATACCATTGTAAAACTATGTGAAAAATATAAATAACCTAATGCTCAAGTTTTGAAATGAAAATGATGCAATTCTCATTAGACAACACTGCTAAAGACAACTATTGCCTGTAGTTCTTAATGCTAACTATTCTTTATTAATATTAAACAAAGCACCTGAAATTTTCAGAAAGGAAATTTTCCTGCCTATGCTCATTGCCATACTTCTATAATGCCCAAATCTGGAAACAAACCACATGTTCAAGAACAGATGAATGGATAAAGAAACTGGTACATCTACACCATGGGATACTATTTGACTCTAAAACAAATCTTGTAGAATGCTGCTATATAGATGGATATGGAGAATATCATACGGAATGACGTTCATCAGAGGGAGCAGGACAGGTACAGATTGATCTGCCTCATCTGCAGGATATAGAAACACTTAGTAAAGAAACAACAAATTCCCAAAGACTGAGAACTGATCTTCAGTTAGCTTACGATGGGAGGTTCATAGGGGTAAAAGGTTCTTTTCTTCTTTTCTTTTACATATGCTATTCCTGGAAAATGTGATCCACTCTCATACCTTCAGTCTGAAGCTATTTCATTCCATAATAAAAAAAATTAAATTTTTTTTGAGAAATTCACTTAATAAATAGATTTATTGCATATGGAAAAGAACACACCTCAACAAAAAAACAGTCCTGCCTCTAGTTTTCCCTAATGTAGGAACATGAAGCAACTTACATAAAACATCACATATATTGATCATAAACTTACCCACTAAATATCATGGTTTTTATGTATGTATTATTTTTATGTATGTATTATATTTTTTAATTTATGTAAATTGCACACAGAATTGATTTGAAATAATAGTATAATTTTAGAATATATATCACCTGTGCTATCCAAGGAAAGAAATGTATGTTAAATTAAGAGTAATGTAGGATTGAAAACTCTAAAAAGTAGAAACTGTGCCAGGTTCTATAAATGTCATTAATAAAGAAAGCCAGTCGATGATTCAATGCTAATAAGATTCTTAATAAAAATGTAATTGTTGATTTATAAAATAGGGTACAATATGTTTTTTATAATTTTAGGTTAGTAGATAACCTACTAGTCTTCAACAAATAAATTATATATTTCTTGCTTTGTAGTTTAACAAAATCTACCCTAGGGTAATGAGTTCAGAGCAATTTATTCTAGTAAATACCTGTTCTAAATGTAGATATCATCTTTATTCTAATATGTTCTCCTTAGAAAATTATATGTATTTTTTAGGAAGTTATAGTCTACTATAAGATAAGTTATATCACATTATTTAATATATTAGCATTATATAAAATTGATAATGAACAATATCATACAATGATATAGTCATTTATTATTAATTTTATAATAATAATATTAACACACTATATAATTTATATTATAGTAGAGTATTACTAAATTGTAGTCTACAATATTATATACACTATATAATCTATATTATAGTAGAGTATTACTAAATTGTAGTCTACAATATTATATACACTATATGATCTATATTATAGTAGAGTATTACTAAATTGTAGTCTACAATATTATATATGTTTTAGGATATTATAGTCTGTTATAGCACTATTCATTACTTTTATGTTTATACATTTGAAAAGAATTTCAAATATTCATCAGTACTGTATGGAAAAGCTATATAATTATGATTTTGGGTGACACAAATATGAACAAAATGTGTTGTGATTAGTCAGAACAAGGTATTTAGGGGACAATTGATCCAAATCTGACATTTCATAATTACTTATTTGCCCACTTACCAATGAGTATGAGATATGTGTTTTAAAGACACACATTGTTAAACTTTTGGATAGAAATCATACCTTAGGGAAATTTTTGTAAATTGGGGGTCTGTGAACTTCTTCAGAGCTATTTTCTTATAAAGGTTTCCTGGGGCCTTTTAATCATATTTAAGAGAAATGCAGGACAGGGGAAAAGAAAGTAGAAAATGTTAATGAAATGTATCTATTTGAGGAATATGCCAACTAAATATAGCATTAATGCAGGCTTCTGCATTATAAAGGCAGATAATTGCTAATAAAAATCAACAGCTGCTATGAATCAACGGAAGTGATAACACGGAAGTTACTTGAACCTTCATATTTTTTTTATTTCCACCTACAACACTCAGTGTGGAGCAGTGGAAAATTTGTGTGGTGGTAACCCTTTTGAATAAAAAGAGGAAAGCTAATTTTGTCTCTGATAGAGGATAAAAGAACTGATTCTGATAGAGGAAGCATTCTATGATAATTATTTTAAATAATAAAATGTTTTTAAAAAATTTAGATCATTGGTGGTGGGAAGGTGCACTGGTGAAGGGAATTGTTCTTTTTTATAACTGAAACCCAACTACAAACATGTTTGTAATCATGGTGCTTAAATAAAGACATAAAAAAAATTTAGATCAGTACATTCTTAGTATACCTTCGTATTGTCTAGGAATTGTCTAAGAATTTGCCATCTATTTTTTCATACAGAAGAATTCAAGTATTATTAGGTGCCATCTTTGATTTTATTTTAAACCATGTCATTTCAATGTTAATGAATGTTCAGAATTCTTAATTTCAGTTTTGGTTTTCCTCCTTGGTGTCTTCTCAAGTTGCGCTCATTTTATTTCCCCACTGTTTCTTTCTGCAAAATGAGAAAGTTAGTGCCTGAGCCCAGAGAACCAAAAGGACAATAAATGGGATGAAACTTTAAAACAAAGAAAGCCCAAACTATGTGAAACAGCATTTCTTATAAAATTGCAATTTTGGCTTCAAATTTTACTTAGAGCCAAACAAATTGATAAAAAAAAAAAAAAGACATAGCAAGAATAGATGGCTTGCCCATTTACTGGTCTTCCTTATGACTGGATTCCTTCTCAATAGCTGGCCATTGATTCAACTCTAAGGTGGGGCTGCCAGAATGGCTGGAAGAATGGGGTCAAAAGGCCTATCCTCAGAAAGCAAGGGAAGCAGAAAGAGCTGAGAATGTTAAGGGGCCTTGCAATTCAATCAGAAATCAAGCCAGCTCTAGTTTGGTTTTTAGTTAATTCTGTCAATTAGGGTAGAAGTTCAGTTTGGTGTTTGATATCTTTGCTATTTAATGGAAAGAAGACCAAAAGTCCTTCATCTGCTTATTCCACAACCTTAGACCATGGTCTAGATCTAGAAGAGGCTAAATTTGAGAGCTGGATGGGGCAAAGAGGGGGTACAGTGAGGGATGGTTCCTCATTTCATTGTTTCCATTTCATTTGTGATCAGTTTAAATGGAAAACCAATGTGACCAACAGGCTCTTTATAGCAAGCTGCCTTTGTAGTCATTTAGGTCAGTCTGAGAAGACTATAAATTCCAAGAAGAGAGATGCAGGAAGCTAATGCCTCTCTGGAAAAGCTTTCCCTGCCAACAGAGGACTTTAGGAAATCTGCAAAAATGCCACATCAAATGTGACTGTCCTAACTTCTGAAATTGCCATCGGATTGTTCAGATTGGGAAAGACTGAGGTGAGAACTAAGGTTTCTTCTTTCTCTTTGTTTTCACCCACAAGAAATGGATCAAAGAACTACACAGGACTAAAATAAAAGAAAGAGCTCTAGTTTTTCTTTGAAATCCCAATTAAATCCAAACATTTGTCTTTAATAAGATGGAGTCTTTAAATATAATTTCGAGACTGTAAAGATCAAGATGAGTCAGCAAGTAAAATCATTGAGTCAACATAAAAATATGTTAGTGAGTTTTCTATGCAATAGTAGCAAATCTGAAAAATTTTGGAATATGGGTATTTTTTTCCTCACTCTGAACAAACTGGGAATTCTTGGACACATCTTTTTTCTCTCCTCTAATCATTCCTTAAGTAAATTTTTTTGACAGTCGTTTGGCTGTACTAAAAATAATCCAGAACATCACATGAAAGAACAATGCATGAATGATCATTATTTCAAAAAGCTTTATAGAAAAAAATTCTTCTTTAGGGTTATGCAACTCTGTAGACTCAACTATTCAGTTGAACATGGTTTTATTATTCTTTCACATGTTGCTATCATTACATTTTTTATATTCATGGTTCTCCCAGAGCCCTCAAACATTATAACTAGTAGATCAATATTGTTGTTATATCTTCACTATAATTTTTCATGGGGCGGGGCCACATGGGCAGTCTTTGCTCATGGAAAATTCTTGACTTTGCTCAGGGGACCATTTGTAGTGGGTGTGGGGATTGAATAGTTCCTATTGCCTGTTAGGCCAGAACATTATCCCCCACCCCTGTACTATCTCTCTGGTTCGAGAACCAAATATCAGTTCAAAATGTATTGGACCAGATACAGAAATGCAAACTTATCACTAATGTCTATAAGGTAGTATAAATTTGACTACATTACTTATTTTATTAGAAGATACTGTAAAGACAGTGATATTAACTCATTTATAGAGACTTTTTCATAGGAGAAGTAGGTGATATGAAATTTAAAGTTCTTTAAGCTGCATTATTTAAAACAGAATTGGAATCCATCTCCACATCACAAAGATGAGATAAAAGATCAGCATCAACCTATTCATATGTGAATTTTAGCATTAAATATTACTAGATGAATCGTCCTGAATACATCTTAAAATAGAGTACTTTGTAAAATTATGCTCTATCTGTATTTAATATTATTCTTTCTGAAATATGAAACTGAGCAAAGTTTACAAAGAGCATGAACAGGGCAGCAGTGAACATTTATTTAATTTTTATATCAAATATTCAACATCTAATATAATGTGCAAAGGACATGAATAGGGCATAAGTGAATAGACATTTAATATTTGCATAAAATATTAATTGCTAGTACTAATAAAAAGGAAAATTAAGTTTCAACCACATATTCACTATATGGGAAATCATTAGCTGCAAAGATAATAAAACTGTTAAAGTGTTGCCCTGTATGCAGTGACCTGGGTTCAGTCCATGGCATTATATATATATGTATGTATGTATATATATATATGTATATATATTCCCATCCCTAGAGAGCTACAAATTGACTAAAATATTGATCACTAGATTTTTTATTGATTATTTCCTATTACATCTTCATTCACTGTTTGCTACCAATGTGATGATGCGGGTTTTATATATATTAATTCAAAAAACCCTTTGAGCTACACATTATGTTTTATAATCAACTTCTTTCCTAGGGAGGTATTTTTCATGCATATGTATTGTTATGATTTCACATATCTTTCTAATATAACATACAATATGTGGTGTAGTATGTTGCGTAAAAATGTTTTATGAAGACATGTACTGAGATTATGTGGTTAATAGGACTATCCTGCTTTCTTTTCCTTTGAATGAGTAAAAAACACAGGCACTGAATTAAAAAAAATTGACAGCAATAACTCAACATGGCATATACATACATAAATGCAATGAAGAACCCTTTACAATAAGTTGCCTTGATTTTAAAATCTTAACATTTACACCGGTATATAAAGCTACAATTAAAAATATAGTTTATAGAAATAGTTTGTAATACTTTCTATAAACTATTTATAGGGAGGAGTGACAATAGCATGTTTTAGATGAGAGGAGAGCACAGTAGCTGTTTCAAATTGATGATAGTAAGTAAGGTAGTAAGAATAAGAGGTTAATAAGAATTGGAAAATGGCATAGGCAAGAATGAATAAATAAGAAACATTTAGCTGCGTGGAAAAGTTAAGCCCAGTGTCTTTAGAGTTGAATGACATTTGAGAGCAATTCCAAACAGAGTAGCTCTCTCCTGCTCCGAAGTATTTTTGCTTCTTGTTTAGAAGTCTCTTGCACAATTTTCTTTAACTATCTGGTCTCCAATATTCTGAGATTGGCTTATTTGTATTGGAGTTGTATATTACCTGCTGGAGCATCTAGACACAACATATATAAAACAGACATGCTGAAACAATTGTCTTGGCAGACCTGTCATAACCCTTACATACAATATCCATCAATCAATTCATCAACAGCTACAGCATAGCAAAAGCTCAAGGACCACTTATAGCAGTTTTAAAAGAACCAAAAGGAAGTCATTATCCAGACTCTTAGGAATTCATCTTGGTAAGTCTTCAGTTGTTGTTTTGTTTTGTTTTATTTTGTTTTGTGGTCATACCCAGTAGTGTTCAGGGTTACTCCTGGCTCTTCACTCAGGTAACATTCCTGGTAGTGCTTGGGGACCATATGGGATGCTGGAGGTTCAAACTGGATTGGCTGTAGGCAAGGCGAATGCCTACCCACTGTGCTATCTCTCCTGCACCATTTTCTTGGTTAGTCTTGAATGTAGTTGTCAAGTGCCTAAACCAAAAGGTAGACAGTTGCTTATCTTGCTTGTAGTGTTTACGGACTTTATGAAATAGGGTAGTCTAGTCACATGTCTGTGCAGCTTGGGGCCTAAACAGCGTCAACATGAGTTGCAAGTATGTTCGTGTGACTCTGCTCTATATACTAAGAATTCTGAGCCTTCTATGTCCAATGACAGGGTGGTAAGTTAACTCCAATTCTGAATGTTTTATAGTTTTATTTTCTGCTTTGAGCTCATCTGTTACCTTAACAAGATCTTTTATGCCTTCCTTATCATTGTTTTCTCTTGCTTGCACATTGGCTATCTAAGTCATGATTACATTCTCTTGAGTTTTAAATATGTCTTTAGACACTGTCTCTCTGAAGTGTGCCAGGCAAGTTAGTAATCAGCCATAATTTCACTTTCCAATTCAACTGAAGTATCTGCTTTGTTCTATCTCTTATTTTCTTCACATCCCTGAACCCGAGTTTACTTTTGTCTCTCATGCTGGAACTTGGTTATAAGTGACTTGCTAAACATTTTAAAGACTTAATCTCAAGTTTTCTCCTAAGTGACCTCACAAACAATCTCTAGGATGTTTTTCAGAGTGTCCATCAAAAAACAATCTTGTTTCACTTCTGGGAAACCATGTTTTCTTCCCATCTCATTGATTACTATTCATTGCTTATCTCCTTAACAGTGCCCATCTCTTTTTTTTTTTTTTTTTTTTTTTTTTTTTTGGTTTTTGGGTCACACCCGGCAGTGCTCAGGGGTTATTCCTGGCTCCAGGCTCAGAAATTGCTCCTGGCAGGCACGGGGGACCATATGGGGCGCCAGGACTCGAACCGATGACCTCCTGCATGAAAGGCAAATGCCCTACCTCCATGCTATCTCTCCGGCCCAACAGTGCCCATCTCTTTAATGTGAGTATATTCCAGAACCTAACTGGTTGCCTATGTATCTCTCAAAATTGTTCACACTTACTCTACTGCCATCCACTGATATCTCCAGCATACTTACTCTCCAACATACTTATAACATGGCTGTACTATGTTCCAATTATTTTTAACTTCTTATTCTTACAACCTTTCCATCATAAATTGACACTCAAATCCATTGGGAGCTTCTAGAACCAATAAGATGCATAGTGCCAGAACCCCTTTAAATATGAAATACCTCAAAATTCTATATTATTTTAACATAATATATTATAAATAAATGGTTTCCTAGAACAGGTCTAAAATTAAATATGCTTTTCTCCCCAAACTGTCCTCCTAAATTATGTATCCTGTGAAATGTCCTCACCAGCTACCCATTCACACAAGTAAAAATCTCAGAATCAATTTTTATCAATCTTTCTCCTTCACCAATTCATCCGGCAGATATTTTGAAATATTTATGCATCTGTTTGCATAATGGTTTTCATTATCAAATAGCCTGTTTTTCTTTTTGCTAAAACCTACTATGACAATTCACATTTTAATTACTGGACTATTTAAGTTCTCATTTCTGTTTAAAACTATCTTTCTAAAAATATACATAAAATATTATATTACTTTGCTTAAAATAATGATTAATTTCACTATTGTATAATAATGTGCCCTGATCATTTTGCAGGGAGAGCATGGTTTTTATTGTAACATCTTTTCTAACAATTACTTTTTAATTACTTTATTTATGAAGTAAATCATGGCCCCTAGATTCTTAAGCTTGTGTACCATTTCCTGGCTTTCAAAGTAAGATTCAAACTTAGTATGGGGCAAGATTATCTCTTTCTGTTGGAATCCTGATGATCTATGATTCATGACTTGGAGTATATATATTCTTCAATTTGGGGGTGGGTGGATCACACCCGGTAGCTCTCAGGGGTTACTCCTGCCTCTGTGCTCAGAAATTGATCTTGGCAGGCGTGGAGGATCATATGGGTTGTTGGGAATCAAACTGAAGTCCATCTGGGGTTAGCCACTATGCTATCACTACCCCCCCCCATTTCTTCAATTTTTCTGAGGTTTCCTTCTCTTGGATTTCAGAGTATATCTCAGTGATTTTCACTTTGATTTTACTCAAGTAGTTGTTCATGGTATAAGAGATGAGATTAGAGAAGCTTTGCCTCATACTTTCTAAAGTAAAGCAAAATAAAAAATTTTTAAGATGATAAAATGGTACCTGTCTTATCTCTTCTTCCTTCCTAGCTTCCATTTCTTTTCTTCTTTGCCTTTGTCCTGGAGGATAGGGTCAAGGCAATTCACTTTTACACGTGGTGTAAAAGTAAGTGAGCTAAATATCTAAATCACAAAGTCAACAATACTAAAATCATGAGATCCCCAAATTAACAACCACACACAAACAAGTACCTGCCCAAATCAGGCTGGCTTGAAGAGTATTAGGAAGAGTTGGGAGCACGAAAGTGTGAATTACATCTGGAACACGAGTGGAGTGAAGTTGACACTGGTAGTGAGATTTAAACGCTTTATGCTTAATACTCAACTATAAATAACATTGTAAATCTTAGTGCTTGGATTAAAAAATAAAAATAATCAAAACTATTTAAAGATGAGAAATTGAAAAAAAAAAGTCCAGAAAATGCTATTATTTTTTTGCTTGTTTTTATTTTTTTGGGCCACACCTGGTGATGCTCAGGGGTTACTCTGGGCTACTACTCAGAAATTGATCCTGGCTTGGGGGACCATGTGGGATGCTGGGGAATAGAACTGAGGTCAGTCCCAGGTTAGCATGTGCAAGGCAAATGCCCTGCCACTTGTGTTACTGCTCCTGCACGGAAAACGGTATTATTAAAGGAGTAAGTAGAAAACTTGTTCTGAACCTAACTTATTTTAATAATTCTTGCATGTAATTAAGATATAATTATGAAGCACAATATTATATTCATCTTGAAAAGTCCTATTTCTCTCCTCAACATTTCTTTAAAATATGCAATATGCTCAGTAAACACCATTAAAATAATATTTTCCAACAGTGACAATTGTATTCATATATTTATGTAATCACCACGATTAAAAACATGCTTGTAGTTGAGTTTCAGTCACAAAAAGGTATACTTCCCTTCATTGTGCAACATTCCCACCACCAATGCCCCCCCCCTCCCACCTGCTCCACTTCTGCCCGTTTTCCAAACAGGCATTTTATTTCTCTCACTCACTACCATTAATATAATTGTTGGTGTAGTTTTTTCTCTAACTGAACTTACCAACCTTTGCAAGTTCACATATCATGAGTTGGTCCTTTCGTACTTCATCTCTATGTGTCCTTGGATATTATTACCGTACTATCTTTCATTTTTCTTAAATCCCACAGGTGAGTGAAACTATCCCTCTCCCTATGACTCATTTCACTCAGCATAATAATTTCCATGTCCATTTATATGTAGGGAAATTTCATAACTTCATTTTCCCTGATAGTTGCATAGTATAGCATTTTGTATATGTACCACAGTTGTTCAGCCACTCATCTGTCGTTGGACATCTAGGTTGTTTCCAGATTCTGGCTATTTTAAATAGAGCTGCAATGAAAATAGGCCTGCAGAGGGCAATTTGTATTGTGATTTTGTATTCTTAGGTTATATCCCTAGGAATGCTATAGCTGGATCATATAGGAGCTCAATATCCAGTTTTTTGAGAAATTTCCATATTGTTTTCCAGAAAAGCTGGACTAGATGGCATTACCTCCAGCAGTGAATAAGAATTATTTTTCCCTCCAGCACTGACTGTTCTTGTTCTTTATGATGTGTGCCTGTCTCTCCACATTAAACTGAGAAGCTTCTGCATCTCAAAGGAAACAATGACTAAGATACAAAAGCCACCAGCCAAATGGGAGAAACTATTCACCCAATACCTATATCGTAAGGGACTAACATCTAAGATATACAAAGTACTGACAGAACTTAACAAAAAAAATTCTAATCCTATCAAAAAATGGGGAGAAGAAATAAACAGACTGATGTCCAAAGGGCGCACAAAAATGCTCCACATCTCTAATCATCAGGGAGAAGCAAATCAAAACAACAATAAGGTACCATCACCCAACAGTGATATTTTTAACTATTCTTTATGTAGGTTTAAAAGTTTCTAAAATAAACATCAGACGTATGCGGTCCAGATCCCCATTTAAACCTCAACAACAATATTAATAGTAATTCTACATTACAAGGTGATGAGTTCTGCTTTGGAAATTTTTGCTCTTACATTTTATTGAGTCACTTACTTCTAGTAGCTAAGAAGAAAGTTTCTTTTCAATGCTGCATTAACACTTGGAGGCTACACTACTTGATAGCACCGTAATGAACTCTAAGCTTTTATTGAGCTTGTAGTCTACTTAGCCCGTTTCCTCAAAATAGTTTTCTTCCTATAAAATCTTGCTGCAGCCAGTTTTATAGCCAACAATGGCATTTTACTTATTCCAGTTCTTGTAAATAAATTTCAGAAATAGAGCACGACATGCAAAATATATTTCCCTTATCACCAATAAGCCTTAAATGGAATAGACTTGCAACTCCAATTCACTTAGATAATGCTATGCGCCACTTGTATGCCATTTTATCTACTTTTGATTATTTTGAAAATTTGCTTAGAGACTGCTTTGAAATAACTTTTGTAGCGGTGAATAAAGTAAAAAGAAATCAGTGTTGTTATCTTTTACTTTGACAAGACCCCTTTGCTTCATACTTATATAAGCATTGTGAGTCAATAGAATAGGTTAATTTTCAACATTCAATGTGGCCATCTAACCATCATATCCCATAGCACTATTTTATGGAATTTTAAGTGAGAACTGTTGACTTCTTCTTTACTCTGACAGACATTCTTTGCCATTATTCTGCTTACATATACACATATGAGTGCCCTTCACATGTGTGTTTGCACACATTATAAATGCATATATGTTTTCATACATGCCTCATGCTTTTTTCAATAAGCATAGCTTATAAAACACATGCAATTGAAAGACCTAGAATATACATTTTAAAATACGAAATACTATCAGATAATAAAATATATAAATGAAATAAGTTTCAATTTTAATATTGATTGCATGATGTTTAAGTCAAGTAGTGTAGTTATTGTGAATTTGCCTTTTTTTTTATTAAACATAGTTAAATGAACTTTTGACATACCTGACTAACCTGATTTGAGCTATTAAAATTAGCCAGTAACACAAATATTCATTCATGGGCTTTCTAAGTCAATTTGCCTCTCTTTCAAGAAATTCCTGTTTAATAGGTTATTGTGATAGCCATTACCCTGTGAAAATAAGGCAACCACTGCTTTTATTTCTTTTACTTAGCTTAGAGCATCATATTAATGATATTATGTAGTCAAATCCATATCTTGTGTATTTTATTCAAGGTAATGTGTTTTTAAATTTAACTATGTAGTATTTTATGTCCTTCATATTTAATAAGTATTGCTCAAATTTCTGTATAGATCACAATTTTGGACAATGAATCTCACATCGATGGTCATTTTATGAAAGTTTTTAGTACTGTTAAGCATGTATTCATTCAGTGACCCAGAAAATGACATTATGTAATTACTTAAGAGAAATGAAAGCATATGTTCACTTGGTAATTGCATATAAATTTGATAGCTGTTGTATTTATAACTATAACATAAGAGTTGTTGACTTTCAGAGGAATCAGTTCTTGTAAAATGAAGCGAAAACAATGTACATTATAATACAGACTTACTAGATTGTGTTTTATGGAATTTTAAAACCTATGCAGCTTGATTTAGATATCTGAAGTCATGTCAACCAAAATTTCAATTATAGTGTACTGTTCTCATTTTGTGTTCAGGACTCCACGTTGTGAACGCATTAACAAATGTAAAATATGACAACTTTATGATTTATGTGAGGAGTTTGATGATGATTTATTTTCTGCCTTAGCGGTGAATTCATTTGTCTGTGCTTAATATTAATGGATTAGTCTGAGGTTCTAACAATGTCTTCTAGCAACTTGTTCTTTTAGTCAGTAATATGGTACATACACCGATAAAGCATTCATAGTCGGAGAAATGTGAGTTTGATAGAGCAAGCACTTCGTGTTTTATCATACTCTTGCATTTGATGTTCAGAAGGAGTAAGCATTTTGCTAAAAAAGGATATGAAAAGGGCCCCTTAGAGGGTTTTTTTTCTCTTAAAGTGTCATACACCGATTTTACTTTTTTATTTAATCACATACTTACTTGTTTAAACTAAGGGGAAAAGGATTAAATGAGAGCTAGGTCAGCTGTTGTATAATTTTACCTAGCTCTCTTCTGCATTTAAGTTTGATAGGGACTTTTAAAAGTGCCACTCTGTATACCATAATATTCAGATGCTCTTGTTATAAAATGTCTTATATATGGGTGTTATTTGCAATGATGCAGTGTAGTTTGCACTTTTACTATAGTATATATTATACACACAGAAATATATATAACTAAAATATGTACAGGCTTTTGTAGTTTTTGTTTGTTTGTTTTTTGGGTCACACCTGGCAGTGTTCAGGGGTTCCTCCTGGCTCTACGCTCAGAAATAGCTCCTGGCAGGCTCGGGGGGACCATATGGGATGCTGGGATTCAAACCACTGTCCTTCTGCATGCAAGGCAAATGCCCTACCTCCATGCTATCTCTCGGGCCCTAAAATATGTACAGTTGTAAATTTACAAAGCAAACAGTTATAGAACTATCAACCTGCAAAGAACCTAACCCAGAAACCAAACTGGAGCGATAGTACAGAGAAGACAGTGTTTGCCTTGTACATAGCTGACCTGGGTTTGATCCTTGGCATTCCATAGAGCACTGTCAGGAGTGATTTCTGAGTGCAGAGCCAGAATTGACCCAAAGGAACCCTAACATGTGCCCTCCTAAAATTTAAGTGTCCACAACCATATCATGTACCCCCTCTCCCTAAAATATTTTTTTTATTTTGGGCCACACCCGATGATGCTCAGGAGTTATTCCTGGCTATGCACTCAAAAATCGCTCCTGGCTTGGGGGACCATAGGGGATGCCTGGTATCAAACCAAGATCTGTCCTGGATCAGCCGAGTGCAAGGCAAATGCTCTACTGCTGCGCTACTGCTCTGGCCTCATCCCTAAAATATTTCTTTCCCCTACTATAGATACTTTTAGAATCACATAATCCTTTCCCCCTTGGTTTTGAGCAAGCTTTAAAGTTTCTCCTTATACCCTTAAATAATATAAATAAATAATATAAATAATAACACTTCATATTTTTAGAGAAATGAAGAAGTTACATGCATAATTTTTAGACTTGTTTAATTTAGCTTACTTTATTAGTTTTTAGGTTGTTTTTGTTTTATTTGGGGGCTTTGTGCCACATCTGATGGTCCTCAGAGCTCACTCCTAGTTCTGTACTCAGCAATAACTTCTAAAGTAATCATGAGACCACATGCAATGCTGGGATAGAACCAGGGCAGCCATGTGCAAGGAAGCACTTCGACCTCTCGCCTATGTCTCTGGCCCCCTGGAGATTCTTTTAATAGTGTTTTAGTTCCTAACAGAGTGGAGAGGAAGACAGATGATCTTCCTGTACCCCCTGCTTCCATCACACATAACCTCACCTCTTCTATTTTCGGATGAGTTGGACACTTGTTACAGCTGATAAATCAGTTGCTTTCCTGACACATCTCCCCCAGGTTTGAGTTTACCTTCATATTCCCTATTCCTCTTAACATTCAGTGGCTTTAATCAGATGAATAAAGAAACTTGTCAGTCCTTGTAGTGTCAGAAGTAATGTCTCCACTGCTTTCAAATAGCCACCAAGCTCTGCTTTATCCCTCTTCCCCTCCTCCCACAATCACTAGCAGTCTCTGGTCTTTTTATGTTCTCGATCTAGTCAATAAAAACTGACTTCTAAGCCTTATCAATGAACATCAAATGTCTCTTCATTTACTTAGATGATCCGAGTCATTTCTGCAGGTTAATTTTTCCTTAGAAAGTTTCTCCTGTGTCTTTTTTTTTTCTTTTTTACTTGCCTGTTTCTGGGGCAGCAGTTTGCCCAGGACCCAGACTTCACTTATGAATTTTTACAGTTTTTTTCATTTGTTCCTCTTTTGGGCCTTTTGTTGATTAGCATGAAGTGATGACTCCAAGAGTACAAATGGGAAGAACCAGAAACTGAAAATCTTTTAACTTTTTAAAATTGAATAAGATATTGAAAATATTCTAGTTTGTGGCATTTAACTATCTCTAATTTATTTTAATAGTAGGAATGTACTATTGTTTAGGTGGAGCATAACTAGTAGATAATCAGGTTGGTTCTAGTACTTGTTTGCAATTAAAAACATTGCATTCTGGTTTTCAAGGTTTCCTTTATAATATGTGCTCAGGAGAGACTATTGACTGGGAAAATATATAATTTTGTTTCACTTTATTCTATAGAAAATATACCCTTTATTAGCATATAAATATGTGGTACATGGTCCTAGGTAAATCTAGAACATGACATACAATAAAATATCAAGAAAATGAAAGAGAGTAGAACATTAGCTCAAATGGAGAGATAGAAGCTGGAGAGACATATTTGTTATAAAGGTTTATTTATCATTGTATGTTTCCAGTTTTCTATAATGTTTAGAAATGTTGACCTTTGTATGTATACTTATAGGTGTGTTTGATTTTATTTTTCCAAAGGAAGGTGAAGATGATGGGAATGGTTTTGAAAGGTTAAAGTTGGGCCCAGTAATACAAACAGAAAGATATCTACCACACAGATTTTTATAATACAAGATTTTGGTAAAAATCGCTAAAAATGCACAAGCATACAATATGTTAGATATCCCGGGCCAGGCATGCTTCTTTGAAAACTCATCTCTGAAAGGACCAAAATGAACCTTGCTTCCTTCCAGAAATATCTAAAGTCTTGCAGAAAATAGCAACAGCTTTTTTTGTTTTCTCCAAATAACAAATGCTGTCCAGTGCTCTAAGATTCTGATTCCAAGAGCCTATTTTAAAAAGTCCTCAGAAAATGAAATGCTGTTGGAATCGGAGCTGCTTCTTTGGTCTGGCCTGGGCCTTGCCCTTTGATCTGTGAATAAGCTGATGGCAATAACCTTCGGGAGTTCTGGTCACAGTTCTATCACACTAATGATCGTGGGTCAGAATGTTCATTTTTATCCTACATATCCTTAAGCTTTGGGTATTTCCAGCTCTCCAAAGCTCTTAGCACCACAGGAGTTCTTAACCTTACATGATGTATGTTTTATTTTTAATCCTGCTCTCTCTTTGTTTGACAGGCAAAGTGCCTATGCTTAGGACATTTTCTGTGACTTTCTTGTTCTTTTCTCCTAAATGCCCCAGCAATTGGCAAGTCACATTTCTCAGGTCATTCTGACTTTCTTGGGAAAAGTCGTTATTCTCAAGATAGGGAAGAATATTAAGGATGGGCTGGAGCCAAGGGATGCTAAAACATCGTCATGTCACCAGCTAGGTAGTTAGGGAAAACGTTTCTAAGTTACTGCAGGATTCAACTGCATCCCCCATGAACCCAGCTATGGCATATTTTCTTGATAGAATGTTTACCCTGTAGTAGAAGTTATAACAACTACCAGGAGAATTATTTTTTTAGGTTTTGCTCTAAAATATATTTCCATAATACATTACCTTTTGACACAAACTGTTAAAATTAACAGGATGAATTATAGCAATGGCAAAAGAGAATACTAATTGGCAGGAAAGGTGTAATTAATGCTTAGTCAAGAAAGGAAGTCAGCATGGTCCAGGGCATCCCTACAGCAGAGGACTGCATTGATTACTCAGTTCCTGTCTAACAAAGAGAGAGAGAGAGAGAGAGAGAGAGAGAGAGAGAGAGAGAGAGAGAGATGAGAGAGAGAGAGAGAGAGAGAGAGAAAGAGAGAGAGAGAGCTGTCTCCTGCTTTGTGAGTCCTACTTCTATAATGTGATTTTAGGTCTAACTCCACTGTCCTCTTAAGAGGCCTAGCTGAGTTCTTGCAATCTCCACCAAGTGATTTCTTTCCCAAGATAAAACCTTAATTTTGTAATTATGACTGGACAGATTGATCTCTACCTCAGTCGTGCCCTAAAAGATTTACAGCTCATATTTTTCTCAAAAAAAAAAAACCTATGGAAAATTAGGAAGAATAATTTAATTACATTATGCTATGTAATAATAATTAATATTTAATTATACTATTTAATTATTATATGATTTAATTACTAGATCTTCAACATCCGTGATCTTTACTGAAAGAAAATACTCCAAAAGTCTACCCATCTAGGCATATAAGTTTCGTTGTTGTTTTTTATTTTGGGGACCACACCTAGTGACAGTCAGGGGTTACTCCTGGCACTGGACTCAGAAATCACTCGCTCCTGGTAGGCTTGGGTTACCATATGGAATGTCAGAGATCAAACCTGTGTTAAGCGCATTCAAGGCATATGTCTTACCACTGTGCTATCACTCCGGCCCAGCATTTGTAAGTTTAGAACAGAACTATTCAGTGTAAAGATAATTCCAGGTTGTCATGAATATGTAGTATTTTGTCTGTCTGGCTAACAGCAACTTGTTCATCTTTTCCTCTTCCCCCTTTTGCTCTTCATGTGCTGATGTTGGCAGCATGCAGACATGGGAGTGGCACTTGTGTTTGCCCAGGTGTTTCTTGGGGACTGTACCCTTTATCTGTGCTCAACTGGCATTCTTGCTATAATATCCTGCAAGAATCATTTATGATGCTCACACATACTTGCCTGTAATGTGGCAGGAAAAGACTTGATACTGCAGAGATCACAGAGCTGCCAGGGCCACTTGCCTTGTGGTGATGTGGTAGCATCATTGACGGCCAAGCTCATGGCCTCCCTGTGGCAATGCAGGCACTTTAGCTACAGAACCACCTTCAAGACTCCCCTGCGTGGTTTTCTTTTATGTCAAAGCCAAAGAACACGAGCATTTCTCCATCAGTGACTAAAGGTTTAGACCGAGAAATACGTCTCACAAGACAAAAAATTATGATTGAGGAATCGTCTTTTCAATTATTATTGAGGAAATGACTTCTTTTATAGTTGTTCTATTGCTCACCTGTGGGTAGGAAATAGCTCTCTCCTTTTTTATTTATTTATTTATTTTTGGTCAGGTTGAAAGAAGTAAAAAAAAAAAAAAGATCAAAAAGAAGACTTGGAAAGGTCTGGAATTGCTCGATTTACCCCAGTTTTTATAGCCACAACAGAGGAAGCTGTCCCAGTTTACAAGTAAGCAGAACACATATCTATCTTTCTCATTAGGATGGCTTCTATTTTTAAGCATAACCCCCTTTGAAACCAATTAATACTAGGTATCTGACCTACATATTAGATTCTGTAGTGCTTTATTTCTCTCTCTCTCTTTTGTTTTTTAGGCAACACAAATGTTCACATGCTTTGTATTGATTTGGTGGGCGATATTTTTCAATGTGTAGCTCTAACTTGAAACGGATTTCCAAAAGCTCTTTACCCAATCATTTTATATGACTAAATATCCTTAGGAACTTAGCAGTTCTCAACAATGCTGGAGTGAATTTATATTATGAGTTGACAATGTTAAATGACTCAGGACATTATGTTGATTCTGTAGAGAAGGGGCCAAGTACAGATTGCTTTCAGAAAAGTGGTAGAAGAAAAAATAATGTTCTTTATCTATGCCTCAGCTTTAAATCTCTAAATATGGTTTTATTCTGTCCTCTGCATTCTCTGTCTTCTCACTGATATCTAACTCTAGAAGACCTTCCATTGCAACCATTAAAGAATGAGCAGAACAATTAATTTTGCTCCCCTACTGGGTTTGTATATTTAAAAAAAATTTTTTTTTGAAGTTTATTTTAGGCCCCATGGAGAAAACCTTATTTTAAAAGACAATATCATGAGCTCTGCCAAAAGTGTATAAAAGTGAAGTGAATCAGGCTTAGAACTGAGAAGACAATTTTTGTGAATGGGAAAATAATCCAGAAATCTTTAAATTTACAGATGAATAAACACTTACCATTTTTTCTTTTCTTTTTTTTCCCTGCCCAACCTGACCATTTTCTTAAAGTATCTAAAGGAATACCCCATATTTTATTTGGAAATTAAACAGAACAGAAATGTCCCTTTCATTATTACATATTATTACTGAATTCCAAGCTCTGTGTCTCAAAATGATTTCTAGGACTAGAGCAATAGTACAGCAGGTAGGGTATTTGTCATCCACATGGCCAACCATGGCCCCCAAATGATCCTGTCAGGTATGAACCCTGACTTTAGAGCCAGTAGTAATCCCTGAATATTGCCTTGACATAATATCTCCAAAAATGACTTCTAGTATTTTTATGAATTCCTAATAGGATCATAATGACAAAAGAAAACTGATCCAAGAACTTTATGTCTGACTCTGTATCTTCTATATGTATAATTATATTCCTCTATTATTATGCCTTTATACTGTTTTGTTTCAGGGTAATATCATCTATAAATTCAATATCCAGAGTGCGTCGTTGACATTTACTTATGCTTAATATCTGATATCCATCTACATTCCAAGTCCTTTCATAATGCTGTAATGAACACACATGTGGTCCATCTTAAGGAAACATATTAGAGCAGATGATTCTTATTTATTCTTTATTAAATGCACACACTTGCTTTCAATATTCAAAGTTAGCCTCAGTTTTTGCAATTTCTTGTTGGTCTTTTTGCTGCATTTACTTTTTCTTGAAATATATGCATGCATTTAAAATATATGCCCATGTGTCTGCACACACACACACACACACACACACTCTGACATCTACACATTTTACATTCCATAATGCAAGTTACTTCTTCCAGTCAAAATTGCATTTGTGCCCAGTGAGAAGACTGGCAGATACTAGTTTTCTGAATGGCTCTGACTTTCCTTCCCTTCCTTCATACATATACCCTGTGATTTGAACCTAGAAAGCCCAGATTCCCTCCTCTTGAATCTGGGTGAGAAGATACAACTTCCATTCTCCTCTAAAAGTGAAGTTGTTTCCTTCATTAAAAAAAAATTAGCTTTCTAGAATAGAGAAAACCAAGCTTCTTTCAGTAGGAAGCTAGAGAACAAGGAACTGTTCAGCTGGTCATATCATTAGTGGGCACTGAGAACACCTAACATTTCTGTTCTCCTAAATGAGGCTCAAACAAGGGGAGATGGGGTCAGTCTTTCCCTCAATATTCTGCCTAAATGTGGACTCATGAAAGTGAACATTATGTTTCAATAGCATTGTTCGGGTTTTTTTCTAATGAAATCATGGTAGCCAGAGCTTGAGAATGACATATATGTTTTGAGTTTAATATAATTAGCATAAGTTATTAAATTACTTTAAATATTTTCATTCATCTGTCGGGGGAAACTTACTTCTTTTTTTTTTTTTTTTTTTTTGCTTCTAAGGTCACACCTAGTGACTCTCAGGGGTTACCCCTGGCTGTGCGCTCAGAAATCACTTCTGGCTTGGGGGACCATATGGGACTCCAGGGATTGAACTCAGATCCATCCTGGGTCAGTCGCATGCAAGGCAAATGCCTTACTGCTGTGCTATCTCTCTGCCTCCCCTTTTAGGACTTTTTACAGTTATAGTGTAATTTTAAATAATTAATGGCTCAGTTGGGCAATATTCTAATCATATTTCATATATATTTATTATTAATTCTTTATTTACTACTTTTTAGTTTTTGGGTCACACCCAGCAGTGCTCAGGGGTTACTCCTGGCTTTACACTCAGAAATTGCTTCTGGGAGGATTAGGGGACCATATGGGATGCCAGGATTCAAACCACCATCTTTCTGTGTCTAAGGCAAATGCCCTACCGCTTGCCATCTCTCTGACCTATTTTACTACTATTAATACATGCATGTATCATTACTTTTGATACATTTATATGTATTTTTTCATAAGTTTGCTATAATATGTTCAATTTTAGGTGTAATTACTTTAATAATTACAGATTTTTTTTCCTTGTGTCAACCCAGAGTACCATGAATTCAAGAAAATTCTTAACTTCATATTTAGGATTTTTCTAGATGCCATAATTATATTCAATGATGTGTTGTAGTTTCCGAGAATAATATTTCTTTTGTTTGAGTTCACATATTTAGTGTTCAAAGGCTAACCTTAACTCTGTAGGTCAGGATTTCTATGAGGTGTTGGGGGTTGAGCCTCAACCATATAGCATATATATTTTAATATATGTTATTCTTTGCTTTTACCTTTTCCCTAAATAGTTTACATTTTTTATTTTCAATGAAATTATTTTTAAAATGTAGCTTTTGTAATGCTCATCACAACACATTATTTTGTATGATTTATTTTGTATCTTACAACAGTGCTGAATCTGTTTCTTATAGTACTGTCGAGTCTAAGCCCCAAAAAAGTATAATGTTAGAGCAGAGTAGTGGATTATTTTTAATTTTCCCTTTTAAGATGATCAAATCTGCAAATAGAGAATTTTAGTACTTGCTTTAAATCTAAATCATACGTTTTTTTTCTAATGATCCTCAGGAATCTTCAGTAAGATGTTGAAATGACAAGAGCAGATATTCTTGCCTTTACATATTTTAGAGGAAAATAGCCTTCTTGCCAAATATAATATTAATTGTAGGTTTTTAGTATATGAGGTTTTAGTATATGAGATTCAGTTTAAATAAGTTTCTTTATATGCTTAATTGATTAAGATTTTTCCTTATAAAAGTTGTTAGGGACTGGAGTGATAGGACAGCAGGAAGGGTGCTTGCTTTGCACAAAGCTGACCTGGGTTCTATCTCTGGCTTCTCATATGGTCCCTTGAGTCTCTCCAGGAATAATTCCTGAGGACAGAGCCAGGAATAATCCCTGAGCACCACAAGTAGTGACTCCATACCTCCACATTTCATATACAGCTCTTTGCCTTACCTTATTGATATAACGTTTTCAAAAAAAATATGTCATTATTTTCAGTTAAATTCAGAATGTTTTGAATTATAATACTTTTAAGAACTTTTTTTGTATTGTTAGCTACATTTCAAGACTTAAAAATTGTCTTTTTAAATGATGGCATTAATGTGTCTTCATTTACATTCAATTTCTCTTTCTTGATCAGTGAAGTATATTATTTAGGCATTTATGTTTGTGTATGTTGTATGAGGGAGGTAAGAGAAAGAGACTAAAGATATTTTAGTTTAATTCTGCTTTTTTCCTATCATTGAGATAATTAATTTCCTTGTATACTCTTAAATTTTGGATATTGTGTTTACTGCTTAACAGAGTATTATTTTTTCATGTGAAAATATTGTGAACACTGCGATTAGTAGGAATCCATGGAACTGTGGACAATTATGTCCCATTTTAATATATGATGTGCTATAAAAAATACAAATCAATTGAAGTTCACTTCCATGTTTAACTTTTTCTAATCCAATCAGACTTTTTGGATGTGAGTCTTAAGTTCAAAACAGATAGCAGCTCTAACACTGTTGAGATCCAACAGCAGGTATATTTTCATATTTCCATGATTTTCCTTAGGGATAAAAGATGAGTTTTGTAAGTCACTTCTAGGCACTTCTAATGCTTAGGGCTCACCCCACGCTCTGTGCTTCTGGTAGTGCTCCCAGATCCATATATAGTGCTGGAGATTTAACTGGGTTAAACCATGTGTAAGATGACTATCTTAAACTATATATTATCTCTCTGGTCCAATAATAAATTTATTATTTTAACTACTGCGCTTTCAACATCATGTCTTCCCATTGTTCTTTCTACATGAGGCATAATTGTGCACACTGTCTTTCCCAAAATGTTTAAAGACACATGTTTTAAGCTTTTCTCTCTCTCTCTCTCAACAAGTCATTCAAATCCAGCCTAGAAGTTACACAGAACAGTGGGTCTCTCCAGGAAGTTACAGTATCAGTGTAAAAGTTTGCCACACTGATTTTAAATTCCTGTATCATACTTCAAAAACTCAAGTTCCTATTTCTGTCTGTTAAGCATTGTTTCATTTCATACTTAACTTGGAGAGTGTTTGCAATATTGAATTGATCGCTTTCTCCATCTATGGAGGTCTTAATTCATTCTACAGAGAGCATCTGGAGTAAATGCTTCCAAAGTAAAAAGCACAAGCTTAAAATCCTTGTGATGCCTTTCCAGTGATTCAGGATTAAGACAAAGATTTTCAACAGGACCACCCAGGTCTTGTCTGTGTATGCTTTGAACACTACCACTTAATTCTGCATCACATTTTATTTGGCACTCTGTTATCCAGGATTTATCATTTCTCTTGATAATTTACAGTGCTTCCTAGGACCTATCCATGAGCTTCTGGCCAACCTTCCCTTCTCTTTCTCTTGTTCATTTTAATTATCTTTACATCTCAGTTCAAGCTTCATTCTTTCCAGAAAGTCTGTTCCTTGTTTCCTGACTTCTTTGTAGATTTGAATAGCTAATGTTAAAATTTTAGTTCTTCCAGACTGGAATAACTCCCTCTATAAATAAGAAAGACTGGAAATTCATCTATAACTAACCTACTTGGTTACGTAAGCATACCAATCTCTTCTTTCTTCATTCCTTATTTGAAGGGTCATATTTTCATATGGGAATGACACTTTAACAAAAATATCATCTATGAGAATTCTGGATATTTAGAATCTTAAACAAGAAAAAGATTATTGTTTTTGAGGCCATACCTGGCAGTACCCAGGGGTTACTCCTGGCTCTGCTCTCAGAAATCACTCCTGTCAGGCTTGACTATATGAGATGCTGGGGATCAAACTGGGTTGGCCGCATTCAAGGCAAATTCCCTACCCAATGTACTATCTCTCTGGCAACCAAGATAATAATTATTGGTATTTTATAGCCTTTAAAGTGATAGCTATCACCTGTGCAACCCTGGTTGTATAGAAAGAAGTGACTGGGGTTTAAAGTAGTGTGTTGGAGGGTCATCTAGGCAAAAGGCAGTAAACATGAGTGAAGGAAATGTTTCTAAAGGTACATTTTAATAACCCTGAAATCCACCAAAATTCATCCTTCAGTTAATCCTGAGATTTGTGCTGTAGAAGAAGCCAAAGGTAACAGAACAGCAACAAACCTTTCTGGAAGGGGTGGACTTTCTTCCAGCCAGTCTACTGGACTTCCGAGACTTTTGACTCCTATGATCCAAAATACCAGCTAATATTAGCCAAACTGAGGAGTGACTAGAAAATATATTTCATGCACATGGTATAAAGTTATCTGTTGAATCCTTATGATGTTGTTCCAAAATACCTGGCAGACAGAAGCTCACAAACTAACGGTTCTGGAGAATTGTATTGAGCAACTGCTCCAAGGATTCTCTTTTATGTTAAGGCTTCAGAGATACTGCTCCAGAGATGGAGAAGGATAGCATAAAGAGGGGCACTGTCTCCTCATAATTAATCTCTGGGCCTTCCCTCTTCACTTATAAGGAGCTCTGGTTAAGGAAGAGATTGCCTACCAGCCTTCTAGGCCACTTTTATTGCCCTCCGTGATGCTCCAGAGACATTCCTAAGCCCCAGTGTTTATGCTTATCTTCTCCTTGTTGCCATATTTCCCCTTAACTATTCTGCTATGTCCATGGCCCTGTCACACCGCATGTATCCCAATTCCTATTATCCTATGCAAGCATTGTTGGAATGGAATAAAGTGTCTCTTTCCATCAGCGTGGGACCTGTGTTCTCCTGATCATCAGCTGAAGTGAATGCCCTTGGTTCTGAATGGACTGGAAGGATGGAAGTTGGCCCTTGCTGACTGACTGGGTCAACATAGTTACCCAATAGAAATTTAATATGCTTTCTTAACTCTGGGGCTAGACAGATAAATGTGCAGTTAGATAAATATATTCTCCATCACATGGCAGACTAAAGAGGAAGTCACTTAGGATTACAAGAGATCCAGGCCTGCCCTGAAACCTTCACCAGGAAGAAATAGGCTGAATCATGACAGAGGCCTTTCCTTGCCAGAGCTGTGTTGCCTGGCACTTTCTTTTTATAATTACTGATATTTGCTAGATGAGTTACGCACATTGAGACATGGATTAGGTATTGTTAGACCTGTAAGCAGCCTTTGCTTTTTGCATCACCAAGCCTTTAGAATGCAATTTGGGAGAAGCAGCACATCCTGTCCTCTCTCTCTCTCTCTCTCTCTCTCTCTCTCTCTCTCTCTCTCTCTCTCTCTCTCTCTCTCTTTGGCTTTTGTTGGTGTTCTTCTAGTCATTTGCCCCATGAAATAGCCTTTGTGTATTTTCATGTCATCTTCAATGGCTTGAATTTCTATTAAAAATCAATACTCTTATTTCATCTAAACTTGTCCTTCAGTGCATCCATCATTATCCAGTTGTAATAATGACATAACTACCTCCTGTTTGTAGGAATTGCTCATCTCAGTAATAACTTAATCCATCAACAATGCATGGCTGCTTGGCATTTAACCTAGAAAAACAATCACCCTTGGTATACCAGAGGGTTCAGGCCACTGTAACAGAATCTCCTATATGGTTTGAGTGTCTTAGACACATATTTTCATGGTGGACAGGTTTGGAGACCAAAGACCAGATTTATTGTAATGTTTGATTATGTCCCTAGAGAGTGAACTCTTTTCAGGACTGCAGATGGGAGAAGGGAGAAATGGTCAGCTCTTTTCTTCTTCTGACCTCATTCACAAGGCCTTCATTTGCCTCCAGAAGCACCACTCCCTAATATCAAATTGACATATGGGTAGAGCAAGAAAGAAGTGATGTTCAGTTGACAGCACACACTAGTACAATACAGCATTACCTCTCCACAATGAATAGATTGATGCAAGGCAAATGCCCTTCCCACTATGATATTGCTCTAGCCTTAGATGGTGTAGTTTCATATTCTCTATCTACATATATATATGTTATATAAACATATATATTCTTTTTCATCCAAGCTGCTGGCATGAACACTGACACCTCCAGTTGTGTTAGCTTTTCTAAATTCACCACTAATTCCTTTATTGTTTGCAACTACGAGTAGAAAAGCAGTCAGATAGCCCTGATATCTGACATTGTGGTGACAGAGAGTCAGTTGTCAAGTATTTTATTAGAATTAATTAATAAATGTGTTCTTTATCAAATGTTCAAGAATTTATTAAAATATATTTTAGTTGTTTCAAGCAGCAACACAAAAATGAAAAGATTATGCTCTGATGCTACTTGATAAAATCCTCTTAAATAAAAAATATTGTATATGAATTTATTTTATTGATTTGTACAGAAGAATCTAGACTCATAGACTTGATTTTTTTAATTCTGATTTTTTACATGACAACAATTGGGTGCACTAGTGAAGTATAGTGTACATTGGAGACTGATACCCAACAATGAACAATTTTGTAACAACAGTGCTTAGATGAAGTAATGAAAAATAAAACAAAATTTTAGATTATTGAGATTAAGGAGAAATGACGTTGTTCCTACATAGCATTAGGGAAAAATATAAGAAGGGAAAGAAAGATGAATAGAAATGAAGGGATAAAATATAAAATAAGATCACATTTAGAAACAAATATAATCAGATGAACAGAAATTACTGACTCTCATTTATTTGATATTATGAGTCTTATTGAAGCCTGACTTCTTAAAGAAGAATTTTAAAAAGAAAACAGATGAATTTGAAGTGGTCTGGTAGAGAAAATGTAAGCCTCGTTAAATAAATAAAGGACCAAATTAATTAGTTAGGAGCCAATTTTAAATTTGAATAATTTGAACCATAATCACCTTTTGTCAAATCTAGGGGAAAATCTAAGGAACATATACAGAATAAAGTATATACGAATAGACTATATTAATCCAATCTTTAAAAAGAGATCAAATTTTGAAAAAAAAAAAAACAATCAGCACCTGTCACTTGTTTTTTCAGGTTCACTGAAAAATAAAGATGATAACTTTCTAAAATAAGAAAATTATTTTCCTGACAAACACACCAAAATTCATTGCATAGAAGATTATGACCTAATCTAAAAATACCTAAGAAATATTTGAGGTATTTAAGCCAAGAAGAGGGAAGAAATAAAGCTCCAAGCAAAATCAGGTGCTATCGTTTGGAATAAGTTAGTCGGTCTTGTGTTGAAGGAAGTGCCAGAGTTTGAAGATTTTATTTAGCTTCCGCCACTGCCAGAAGAAATTATTGCATTTCATAAGAGGGTCCACAATGATGCTATGATACTTGGAAGAACCCAGATTATTCTAGGAAAAAAAAATCATCTCTGAATCTCTGTAATATTTGATTTCTCATAATAATCAAATGCCTGAGCTTGCTCAAGTCCCTTTTCTTTCTCCTTTGATCTTTGAGGAAGCAGTTTTAAACTTGAGTAAATTTATCAAAAAGCTTCTCTTTTCAACTCTGTCAGTGGCTTTCCAAAAGGGCTTTCTTCTCAGGAGGGAAAATATCAGTGTGGTGCGGTGTGTCAGTTGCCATGGTAACTCTTCCTCCTGCTTTTTTTTTTTTCTCAACTAAGGGGTTGAACTGGCGCTTAAACCTGAGCAACAGCCCGGCCTGCTGAAGAGTGATTTGCTGCCTCACCAGGGCTCAGCACTTAACCCTACTCCCGCTTCTTGTCACCCCTCTACCTCCTCATGCTTATTCAAAATCACTTCCCCAACGCCCTGGCTCAGGCCTCTTAGTTAAGCTGTACAATGAAATAAGACACATTGATACAGGATTTCTAGGTAAATGAGAGGAAAATAGGCAAGTCTTCCAACTCGTGCTTTGTTGCATGAAGAAATGGGAAATCTTGATTTTTTTTCACAGACTTCTGAGTCATGATGTCCTCTGTACATCCCAGCCTGCTTCTCCCTCAGGATCTTGGTGTATCACTCTTTCTGCCTCGGCCTTTTTTCATGATGTGGAAGACCAAACACACGGATGGTCTATTCGAATTCTTGACCATGGAGGATCAAATACACTGACAGCCATTTTGATTCCTGATTATGGAGGACCAACCACACTGATGGTCTTTTCAATTCCTGTTTATTATAAAATGAAGCTAAAATGACCAACTCTATTGGAAAGAAAGTAAAGCACCTAGAAGCATGAACTTGCAGACAAAATTAGATAAATTTTATCTTAATTTTTTATTAAAGATTTGAAATAAATCCTGAAGTACTGAAATATTTTAGTCCCCAAATCTTTTCTAACTTTTATTATCTTTATTGAGGTGCATAAATCAATAAGTATTATATGTGATTTGGAAATTACTATAAAGGAAGCAAACAGTGGAATTTCCTGGTAACATGCTGATTTGGAGTTAAGTATTTGTCCATATGTGTTTAAAAACTAAGCACCGTGGGACTAGAGAGATAGTACAGCAAATAGGGCATTTGCATTGTAGGTACATGACCTGGGTTCAATCCCTAGGACAATCCCTGAGCACTGACATGAGTGACCCTGAGCTTAGAGCTATGAGTAATTCGTAAATATAGCTGGGTGTGACCTCACAAAAGAAATCCTAAAATCTAAAGCTTACGAAATTAAATCTGAAGTTAAAGTGTTAATCTGTAATAATACTGTGTACTATTGTTATGATAGTATGGCCATGATATAGTTATAATATATTACATAAGACATTATCAATATATATATCACATGTGTCTTAAAAATCATATTCTCCTTATGGATTCTATTACTTAAGGAAAGCACTTAGTGGGCTGGAGGGATAGCAAAGTGGTAGGGCATTTGCCTTGCATGTGGCCAATCGGGACAAATCTGGGTTCGATCCCTGACATCCTATATGGTCTCCTGAACTTGCCAGGAGCGATTTCTGAGAGCAGAGCCAGGAGTAACCCCTGAGCACTGCAGGGTGTGGCAAAAAAGGAAAGAAAAGCACTTATATATGACCAATTAAAATCTCATGATACAAATACATAAATATGCAACATGCATGAAATGTTTAAAAATTTATGATACAAATTTAGACACGAGTGCTATAGTATGTGAGGCTTATTAGAGTAAATAACTTATGCTTATAATTGAGAAAAATTAGTTATGGCATTTCTGTGTTACTGAAATGCATGAGAGAATACAAAATGACAACAAAAATAAAGATAACTGGCTAATTGAAAGGCTGCCTAAGAATTTGAGATGAAATTAAAGGTATTTTCAACAAAATAAATATAAACATATTATTTTGGATCCATCACAGAGGTTGAATAAATCCCATCCCCACACCATGCTTTTCCACTTTCTCCCATACTTTTGTTTAATTTTGCTCTGGCTCATACATAATGATAGTCACGGCTTACTACTGACCCTATGTTCAGAGGAGGAGTTTAAAGTACCATAATGGGTGATGGGGATCAAACCCAGATAGACCACTTGCAAGGCAAGTGACCTACTTACTGTACTGTTAGTCAGCCTCATCCTCTGATTGACATGGTTTTCTCAGACTATGAATGATTTTTTCTAGAGAATATAGTTTGTGTTTCTCCCTTAACCCAATAATTAAATTTAAATGAGTGACACAGATGGATGAATTAGAAAATTCCCTTCTAGATTGAGATGTATTTACATTCTAGAATAATAACAAACCTTGTTCATTTATTATAATTTCCTAGAGATATACACATGTACCCCATACACCCACAGAAAGAATTGAAGAGGGTCAGAGGTGATTGATAAGGATTTGTCTTATTTGATTATGGAGGCTGACAAGTTATCAGGTGTTAGAATGAGCCATAAATTGGAGGCCCTGAAGAATTAAGGCTGTTATTTATTCAGAAAGCAAACTCAGTCTCACCAGGAAACCAATGACTCTAAGGGATGAAGGAAGAAGTCTCTTAGACCATCCCTTGAGGAAGATCCATTCTCTTATTCCACTTATGTCTTTAGTTGATGGCAAAAGCCAGACCCATATTAAGAAGGATGATATGTTTAACCAATTAAAATGTTGATCTCATACCAGAAATAAAATAAAAGTCCTCACAAAAATATAGTAGCATTTGATACTTGACCATATCTTTGCATATGCATTTACATTCTTGTCTGCTTCAACTTAGAAGTTAGTTCTGAGCAAGTATTTAATGGCTGTTAGACTCCTGTAGTTAGTTGAAAATAAAGAGACTCAACAAGATTAACTTTAAGATTTTTATAGTAAAAATAATCGTTTTCTGTAGCCCCAAATTTCTTAATAATATCAATTTAATACAGTATATAATAAAATAAATAGAAGAGCTAGTAGAACAGAATCTAGCATGAATACAGATACCTTCTTTTGGTCTTGACATTTATTTTAATGTGTGGGATCTGAAGATGCATTTAAATAAATTATCACAAACAGGGCTAGATACCTTGGGGATAAAAGAAGTTCAATACAAATGAGAGGATGTATTTGTCCTCAAAACGAACCCACACAGGGTCTGAGCTGTTCTTTATCTCCCTTGTCTATCTTGCATTGTCGCTTATTATCAGTGGGACTCCAAGGAATTGACACATTTCTAAACTAGAGAGAGAGAAAAACTTGCAAATAGGTGGTATCAATATGGTGATAATAACCACTACACAAAAAGTCCTTGAGGTAGATTGAGAGCTAATGGGCACTGTGCATTTAGCTCACATCTAACAAGTAATATGCCTGTAGATGGACACTTTGAAATGAGAAAAAGACCCCACGAGTCCCTGGAGGTATGTCAGTAATTACATAGGCAAACAATATTTTCTCCACCATGAACTTAGTAATCATTAGAGCCATTTCCAGATTCTTACATCGTTTCATGTCAGTGAATTTTTCTGAGCACATTCTTCTAGATAGAATGTCTGGTATAAAGGAAGAACACTCAAACATATTGTAAGCAAAGGATGTAAAATCTATCGTGTTTTTAATTTGAGATGTTCATCTGAACTCCTAGGCAGTATCTTTCAAAACCTCAGAGGTTGTATATTTGTCCATATTGACATAGCTTCTTGTGATTTGGCATAAAATTTATCTGTAGAGATTGACTAGAAATGTAAAGAGAAGACAGCAGCAATTATCATATTAAATTCTTTTTTGAAATCCTTGTCATTGAGGTACCTGGAGTCACAACACAGTTAAATTTTCTTTTTATGAATACATCACCACACCATTCACCAGAGTCCCTGATTCTTTCACCAGTGATTAAGCTCTGATTATTAAACAAAATCTTCAGTTCTAATGACTTTGACCATTTGTTGTTTCTTCATTATATGTGCATATATATATATATATATATATATATATATTTAAAACTGAGATATTTACACACCTAGGTAAATAGAGCTAATCTTCTGGAATTGCACAAAGCTAAAAATTAATGATAAATTGATAAAGTAATTTTTTGAAAAAAAAAAAACAAAACTTTTCCATTTTGAATATACCAGAGGTTAAAAAATTAGAATCATGAATAAATCCATGATAAAAATTGAAGATTTATATAAAATATATTTCTCCGTGTTTGATAAAATATCTGTCACTCTAAGGACTGGATCAGTAGAATGTTTTATACAAGAATCTGAATTTTTATAATAGCTAAGTATCTAGATGTGTGTCTAATTATAAAGCTTTTCAAGTTTTCTATTCCTCCTTTCATGGAAATGTATGTCCTTCAAGAAATCATTCCTTTCACTTAAATTGTTCAAACATAGATCTTGTTGACTCTTTTACTTATGTCTTTCTTGGAAGGCCTCCCAAAGACAAATCAGAAAGCATCAGGGCTATAAGTGTGAGACTGAACCCAGGGCCTTCTGCGTGCCAAGCACACACCCCTGATCTGTTCCCTGGCCCTCACTTTGACTCTGCACTGATGTTCTTCACTATTTTGTGCATGCATTCCATCATTTGAAATAGAACTTTGACATAGTAATCACCATTATTTAAAATGCTCCATTTGATACTTCTAACGTATGATAATTCCTAAGCCCGTTTCTTTCACTGCTGAGCCTTTATGTTTTTTCCCCATTGTGAACGTTCTTTTTGGCTTCTTAAAGCCTCATCATGTTTTATTCAAACCAAAAATATTAGAACAAAGCAGAATTTCTGGGCATTTACCTCCTAGTTTCTCTGGTGAGTTCTTTCCTGCCATGACTCAGAGATTGGAGACCCCATAGTGCTCTAGTATGGTTCTGGCTAAGGCTCTTTTTGCTGTGCCTTGGGGAAATAATTCCAGTTTCAGAGGATGCTACAACTTCATTCTAAACCCACTGTAATGTGTGTGTGCTGCCTTTCTCCAAGAGGCTGAAAGAGAATGATCAATGGGAGATCTCTGTGAGAGAATGATCCTTGCACCAGGGTAGATTCCCAGGTCTTTCCTCTGTTGCAATCTCATTCCCAGGTGTGTTATTATTCTATATACTAAAGTTGTTTTAAAATCTTCTGTTTAGGGTCGGAGCGATGACAGAGAGCAGGGCATTTTCCTTGTACTCAGTCAACAAAGGGCTCACCCTGGTTCGATTCCTGGCATCACCTATGACCCCCCAAGCCTGCCAGGAGCGATTTCTGAGCACAGAGCCAGGAGTAACCCCTGAACACCACACAGTTGACCCAAAAGAAAAAAAAAAGAAAAAAATTTTGTTTGCATATCTATAAATATCTGCACATTTGCTTTAATAATTTTTATAAAATATGACATAAAACATTAAAACATTAAATATATTAGTAAATATAAAATTAAATTAAATATAGCTAATCTTGGTGTTTTCATTGTATTTTCATTGTCAAGTTTGAATGGCTTTTCATTCTTGTGAGGTCAAGAGTAACATGATTTTCTCAAGTATAATTTCCATTGGGAGTTCTGGCCATTGGCTTGTAAGTGTTAGCCTGCCTACAATTCTTGTCTTGAAAAATTTCCTTAATCTAAAGAGATAGCATTGGTGCTTCCTCCAAAACAGACCAGCCTCACTCCAAATTCTCACTTTCAAGTCTCTGTTCTGCCTGTCTGACTCATACTCACCTAGTGAATGAAGGTCAGGAAAAATCTGCCAGCAGCTGAGTATAAGTTTGTTTTTTCTGTACATGTTCCCCAGGGAACTCACATTTATCATTTTGCAATCCACTGAAGCCTTGTACACAAGTGTTTGTGTCCAGCCTGTCTTGCCATGGTTTCTGGGGAAAGGCGTGCTGTTCATGCCATGTCTGCAGATAGAAAGGAGGTGCTGATTTTCCTTAGAATTTCAGTTGTTTATTGTTCTGTGACCTCAGCACTCCAATAGTTGTGATTTTATAGTGTGTCTTACATTTGCTCTTTGTTAGAGCTGTCATGATCTTTTTTTTTCCACATCTGGGATGTAAATGGAAATATCTTTTACAGTTTCACACTATGCTCCAAATTTAGATACCATGCAACCAGATTGAAAGATTTCTTTCTGTTTTCTTTCTCTTCCTCCCTCCCTCTTTCTGTCATTCTCCCTTTCTCTCTCCTCTCCTCTCCTCTCCTCTCTCTCTCTCTCTCTCTCTCTCTCTCTCTCTCTCTCTCTCTCTCTCACACACACACACACACACACACACACACACACACACACACAACTGACCTGCTAGCTAGCTAGCTATTTTACTTGCCTAACTTTGCTCACTTGTTAGTCCATGGCTGTGGGATTTATTTGTGCCATCTAAATATTCACATAAAGATTTTATTTATGGTTAAATCTAAAAAAAATCACCATTAATTTTATTACAAAAAGACAGTATATTAGAGTGAGATGGGGTAATATAACTAAAGAAGGTACTAGATTTTTACAATGTTTGCAAAAATGGTTCCTTATAGTTGAGTTATTACAAGATTATTGTTACTAGACAAAAAAAAACAGGAGAATGTAAAAAAGAATATGGTAGGTAGATGAATATTAGGAGTTAAATATGAGTAAGTATTAATTCAAGTAGAAGTAGGTAGAATCAAGAATCAACAAGTGAATTTATTTAGAAATTTCCGCTGACCAGAGTCATAAATGAATGTAACAACAAGGTGGTAGAACAGGTAGGTATAGGATCTTGTGTTACTAAGAGTCTAAAAAATTAATTGAATTACACGTGCACACATATTATCATATTGGATATAATACATATAAAATTGGATGACTGCTTGCAATGGTACTTAGGAATTACTCCTGGCTCTAAATGTATGGATCAGACCTGATTGGTAGTGCATAAGATAACTGCTCTTCCCACTTCATTATCATTTCTTTTGCACATAAAATTTTTTGTTTTGTTTTGAGTCATACTTGGCAGTGCTCAGGCACTACTCCTGGCTCTATACTCAGAAATCACACCTGGCAGGCTCGGGGGACCATATGGGATGCCCGGATTTGAACCCCCATCCTTCTGCAGGCAAGGCAAATGCCCTACCTCCATGCTATCTCTCCAGCTCCTTCACATCAAATTTTAAAAGCAAGATAGAAGAATTGGAAATGTACTTGGAAAAAGACTAGTGAATAACAAAAGAATTAGTTTTTAATATCTTGCCTTGAAAACCATTTCAAATAGTATACAGAAAATAAGAAATTCTCTTTTGGAGTCTACACACAAGATAGACATTCTCTTCGCTACCCCAAGTACACTTTCCATCATCTGTACCAGCCATCCAGTCTTTTGGCAAATTCTGGGTATGGTGGTGGCCTTAACAAGGTGCCTAAAACGGGAGAATTATTACATCTTCTGAACCTTTCCCGTTCCTCCATAACCATTGGCTCATTTGTTTTTATTCTTATTTTAAATTTAGATTTAATTTCTATTTATTGCTGTAACTTCCCAGCCAGAGGTAAAACAGGTGTTGAAATGTAGTAATAAATTGTACCATCAGTGTTAATGCCGTCTGCCATATTTAGCAGGATCTTTAATGGAACCCTAGAGAACACGCAGACAGAGTGTTGCTGCCTGCCAGTCTCCAGGCAGGAAAAAAAAAAAAAAAAAAAAAAGGAGCTGAATTCGGTGGGACTTCAAAATCCCTTTCTAATAATCTAATATGCATCTGATCATCCGATTTAAACAGAGGCCGAAGACAGAGCTCTCTGAAATGTTTTCTCTAAAGGAATGAAAGAGGAAAGACAAAAATTCCTTCTGAAGAAGAACTAAGCATCAAACATGACCTCTGAGAACCATGTCAAGCTCATTTCTCTTGGGGAAACTTAGAGCAGCGATTGCTGGAGATTCTGTATTGTGGTTCAGGGCCCTTCTCTAACTACTTCCCTCTCCTCCTGCAGGGGAATAAAGAAAGGCCAAAGAGATGGATCGGGTACAAAGTCATGAATTCTTTCTGTGTCTATTCACTCCACAAGAAGAAAATGCCCAGTCAAAAAAGTCATTGATTCTTGTTATTTTTCTTTCTCTATAGCCTCATAAAAAGGATATCATTTTATTATTGAAAATACAGTTACTCCCTGAAAGCCTTCTCTTGGATTAAGTTTCCATTTTCTGCACTTTTATGACTTTCGGATGCACCATTGACCTTAAGTTGGCTGTCGGTTTTAGGTT
Source organism: Suncus etruscus (assembly GCF_024139225.1). Classification (NCBI taxonomy): domain Eukaryota; kingdom Metazoa; phylum Chordata; class Mammalia; order Eulipotyphla; family Soricidae; genus Suncus; species Suncus etruscus. The sequence continues at coordinate 18,610,234 of NC_064854.1, read as the reverse complement.
ATAAATTGAGATTTGTGTAGTGGTTTTGTAATTTGAGTTACCTGACAATTATAATAGACTCTGGAGATGTTTAGTTGGTATGACATTCTGATTAAAAAAAATGTATTTCCCGTACATCTGCTTTTTAAATTGACTGGTGGCAGATGCTAAAATGTGGATGCATGCATTTGTACATGTGTATTTTAATACCAATAGCATGTATGATGATAACTAATTTTATTGTAGGGTTTACATTTCTGAAGTGTATTTTTAGACAGTACTTTTATTTTGTGCATTTTTACTTTATATCATATTGTGAGCTTTTGATGTCACCAGTTTTTAATACGTTATTGTATCGTGTTAATATTATTTTTCATTATTTTTAATTTTTACCTTTGTTTTGTTTTGTTTGGGGTCACACCTGACAGTACTCAGGGGTTACTTCTGGCTGTCAACTTAGAATCATTCCTGGTGATTTGGACGAACCATATGTGTGATGCCAGGGGTCAAATCTGGGTCTTCCACATGCAAGGCAAATATCCTACCCACTGAACTCTCCCTCTCTCTCTCTCTCTCTCTCTCTCTCTCTCTCTCTAACCCATATGCTATTATCCATGTGCAAAAGCTGTTTTAAAATATTCTGTTTTGAATATCTCTAAGGTTTCTGGATATTTGCTTTTATAGCTAATCTTGGTGTTTTCATTTTGTGCACAGTCTTCAAACTCCAGTTTTAATGACTATTCTTCCTTGTGAGTTCAAAAGTGTCTGTTGCTTTTTCTTAGGTATAATACCCATAAGGATTACTGGCCTTTGGCTTATAAGCATTAATTGCTTCTAATTCTTGCCTCAGAAAGTTCCCTTAATCTAAAGCGATGGGATTGGTGCTTCCTCCATACCAGGTCATCCTCACTCCAAATTCCCTCAGGATAAATATACATAGTCTTCCTTTTGTACTTAAAGGGAAAAGTCTGTCCGACATCTGGCATTTTTATTTTGTTGTTGTTTTTAAGGAGTTAAGTAGAGTGTGTCCCAAGGACACTCAGGGGAAATAAACAGCCAGAAGCTGAGCAGAAAGGCTACTGAATTCTTTCCATAATCACTGTTTTTCTACTTTATTTATTCATTCATTTATTTATTTAAGCTTTGGGGCCACACTAGTGGTTTTCAGAGCGATCACTCCTGATGATAGGGGTACTATAAGAGAATGCTAGGGATTAAACCCAGTTTGGCTATGTGCAAGACAAATACCCTCCCCACTGTATTTTCCTCCTGGCCCCTGAATTTAATTTTTAAAAATAAGCTCATTAGATGTAGAAGTGTGTGTGTGTGTGTGTGAGTGTGTGATGTGTGATGGGCTGCCAGCCCCTTAATGCAAATGCATAAATGCATATATATATATATATATGGATCTACTATGCCTTTTTTTTTAAATGTAAGCTCTTTGAAAGTGAAGAAGAAACAAAAAGGTTGCTATTTGGCTTTCATTTGTTCCTGTTATTGGAAAAAATTATGTGAATATGTCTGTATGTGTGTGCGTGTGCTTGCATGCACATGAGTAGTTAGGGATTACACTTGACTGTAAGAGTCTATTTTATAATCACAGAACTTTTTTTTGTGAGTTGCTCGGCAGACTGATTTGATTCCAGAAAACACAAAATCTCCTCAGTGCAGAATCAGAAGCCTATCAGTAGCAACCCTCTTCACATCTCTCCTAGTCTTACAGAATGATATTTTTTTCCTACTTAAAGTGGACTTTATTGGAGATCAGTGAAATAATGGACTTAAAAGATAAAGTTCAACTCTTTCACTCACAAATGAAGAATTTTGTGGAGAGAAATCAAGTGCATGGCAGAAAATCACCCATCAAGTCATTGATTGAATCAAGAGATGAAATGCGAAATTTCTTATTTGAGATCATCAAGATTACATTCAGTTAGCCTGGAATATTTGTTTCTCTGATGCCAAGTGACACCTGACTCCAAAATGACACCTGAATCCAAAAAATATTTTGTATTTAGAGGAATGAGTCTCATGATTTAATTGAATATCAATATTAGTGACTTGGTTGGATTCAAGATTTTACACTCTTCAAGTCTCACAATTTACTGTTTGTGGACTCAGCTAAACCATAAAGAATCGGCGTATCAATGCTGGACTCTATACTATGCTTAGATGCTCATAATTGAGATCTTTCTGTGAATTTGGAAATGTGTCTGTCAAAATGCAAATGTTTAAAATACATCAAGATTAGTAAGAAGAAATAGAGCAAATGTTTACCCATACCCTGATGCATTTCAAATATTTCTAACTTACACAATTTACATCTTATAAAGTATGTCTTATTAGGGAACAGGTAGTATAATCCTTTTTTTCTTTTTGGGCCATACCCAGTGATGCTCAGGGGTTACTCCTGACTACGTGCTCAGAAATCGCTTCTGGCTTGGGAGACCATATAGGACACCAGGGGATCAAAATGCGGTCTGTCCTAGGTTAGCGAGTGCAAAGCAAATGCCTTACTGCTTGCACCACCGCTCTTACCCAATAATATATTCTTGAGGTTGCTCATGGATACTTTGCTAGATACTGTAAAAACTTCTAACAGTCACTTAACAAATTTCTATGGCTTTTAAAAAAATATGTTCTTCTTTATCCAGCAAACTTAAGTATGCTAAATGGTGAAAAACAATTGCCATCCTAAGGTCTCTCCTGCATGCTGGCATTAAAAAAAGAAGTCTCTCCTGAGATTATGTCCAGTTAAAGTTGGAAATCACTATTAAAAGAAGAAAAATTCAAATGAATTTGAATTTGAATTCAAAGGAAACAAGTTAGGATGTTCTGGAAAATAGGTTTCAGCCAAATGTGTGGTGAATCTACCAGGTCATGCTTCTCTGTTGTGACTCAGACGCCTTCTGATGAATGCTGATATATGCATAAATATACATGCACACACTTTTCCAAAATACATGCTTGTTTTTGTAACTTCACCTATGTGCTTTGGTCAGATCAGAATGCTTTGGATTTCTTAGAGATACACATGTAACATTTCATACTCTTGTCATTGTCTTCCTGTATATTTACTTAAGAGATACTTCTCATGTAGAATACCAAGCATCTTTGGCAATTGAAAGCTAGGTATATATTCAGAAGCACACACTTTGCTAGTCATCTAAATCATCTTATATTTTAAGTGCAAAAGGTTATTTTCAACATGTGTCAGCATAGGTATTTTTAAACCAGAGTCAATGTATTTGTTATGTCCTGTTGTGGCTATTTCCTCTGTCCATGCTTCATTCTACTGCTACTCTATCTTGATCATCAACTTAAAAAGGACAAAAGACTTTTTACAAACATGATCATGGGAAAGAGCATCTTGGAGCTGCAAAGAGAAAACAGTACTCTTATTCCCAGTGACCATTACATTCTAGGAAACATTAAACACTGTTTATTTCTATGCCTATAGGCTCAGAAAGGCAGTTGGGAGTGTCCGAAAGTAAGTGCTGCGATAACTTACCTTTGGCATCAGAGATATTGCAGAGATAAAGACATTTGCTTTGCACCCCAGTTCAATCTCCAGAATTACATCTAGAACCACATTCACCTTCAGTAGTGTTCCCTGAGCACAATTCAAGAAGTAAACCTTAAGCCCTGCTTGAATATGTCCAAAATTCTGAAACACCTGTGGTGGAGGAAGCCGTCAACCCAGCAGGAGGAGGTGGAGCTGAGAGGTAGTAAATTCTCATGTAGGAATCCCACTCAGCAACAATGCTGCAAAGCACAGTGTTAAAATTTGAGTTTAAAAGATAAGCACCTCTGGTAGAAGTAGAAGCAACTGGAGGTTCAGGGACATTGGGAGAGGGAAGTGGAGTCTAGTGAAGGGATTTGTGTTTAAATATTGTGTGCCTGAAACTTGATCATGAATAACTTTGTGATTTAATGCTGACTATTTAAAAATAAAATACCTCTTAAGATGTCAATTTAAATAGACTGCTGATCAGATAATATCATAATGAAATACTCACAGGTCTGGGGACATAGTTCAAAGGGCTGGAGAGCATATCTCACCTACAGGCGCACTAAATTTGATCTCAGAACCTCTTGCTCTTTCCTCCTTTCCAAAATCATGACTGGGTTGTATTTCTGAAGGCCCCTGAGCATCACCAAGTGTGGACCCAATAATCTGAGTATCAGGGCCCCCTTAGCAATGGTTTAGGAACTTCTTTACACTAAGTACTCAAATAGACCAGTATTATTCTATTTCAATTTTTTATATCAGTTATTAGTCAAAGAGAATTGACACTACATATGCTCAATGACTTGAGCAAATTTTAACTTAAGCAAAATTTAACTCTCCTGACTAGTTTCAATAATATTGCTTTAAATATAATAGAAAAGTACTTGTCAAATATAGAGTTGTTCTTACATGCTAATGTGGTATTCCATAATGAATCTCTATGTAGGCTAGTCAAGACCAAAGACACAGTTACCAGCATAAGGCATGAAGATGGGACTATCATTCTAGAGCATAAACTATTCTGAACATTTTTTTGCAATTAATGTAAAATAAAATGGCCACATTCTTTCAAAGACAGACTCCTCAAGAAAATATATTCTAGATTGAATATGAATAACATGTAAAGTCATATTTATGACAGAAATTATAATTGAAAATCTTCCCATCAGTAAGAACCCAGCACCAGATGGCTTTTACTGGCAAATTCTATCAAATATCTAAGGAGAAAAATACAATTATATTTAACTCCTTTAGAAAATAAAAGAAGGGGAATATTTATGAGAACAGAATGTTCTGATGATAACAGGCACAGTATAAAATATAAGAAAACTATCAACCAATATACTTTCAGAACAAAGACTCATATTTTCTTAGTGAATATTCAATACATATGAGAAGTAATGAAGTTACATTTGAAGTTATGTTAGTTTGCTTTAACATTTTTAAAACATCTAATTAAATTTTCATATTAGAAAATTATGAAGAAATTAAGACAATCAATGTGAAATAATTCATTTAAAAATTTAACATTAGAAAAAAAGGGGCCAGAGAGATAGCATGGAGGTAAGGTGTTTGCCTTTCATGCAGAAGGTTGGTGGTTCAAATCCAGGCATCCCATATGGTCCACCGTGCCTGCCAGCAGCGATTTCTGAGCATAGAGCCAGGAGTAACCCCTTAGCACTGCCGGGTGTGACTCAAAAACCAAAACCAAAAACAAAAAAAACTAACATTATATTAAAAACTTTATGAAAAATGTAATGAATGGGAACCTCCTGAACCTAATTGAAAAATCTACAATAAAACAAAGCATAAAATCATATATTGATTTAGTCAAAGTCATAATGTGTCGACTCTCATGATTTCCCAGAAAAATTGAATTTCCTTATCAGAATGATAATATAAAAATAAATAGCATGCGTGCACATCAAGGGAAAGAAATAAAAAAGAATTCTGTCAACAAAATAAAATTGTATACAAAGACTTCTAAATTTCTACTAAAAGATATTAAGACAATATTTAATAAGGTTGCAGGATTAATGTAATCAAGTTAAATATTAACAATGATTAAACAGAAATAAATTGAGTTTTCACATTACTTACCATAAAACGATACCATGAAACAATTAGGTATACAATAAAAAATATCAAGCAAGATTTGTACCAAAATAAATTTTAAAAATATAATGCAATATTTGTACCAAAAATGACAAAGAATTATAAAATACTTTATAAATGAAAAAAGGGATTATAAAGAAATTATAAAGTATCTATATATATGGGGATCTAACTGTGACCACTGTCTCTAAGGTATTAATTTATCCAAATAGATGTATAGGTGCAATTTATTGCCAGTAAAATCCCAGGAGTATTTTTTGGGAGAATTTTCATACTAAAACTAAACTATTTATGGAACTTAAGAGGACATAAAATGACCAAAAGGATTTTGCCAAGGAAAACAAGTAGTTGAATCTCAAAGCCAGCTATAAAAGCTACATGATTCAAGACAGTCTGTGATAATGAAATTACCAGTAAATAAATGAGTGGGATAAAATCGAGTGTAATGTTTATTTTAGACAAGAAGGAAAACTTTTTTTATTGTTAAAATCATATTTTTAACAACTGGCATGCAGTAAAACAATATTTGTACCTCTGTTAGTATCAATATCTACCCCCATCATTTTCTCATATACAAAAGTGTAAGAAAAATTTATATATTGTATAGTTAATATTCCCAGCTTTTTTCTGAAAGAACAAGACTGTTGTAGAGAGTAAACACAGTATGTTAAATATTTATATATGGGTATTTTACCTGATCTGATCTAAGAGATCATATAAAATGAAAAGAAACAAATTATTCTCAGATCATTGTTTAAGTAGCCAGTAAGGATAATATCTAAGATATTTTTGGTTGGAGGATTTGGCTTGAAGTTTTTTGGGGAGACCTGGGAAATGATATAACTCTATTTTAAACAAAAGTTTGAGTTTTAGGTTCTCTGAAACCCATTAATACATCTAGTTTCAATTAAGCACATTTGCCATATAGTTTAATTCTTTGCTCTATATTTTGCCTATTAATTGTGCCAATAGTTATACTTTTCGGCTCTCACTGGTATTCAAATTTGTGTTTATAAAAGCTGAATTAACATTTACTCAAAAAAGTCAATAATCCAAAACTTCTCCAAATTAAGGCTTAAAGCATCATGACCTGGATCAAGAAATCAGCAGGAAAATGAAATCATGTGAATTGTTGGGAGACATTGGGGAATATTTTATTTCAGTTGGTGTTCTTCCTTTATTTTAGGTGGGGATAGTGTCATTTAGGCCACAATCTATGACGCTTAATGGCAATTTTTTATTCTGTGTTCATTAGTGATTTCTAGACATGGTGAGGGGACTGTATATGTTGTCAGGGATTCTAACTGGCATCATCCATCTGCAAGTCAAATAATCTTAACCCTTGTACTATCTCTCTGGCCCTCGATTGTAGTGTTCTTAGTTTATGAGACAAAGTTAAGAAGCTTGGATGATATAAAATCTTGTTTTATTAAGATATAATGTCTTCAGTTTCCCAGTGTCTCATTGGGATCAAATTATTTAAGTTCCCTGGGGATGTTCTTGACAGCTGGATTTTTATTGCTATCCAGATGAAGTTTCACTTTATTGATAATCTTCCGTATAGTAGATGTTCTGTTTAGGTTGTGAATATGCAGAGAAAAGTAATATAGAATTAATGTCCTGCTCTAAAAAAGTTTGTAACAATAAGAACAACTTCATTTTTTGCAGAAGATGAAGCAATTCACTATTAGTGGCAGTTAATTGTGGACCTATAGGGGAAGACATTTTGGTGAGAGATTTTTTTGTTTGATTTTTGACTATGTCTGGTGATGCTCAAGGATTATTCTTGGCTCTACACCAAAGGATCATCCCTGGTGGTGCATAGGGGACCATGTGTGATGCAAAAGTTTGAACTCAAGATAATTGCATACAAGGCCAGTACCTTAATATCTCCAGTCTTTGTGAAAAATTTTTTTTGGTTATTTTTTTTTCGGCCATACTCAGGGGTTACTCCTGACTATGGACTCAGAAATTGTTCCTGGCTTGGGGATCATATGTGATGCAGGGGGATCGAACTGCAGTCTGTCCTAGGCTAGCATGCACAAGGCAGATGCCTTACAGCATAGTGCCACTGCTCTGGCCTCTTGTGAAAATACTTTTAAAAGTGGACTTTGAGTAAAGATTGAATGGTATTTGCTGAAGAAATTTGGGGTAAGAGTGTCAGACACATAATATAAAAGTAAACTAGTAAAAGAGCTTCCTCTATCCCCATCCCATCCCTTGAACTAGAAACTGTGGCTCATAGAAATCACTGTAATGTCATTATAAAGCCTATTACCATGAATTAATTAACTAATTTGCATTATGCAGCCTCCTGTGCAACAGAGAAAGCTTATTGTTCTTAAAGTACATGACAATTAAGTATAAAAACTCGACTGTGGAATAGAAGTGTTGCAAAACGCCTTAAAGGTGTAAATTGTTTTATTGTGCCAGTGGGAATCATTATATAAAGAAAAGTTTGAATCCTCAGTAAAAGGCAGATGGGACTTATAAACCCGTTTAATTAATTTATTTTTTTTATCTCCTGTAAAATATATTCCCCTGTAAGGAGAGACCCAAATTAAGTTGCATTGTACAATGACTTTCATTGTCTTTGGCTTTCTCCCTTGTGTTTGTTGCTGTTGCCACCATATCTGGAAGATGCAGCATTGGACTGCAATAGTGCAATGGTGGCAGGGTATTTTGTACATTTAGTTTTGATGTCCATGCACCTTATGGCGGTGGTATTTGCTGATGGTCACTGCAGTATTCATGTGTGTATGTTCTGGTGGGGTCATTCTTCTGTCTGTTGTGTGGACAAGTTTTTGTGGTATGGGTGCTCAATGGGCATAGCACAATGAGTTGACATGCTCACACATCTGTTGTGAAAGCTCCAAGGCTCCTAGACAGCTCTACAACGTAGGCAAGGGACTGTTTGCCCCCAAGACATCCTCTGGAACACCTTAAAGATTTTTTTATTTAAGAAATTAGATAATTGGCAATGGATTTATGGGACATTGTCACAATAGACTGGTCTGTTGATAAGAATTATTATTCAGAATGCCAAACTCCATGTAAACCAAAGGTACTATTGTGAGTCATCTAAAGGCAGCCAACAATGTATTTCAGCAAATAAAAGCTTCATGATTCCAAGCCATGAATCAAGGGCCTTGGGTCCCTCAGAGTCAGCCATGACCTTCACCTTCGAAATGCTTGACATAATAAAGTCAGTTTGATCCACATGACAGATGTGGAGTGCCTAGAATGGTCATAAAATTAAACAATATTCCCTGCCAAATCAAAGACAAAGAAGCACTTTTTAGTTTATTACCAGTTCCTGGAAAATCAATGCTTCTACATTAATAGTGAAGCACCTAAAATATTTGCAGGTATCCTGAGTTTTTCTTTAGGCCACTATTTTCCTTTTATTCAAGACGATAGAGAAAATTAAATTGGGGTCAGCTAGCTGCTGGATATCTTTATATTTTTTTTCCTTCAGTGAAATATCTGAAGTTGTATTTTAAGTGGTTCTAAATAAAAATGAAAGCTGGTGACAATGTGCAAATGTCTAAAATTAAAATGAGAAACTATCAGTCTTCTCATTCTTATTATTGCTGTGTCTTCTTGTTTTAATGAGGAGTGATGAGGCAAAAGTTGAGCAAAGGAAAATTTGGGCAGCGTCTCAGGAACAATTATGTAGTGGTGAGAACTGTTAAAAAGCGGATGGGTCTCCATGGGGCCCCTTCACCTGAGTTATTTAAGTCCAAATTGGACAGAGTGTACTGAAGTATTTGCATCACCACCTTGTACATCTAGATAACCTAATAAATAGTTCTTGAGTTTTTACTTGAAAGTTTATGAGTATTTGATCGCCAAATATGTTTGGGTAGGGTAGCTATCATTTTCAATTGTGCACTAGATAGGAATGAAACAGATCTTCTCTTAGGAATTAATGGAGTTTGAGTTCACTGATTAAAATATTATAGGTAGCACATTAAGTTTTCTCAATACATAACTATCTTGTAAAAATTATTGCTTCATTGTTTTGAGTTTGTGTTTATAATAATCTGAATAAGCTAATATGACCGATGAAAGAAACAAGCAATGGAGATATTAATTACTAGTGAGACTAAAGTCATACAACTATCATTTTCAACTGCAGGACTTTATGTCTATCAGAAATGAGTCTACATTGTGCTTGTTTTTAAGTTACGTTGTATATATACTTAGAAGCAACCTTCTAACACCCCAAACTGGACACTTTCTGTGTTCCCTTAATTCCTAAATAGCACTTACCTGTTACCTTTTGGCCTTTAATGATGGCTCTGATAATAGATTTAATTTACAAATGCCCTTTCCCTGGAAGAAAGAAAGAAGAATAGGAAAGGAAGAACAGATAAGAATGTACACAGATTGATGAAGTCAGTGACACTGTTCTATTTTTTTGTATCTCAAACACTAGAAATTAATTAACTACTGCCTGGCTTCTGTCAAGAGATATGATTACCACAGAATTCTCCATATACAAACATGGAAACACATCCCAGGTTTTAACACATTAAAAAGATGAGTTATAAAAAGAAAACTAAGGGATTACTTTTTTTTTTAAATGTGAATGCATCCCTACCCAACAGATTTCAGAAATGCTCACAACTCTATATTCAGATCGCTACTCCTGATGCTTAGGGGCCCACTTGATATCAGGGCTAGAACCCTGGCCTCTTGATGTAGCTCATGATCTCAGCCTATTGAGTTCTCTCTCCAGACCAGCAAACAGTGGTAGAAAAATTCAATGTAATTGAAAAGCATCAGAGTAAATTGAAATGTCATTAGAAGGTCACAATATCACAATATCTACTACGTATTAGTGAATCAGGAAGACAGTAGACATGGCCATCGAGCACAAATGGTCATTTTCTGTCTAGGAAGACATAGAAAGCTGGAAAGAGAGAATGCAACTAGTTTTACTTGCTAACACGCTGAACTGAAATATTATTCAGTGAAGGAAAACAGATGAAGCCAATCTCAACATCATAAAACTATTTTTTTTTTAACCAGGACAGCTCTGGGACTGCAGTGAAGGGAGAAAGAACCTGACAAGCAGTTGATAGAGTTGAGTTGAAGAGAGAAACTGGATGTCAAGGGTACAAAGAACTGAAGAAAAGGAAGAAGCCGTGTGGGTCTCAGGCAGCCTAATGCCCCTTGCTTTGTTTCTCTGTGTAGTTTTTATCTGCACTTGTATTTTGCTTGGTTATAAAATAAATGGTTCTTTGTCTAGACTTAAATAGTTTCTGATGAGTATAATCTATATGTTTGGGTGCATTTACAAACATATCATTTCTTTATGTGTCATATGTTCAAATTTCCCCCAATGTCCATGGCTTCAATAGAATGCCTTTTTTTAAGCTGGCCTTCACTCAAATTTTAGAAATCCCTTATTTCATATAAACATTTATTTAAATCATTGTGCTTTACTAAGTTATTCAGAGTTGGGTTTTAGACATACAATGTTTTAGCATCAGTTCCACCACCAGTGTCAACCTCCTTCCGCCAATGTTTCCATAAATAAGTGACTTATTTTCATGAGGACGTTTTGTATCCTGTATCTGTCCATGCAAGCAAGTATTTGCATCCATTCAATGTCTTTGTAAAGATGCAGCTTTTCCTATTTGGAGATTATTAAATGAGCATTTGGATGTTTGATTTTCTGGTAGTGCTCAGGACCTCTTCCTGCCTCTTCACTTTGGGATATTCATGGCAGGGCTGGGCAGACTGTCTGGGATGTTGTCACTGAACCCGTGTCAGGAGCAAGCAAGGCAATCACCTTCCCACTGTACTTTCTCTGGTCCCTGTCAAAATATCTTGACGACTCAGCTTTGTAAGAGAAAGAATTGAACTGTGAAGAACGAGTTGGACGGATCAACTGCCAGTTGTGGACAGGGCAAGAGGAACTACGGGCAACTTTTTTAGAAGAAACTATAATACTTCAAGGCATGAATTGAGTTTTTTTGTACTTAACACTAACAAAAAGTAAGTGGAATAACTTTCACTCTCATTTCCAAGAAGAAAATGCACTAAAGCTGCACACAATTCTCTACCTAAATTTTATTTGTATTACATGATTTGTTTTTCAAGCCTGTGTTTTCCCTTGCTAGTTTCTGTGGTGTTTTTTTGTTTTGTTTTGGATTTTTGTTTTGCTTGTGTTTCCACTCTGGAGAAACCTGAATTCTCTTTTGAGCACATAATTCAACCTTTTCTTCCTTCTCACATCTTTCAAAATAAGTTTCAATAAAATTGATCTTTGCTTTACCAAAAAAGCATGTATGTATGTAAATATATGCATGTATTTATAAAATCTTTGATCACTGTTTCCAGATAATTTATACTCTATTTTTATTAGGTTCTAAGCTGTGGACAAATAAGAGCATATATGTGTATGTATATGGTTGGCCTTTTGTGCCACAAAATTTATATTAAATAATAATGTCATATTTATTTGAAGTTTCACATATCAGTACACCTTATTTAGTTCTCTTTACCATTGAGTGTGATGCAAGTGAATTAAATATCATAATATTTCTGTATGGGGTGCTGGGATTGAACCTGTGTCAGCTCCATGCAAGGCAATCAACATACAGCGGTATACAAGGACACACTAGAGTAGATGATGGTCAGATAAATATTTTTTGTTGGTGGCCATTTTTAATATTTCTTTTTGTGAAACTTCTTCTCAATGATATGTCTGTATTCTTTCTGATATTAACTCCATTGTAATCGATACTCTTATGACACACAAAGTCTGCAAAAATAAACATGAAGAAACTTGACATGTGAGTGAGGGAGAACTCAGAATTAAGTATCTAAAATATCGGCATGAACAAAACTTCATTCTGATTAATTTTTGTAGATAGCAAGAGGGAACAACTTGAAGTAACTCTTTATTATATCATAAGCTTGCATGGAATATAACCAAAAGATGTGATGAGAGTGAGGAAGTGATGCATTATTTATAAATAAATGATAGACTACAAAAATAGTTATATGCATGTCCAAGACAAGTTGAATGGGCAGCGTTCAAGCCAGTCCTCATGCAAGTAATAGTACAGTGAACTCTGCAGGCCACGAGGAGACTTGTCAGACATATTTGCTTCGAAATTCCAGGAAAGCAATAGATATTTAAATCACTCTTAAACAGGGATTCCTCATAGATAACATGAGAGAAAATGTACAGATGTGGCACGAGGAGAACCATAAACAGAAGCAACAGAATGTAGCTGAAAACTAAAAAGAGTACCTAGTGAGTGAGTGACATTGTTTATTAGGTAATGCTTGCCCAGGGTGAGCCAGTGAATCTCTGTTTTCAGGGCTGTGTTCAACAAGGTGGTGTCCCAATTTACTGTGATTCTAGAAGCTGTTGAAAGAAGCGCTGTGGATTTTCAGTTATTGAATGTTCTGAATTGAAATCATCAGTTCCCTTGTTCCATCCATCCTCACTTACCTCAATCCCTGACTGAAATGCAGGCTCCAATTCCAAACTGAGCTGAAGCTGATCCCCTCATACCCCTACTTTCACACCCCAGAATGGCATGTTCATTCCACTCCTCACTTGGACCTCCATAATCAACACTGGTCCAGTGAGCACAGCATTGCAGAGTGATCCCACGTTTCCCTTTCCCCTTCTGCTCAGTACCAATAGAGGTAGCTCCTACTTATAAAAATAGTAACAAAGGAAGTTTTGTGACCCCTTTCTGCCATCAAAACAAAACTTGCATGAGCTCAGCTGTCTGAAACTTGCTCTCAACTGGAGATACTCCTACCTGCCTCTTCCCCAGGCTTCCTTTCTCACACACCTGCATCAAGGTTTCACAAGAAATGCCTGACTTCTTTCCAAAACTATCTCATTTTCCACTTATTATTATTTGTTGTTGTTGTTGTTTATGGGGGCGACACACCTAGTGATGCTCAGAGTTTACTCCTGGTTCTATGCTCCAGGATCACTCCTGATATTGCTTTGGGAACATATGTGGTGCTAAGACTAGTAACCAGGTTTACCATATGCAAGGCAAAACCTGTGTGATATCTCCCAAGCCTTCATGTTCTTTGCCTTTGGAGTCAAAGGAATCATACTTTTACCTAAAAAGGCAAAACAAAACTAAATTCAAAAACAATGTCCTGGCTGATGTCATTTATTATATTCTTTGCGTGATCTCATTAGCGAACAGCATCTGTACTCTTAGTTTTATTTCTGACACAATTGATAGAGCTATCAAGTCTTTTATTTGCTTCCTTCAGTCTCATGTTACTTTTTCTTCTACTCCCAACTCAACTGCTCATTGGCTTCCCCTCATTCATGTCCCCACTATCACAGCTGTGCCTTCTAGTTGACTGATTCCACCCTGTCTTCAGTGCTGTTCCTATTTCACTGAGACCGAAATTTATTTCACTCTGTCTGACTCTTCTAGAGTCCTTGTATGCAGCCTACAATCACTTATCGATCCTTAGTAACACTCCCTGACAACACTGGAAACTTCTCTCATCCTTCTTTCTCCGAATCCATCAGAGAATGCCATCCCAGCTTAAATTCAACCATGCTTTTACCTGTAAAGCACTTGAGCAAACCTTTACAAGAGAATATTCTATAGCTATTATTAGTAGATAAAAATCAGAAAAAAATTGATTTCTGGATATAAGTACTACCTTGCTGTGCACTAGTTCCTAGAAGTACTAATAAATTTATTTCTCCACTCTGCAGTAGCCTACTCTTAACTTCTGTCCTCTCAGGTATTGCATACAACCTGATTCTCTGATCTAAGTTTGTATAGGTTTCTTCATTTTACTCTGTCTACCTCTATTTAACTACTTTAAGATTTGATTTACATTGATTTTTCCCCAGACTATCAGCTTCCCAGGAGCAGCAAAATTATGAGTATCCCCTATTTTGTCTTCAGCACTGAGAAGGGGACACTTTTTTATATAGGGGCTTAATTAATTCTTATTGACTGACCACTGCTGTACGACTTCAAATCATAGTATTTATATATGTATGCATGTATGTATAAATATGTATCATATATATATATGTATATAATCAACAAAAAAGAGTGAAGAATTAAACTTGACCATGTCAGAAAAAAAAGAAATGCTATGCCAGATAACTTATATTTTATCCTGCAGGTATTTGGGATTTATTATTTGGTTTTAAGTAAAAAGGTTTATATAGAAAAGAGGAAGTGTAAAGTGATTGACACCCTGGTAAACTTACCCCATCCTTTGAGAGACAATGCAGCCTTTCATTTGGTAATGCGAATCTCTCTCCTTCAGGTAGTTCTGGAAATAAAATGTCAATAATAATGCAGTAAATAATAATAGGACCCAAAATGGATATGATAGCCAAACCAGACATGTAAGAAAATATAGAAGTGGCTATTTTTCTTTTCTCACTGGAAGTTGAATATTTTCTTTTTTTGAAAAGAAGAGGTGGTATGTTCATGTGAAGTGTAGGCACTGTAGAAGGCTTCATCCTGTCTTAGAAAAGCTGGAAGGCTAGAAGGCTGCTTATATTCCCAGAAGAAAGAAGGCAGGAAGAGAAAAATGATGAACCATGATTCTTGATTCTACCTATACCTGAAGATGTTCATAATAATCTTTCATTTCTAGGTGCTTAACTACCAATAATTACCTCTTTGTTTAAGCGGTGTGCTTTTTGTTTTTTAAGTCCAATAACCAGAATTGAAATGACTCTCTAGCTTAAAGCATTTAGCAACTTCTTTACTGAAAAAAAAAAAAATCTGTATGTTTTCCTGCGTTTCATCAATATGCCCCATACAATCTCACACTTTGTATTAATCTGTTATTTTCAGGCTTTCTGTAAAAGTGATAAAAGGACTTAACTGTAAAGCTAGTGATCTCTGTTTAAATAACACTAAAGGCATTCACAAGTTTTGGAGGAGGGAAGACAGAAAAGAAAGTGACAATGCCCTTTCTGGCTTTTATAAAGAGCACCAAAATGATGTAGTAACACTGAAGATAAGAACAAGAATGAAGTTTATCTTATCTTTAAATATCCGAGGCTTTGTTGTTCAGGCTCCAAGCAAAATATATGTTATTTACCTGAAGGATTAGAGCATTTACCTTAGAAGAGATGAGCTTGTAATAGAAATACTTGTATCTTCTTTCTCAGTCACTAGAGCAAGAAGATGCCAAATAAGAACATCTCTATTCCCCTAAAACTTAAAAATTATACACTAAGGGCGGGTGTTCTTGAAACATTCTAGAGGACAATATTGGCCTCTTTCCTTTACTTACCACTGAAAGAATTCACAGGTCTGGGAACAAACAATCCCCCATTGAACTGATGTTTTCATTCTGAAAAATAGTTTTCCCCAAAATATTTGGAATGTTTCTCTCCAAATGTGTAACTGTGGCATTAAGTGGTACTTTAAATTAAGGTAATCCAAGGTCTAAGGTTCATTAAAAACTTAAATCATTCCCTTAACTGGGGCTACGGTGATAGCATAGTGATAGTGATAGCTACAGAGATAGCATAGATGCGGTGCTTGCCTTGCACCTGGCTAACACAGGTTCAATCCCTGGCATCCCATTTGTTCTCCTGAGCCTGCAAGGAGTTATTTTTGAGTGATGAGCCAGTAGTAACCTTAGACAACCCTCAGAAGTGACCCAAAAATAAATTTCAAAAATCATTCCCTTGACTACTTAGAAAAATGACCCAGATTTAGGATTTTGATCAGAAATAGTCTTTCTGTAGAATAAACCTATTAACCTTGCAGGCCAAACATCAAATTAGAGAGTATCTTCTCTTCATCGTTTGCAACTCCCTTTCCTCATTTCTGTTGAGTTTTCCCTATCTTTGCACTACAAACCCCCACCCCATTCTGTAGCACAGAACATTTATAGCTTCAAGTTGCCTCTCTGAAATTAGAATCTATATGTGTAGAGTCCCCATACATACCTGATTAAATTCATTCTTCTCCTAATCTTTTGGATGGTAATTTGAGTACTCAACCAGCTAAAGAAGAATCCAGAAGGATTGGCAGGAATATTCTTTCTACCGCAACAGGCTTCATTTATTAAAGTCATCATTTTTACCAGAAAAAAAACCAAAGTTATTCTGAGGAATAAAATTATTAAAGACACACAAGTTTCAAGACTCACTAAATATTTGAGAATCCTGAAAAATTGACAAAATCAAATGAAAAATGATGACCAAAAAATAAAGCTCATAAAGGGAAATATCAACTCATCTCACAATCACTGGGAAAAAAACTGGGCGGTGATGTAGAAAATAGATCCCTTGAAAATAATGTATTATCTTGGCAAGGAACATGTACAGAAACAATGACAGACTACAAATTCTTTTGGGGACACGTGAGATAGTTGCCAAAGTTGATCATAGAAAAACAATACAAAATAATAGAACTCATTTAAAAAGCAAAATGAGATTTAAGTTCTCGCTCTCCCCCTGCCCATAGTTATAATATCCTGAGAGTATTTCCAGTCCCCTATGAACCCTGAAAAAAATAGAAAGCAACATTATTGTCTGCTGATTAACTTTTTCTGGATTAACCCATATGGAATATATGCATCATGCACATTTTAAGAAAAAAAATAACTATAGCATAATTAGCAACATCATTTTTTTCCTGAAGATGGTGAAAAGGAAAAGAATGTCCCCTTATCATAGATACATAATACCAAGTAATAAATGCTTAAAAAGTTCTTAGTTGTCAATCCAATAAAATTGGTATAAATATCAGTGAAAAAAGGCCAAACTACAGGAAATTAAAGTTAGGCAATTTTTTACTCAAATAAAAACACTGATAAACAGTGGGTGGTTTTATTAAGTGGGGAGTTTCTTGTCAGGAAAGGTAATAAATAGAACTCATGACACCTTTCTTAGATGTATGTCTAAGCCAGTGGCCCTCAATTGTGCCTTAAAGATGAGGTGACATGGTACAAATAGCGCGCCTCCAAAAAACTATGATATGGTTAGCCCCACCCACTTCTAGCAAGAGTAACTATCAGATTTTCCCTATTTGAAGTCCGAAATTTTCAAAGACAATTCTCTTTGAAGGAAGTATTCTGCTGTGATAAAAATATGACTATTAAAGATGAGGCTATTTACCTCAAAGGAAGGTTAAAGGGAATAGCCTCTTTAAGATGCTACATAAACTGGTGAAAATTATGTAGCCTGGAATCAAGACTGCAACCCAGTCACCTTGGTATAAAAATACAGAGTTGTGAGATGTGTCTCCTCTCAGGTTTCCCTAATACTTGTCAAGTACAGTACTCTACTTTTTCTACTGACTGCAACTTTGAGTTTTACCTTCACAGTCGCTCCTGAGCTCTTGAGTTAGTATTGCATGGCAGCTTTTGGAGACTCTCTATTAAATCATTTAGTGACTTATTAATGCAGGATCCTGTGATCAGAAAGCAGAGTGAAGAATTCCAAGGCTAATTCTGGAAATGCTGTTTCATGTGATGGAAAGATTTTGAAATAGCTCAAAGGAAATTATTAGAAAGAGAAGAAAGGCGCTAGAGGAAGCCACCCAGACATATTTGAAGGAAAAATTTAAAATTCTTTACAGATTATTAGAAAATAAAATTATTGGACAATTCTAATCATTGTCATATTAATCTTTTTCAGAGATGAAGTAAGACTGAGCAGAATTATGCAGGCACATATTTTTGTAAGTTTTAGAAATATTACAATCATGAATATTCATGAGTAGATGATTATATTTTTCACTTTGTTGACTCACGGACTTATAAGTTTGGGTTCTTACTAAGAAAAGGACCATCCATCCCACACAATAAATTTTTTTTAATGTTAAAATAATTTTTATTTTGTATTGATTACTTTAAGGTGTATAAGTTCATATTTTTCTTCTGACATTACTTTCACTTTCAAATTTTAAGGATTTATATTCAACTCAAATTTAGAGTATTCTAACAGCCATGAAATCATTTTGTTGTATGTTTTGGGGGCCACACCCACAGATACTTCAAATCTACTCTTAGTTCTGTCCTTAGGAGTCACTGCTGGTGAGCTTGAAGGACCTATACAGTGCCAGGAATAAAATCTTGGTTGGCCTCACACAATGCTAGAGCCCTGCCTACTGTATTATTTCTCTGGCTTCTGTAGTTTTAGAGAGGTAGCACTTTTTTTAATTCTAAATTAGATTAAAATTATTAGGCCAACAGATTGCTTTATCTGGTGACAAATTTTCAGATGTTTAGGGAAATAAGAATAAATTAACATGATCAGTGTGGCATGATCAATCTTCCTTTGCTGTAACTTTGATAAGATTTGATGACTGATAAGTTGATCTCTATAAGTGATGGTAATCATGTAACATAACAGAATATTTATGAAGAATCGGAAAATCTTTTTCTATTTCCACTTTGCAAATTCTATTTAACTGTTCAAAATCTTTGGTTAATTTAAGCTGGCTTCTAAAAAAATAATCTAGACATCATACTATTCAAAATAAAAAGCTCTCTTTCATTAAGATTTGTCCTCCTTGGTAAAACAATATGGTAAAATAACTGTACTGTAACAAGCATTAAAACTCATTGGCATTCTGAGAATAAAAATATTAGTAAAACATTTAAAACTCCTCATGTAGGTCATATATAATCATACTATAATCTGACTATTAATTGGATAATATAGACTAATTTCTCTAGCCTTTGATTATTGGTCATTTTTGGTGTTCTCTGTTTAATTCAGCATTATCATGGCTCCAGCATATTATGTTTAAGCAATTCATTTAATCTAGTTTGGCTTGCTCTCTTGAATGCTAGTGAATAGTGTGATTAATTTGGTTGCGGACAAATAGATCTTCCAAGTGCTCTGCACTTTGACTCTGAAAAATGTGTCCTAAGATTCAGAGACTAAAATCATAGCTGAGGAGTTGGCTCAAGTCAAAAAAGAGATATGAAAAGTGTGATTGGCATTAGGTTTTAGCTACATGTTACTGCATTGGCATGGCTCAGAGATCACTGTTACATTGACTGAAAATTCATCTTCAGGTTTTCTGGTTCTTAAGCTTCGTCATAAACCCTGGTAGAGGAGTAGCATACTAGCCAGCTATGTTTTTGCTTCTAAAATGATTAGGGAAAAATGTGTGTTATTAGTACAAGGGTACCTTTGTTTGATTCTTAGAATAATAATGATTCACTTCCAACTCCTATTTATGCACTTTTTTCTTTTCACATTCTTTTGAAATGAAGGAAATAAAAGCCATGCAAATACCTTTTAAAAACCAGTCCACTCACAGAGACACCTTACATAGCCGGAGGCCCTTAAATTCAGCAACTAGGTTTTCCACTCACCCACCTAGCAAGGAGGAAACGATATCAATTACCCAGTGAAGGAATTAGTCAGGAATCTAATTTCATCTACTTTCTCCTCATAAATCATTTCATGGTTCATTAGGACCTCCACCAGAGGGTGACTTACAAGGAGGAAAAAAAACAAAAACAACAGCAAAATCATGACTATTTCACATCAACTCTAGAAATAATGTAAGCTAGAATGACTGAAGTACTTAGTACTTAAAAAAAACTGTAGTTGCATTTTTCCTAGCTATTTCTATACCTTGATACACCACTTTTCTTTTAAAACAAATAACATTGTGCCCTAGTTTGATGAACAGAACTTATTTCATGGACCCACCTCTCAATACTGTAAAATTTTGTTCCACTTTCAAACTAAAGAAACACAAAGGAAATAATAGCACAGTAAGGTGCTTGTCTTGTAGTGGCTGTCCCTGGTTTGCTCCCCAGAACCCCATTTGGTTTCTCAGAACACTGCCAGGAGTGGTCACTGAGTACCAAACCAGAAGTAAACCCTGTGTAGTGCTGAAAAAAAAAATGTTTGCAGTTGTGTTTATCTGTTCTAGTGATTTTCTAAGCAGACTGATAAATGCTACTCTGAAAACCAAAATGTGACCTGAGTATGAGAAAAATAAAATGATTACAGTAAAAGAAAGAACTTGATTAACAAATTCTTTTTCTAAATCAAGACACTGGAGCAAGTCATTGGGCCACCTACATCTCCTTTATTACCACCCACAGCTTGGGAGATATTACAAAATTTTCTCCCTTTTACAGCAAAAGCTCCATTATCCATAACACTAAAAGCAAAGGAAAGCAAGCGCCTTCCACTTATTCTTGATGCCATTAGTATTACGGGAAACTGGTGGTTGCTAATGATGTTTTTCAGCCCCACTAAGGCATGGTTCATCAAAAAGAAAAGAAAAGAAAACATTATGTACCTTTTCCACTGGCTTAGATGAAATGATTCATCACGTCAAAGAAAAATTCATAATAAAAAATCTAAAAAGTGCCAGTGTTAATATGACAACGAGGACAGTGAGGAAATGACAACTTGACCTAAGACCAGGAGGTCCTATCACATCACCTAACACTAAATGAAAATCAGAAGATGTATTGTCCTTTGAACTATGAAAAATAAGAATGCTAACTACAGAAAACTGACTTTGACAACCGTGACTGGGCAGAACGTACCTTGAGACCATTAAGGAAAACCCTACCATAGGCTATAGCCCAGGTCTCTTACAAAAATCAAGATTTCTTAGTACAGAGTCCAAATTCTGACAACAGAGACTAAGCAGAACCTTTGGGACCATAATTTCCTAGACTTCGGCTTAGGGAATGAGCAAAAACATGGAGCACATGATACAGAAAACTGAACACATCAACAATGTTGGAACACTACCCCTACCCCTAGAGAAAACCTTAAAGACTCTATCCTAGGCCTTGTCCTAGGACCTGCGCAAATACCAAGATTGCTTACTACAGTGGACTTATTTTCTCATCCACAACTGAGAGGAAAGGTTCGTGACACCACAAAAAACAAAACAAAACAAAACAAAATAAAAGAAAATAAAACAAACAAACAAACAAACAAAAAAACCCTGGGATATGGCAATGAGAAGGTATGGAGCCAGTGGTTGTTTCCATGACAATATGCTTCAAGAATGGAGAAACCCTGAATCTCTTAGGCCACTGGAATTTCCTTCCTTCCCCAATACTTACTTTGCCTATACAAAAAAAAAAAAAAAAAAAAAGGTGGGGTAACACCAAACCCTGCCACTGCAGCACTTGTTCTGGTTTTGTTTTGTTTTATTTTTGTTTTTGATATTATTTTCCTTCTCTTTTTTCTTCCACTTTTTTGTTTCTTTTTCACTTTTGTGAATATTATTCGGTGATTTTTTTTCTTTTTTAGTAGTTGATACCAATTTTTCTTCTCTTTTCCTTAACCTTTTTATCTTCAACAGAATAGTATAACTTGAATCATTCAGCCTCATGAATTGAGGGGGGAAAAGAATGATGCCAGGACCAGTCATATGAACATGTAGTGTAAATAAAAAATGACCAGACTGGAACACCAAACAGAATAGATACCCAACCTATAACAAGCTGTAAGGTGGAGACCAATTGCACTAGGATTCTGGGGTGTAAAGGAGAGATATGTGGGAGACATGCTGGGAACAGGAGTGGAGTGGGACAACATTGGTGGTGGAAATGCCCTTCATTCATTGTCACTATGTACCATAAATAATTCTGTGTAATGAACTTCAGTCACAATAAAAAAAAAGAAAAAGAAAGAATTAGCAAAACAAAAGAACAAAAAACCCAAAAAAACCCAGTATACTTCTTGTTTTCCTTTTGGATGCCAACAGGCTGATCAAACATCTTGTTTAAAATGGATGTGCTGGTACCTAAGGCCAATGGAAAGTTTTCAATCAGCAATTTACAACCAGGGGCCATGTGACGCCCTGTGGACCTCCAGCATGTTCCAAATAAAAATGATAAACAGGGTTCAGGCATGGAGGGTAGGAGGGGAGCTCATTCAGTGGGACTTTTGGATCTTGGAAGGAAACAGGATTGGAAGTGGGCTAAGATCAGAGCATCCTTCACTTAGGGATCATAATGCCTGGAGCATTTTACTTTGTGATCATGTACCACGCCCAAATATGCTAATACTTTGGACAAAATATCTTCATTTTTAGGAGTACAACTTACAAAGGAGGTTCATGAAGTATTTTCTTTTCTCCTCCCTCTGTCCAAAGATATTTTCGTGGGGACCAATCCAGCCTTTCCTTGCTGTGACTCTTAGTACCTGTGGAAATAATTTATTTGCCAAAAGGTTGCTTTGCAGCCCAACTCTTACCAGCCAGTGTGGACTACTTCAGTAGTTTGCTGCTCTGGCTGCAGATTTTCTTTATTGCTAGCTGCTCACTATTTAATTTTTATTTTTCTGTAAAATCATATGAGTGCATAAGAGATTTCCACACCATTTCCTATATAGCCTAGGATGTTTCTAAGCATTTTTACATTCAATTAAAATAACAAATACATTCAAGTGATAGCTGGAATGATTGCTTTATGATAATGTACAATCATTACTCTGTCCTATGTGAATTCTTGAAAAAAACTCTCACAAAGTGATGCATACATGCTGCCTGGGGTCCATGGAACCTGAACAGATCTAGCCAGTCTCTCCCCTCCAGATAAGTAGATTTTCCAACTTTCATGTTGGTTTGTGGACTGGGACTCTCTCTTCCTTTGGAGAGGCCTCTTTGGTCTCTCTTGAGCACTTGTTACTCTCTTAGCTTCTTCCTCCCTTCCTCAATAACTTTGAATAAAATCTCTTTTGACTTCAAAAATTTATCACCAAGTGACAACATATGCATAGTCTAATTTCCAGGTTTTGGTGTAAGTCCAGGGAACTTGCTTGGAATGAATACTTTCCTGCAGTGACCCCTGAGTCTGCAAGCACCTTGCAAGCTGTTTGCTAATGTCTACTTAGCACTCAGAGAAAGATTTCTGAGATGCGATGGAGTGACTCATGAAGTCTAAGGGGCAAGGACTTAAATCAATCCTCCACAGTGCGGAATTTCAGAACAGTTATAGTGGGTACTATGAATATTCATCACTGGCATAATTTTTAGGCTGGGCATATTTTATTGGAAAGCCTTGAAGTTAAATGTTAACAAAGCATTCAGTTGAATTCTGAGTGACCCTGTTTAAATTCAAGTTTGATCCAAGTAGGAGTGCATTGCTCTTAATTGAACCCTGGTATTGGATTCCTATTTAAAATATTTATATGCTCTCAATTTCTCCCTCTTACAAAAAAAGTTTATGATCCTATTGTATTACAAGCTCTTCTTTAGAGTTACGTAGAATCAGTTGGACCAGGTTTTAAAATGATTAAGTAAGCAACAAATATAGGTTGATTGCTTTCTCAAAAGAAGTAGAGGGGGGAAGGGAAAAATTAAAATAAAAAGGAAGTATTAGTGTAAATCACAGGACTGTAGTAAGTTATTTCCCCAAGCAGTTTGGCATACTATAAGTCATAAATTTCAAAATCAAGTTATTGGTACTTATGAGGAAAAGTTGGTTTTTTTTTCTTGCTAATGTACATCAAGGTTTATTTCTTTATAATTGTTGTTATTAGGGGAGTTGTATGTTCCTAGTGATGTTTGAGTGGCCTCAAGCTGAGACTTGAACAATTGGCTTTGGAAGATTCATGCAAGAGTCTGGGTATGAGATGTTGTTTGGACTCTGTAGTGCTAGGCATTTCCTGGGCCACCCTAGTTGTACACCCAATGATGCTCAAGGCATTAACTGCATGTGCCCTAACTCCAATGCTATCTCTAAGGTTCTCTATATCCATGATTTTAGCTTCAGGATATGTACAGTGAGCTACAGAGAAAATATCTTGAATAGTTTATTACAATGACTTTTCTAGGATAACACGATGATCATATAGTCCAAAATTTCTGTATGTATAGCTCAAAATGATCATGTAGGGATTATAAACATCCTAAACATTTTAGAGTCTAGAAAATTAGGCGATTTTTCTTGAACATTTTTCCTTCAATAATCGCGCAGAAAAATGATACATCTAGTCTCTCAAGCATAAGAAGTTCAACATCTCCAACTTGCTACTTGACAATTTTAAAGAAATAATCTATAGAAAATACATTATGTTAGAGGATAAAAATTTATATAAAATCAATCCTGTTTTTCTCCAGCATTGACAGACTTGGAAATTCATTTATCATCATGACTCATCTTTAAACCTGTTTATTTCCTCATGTTTTTATTCTGCTGCTATACTTAAAAATTTTAAAGTCTTAGTAAAATGCACTTCAGCTTCAGAAATAGACTTGAAGAAGATAAATAGGAGGAAAGGACATTTTAACTGGGATCATCTACATCTTCAAAGAAGATCAACCAAACCCCTTTTTGTTCATCATCATTTTTGTAAAAACTTGAGGTGGTTTCTCCAATCAACACTTGCCCCATTTTTATGCTCTTTTAGCAGAAAATATGATAACGTAAGAGTGTCCTTTCCATTATCCAGTTTCTTAAATTTCACTTTTTTTCTTTTTTTGTGAAACAAGTATATTGGGTTAGGGGACATGGAAACACAGCAATGACAAAAATGTGCTAGAAATTTGAGATCAGCTGTTGACATGTCTTGCTTTTCCAAAGTTCTCTCTTGGATTTGTAAAGTTTTATCTTTGGCATTTTCACACAGGCTTTCCTGTGTAAGTGTCTATGATATAAAATGATGAAAGCTTAGACTAGGGTCTACCTAAAAGATGTTATTTCAAATTAACTTAAATTAAAATGAAAAAAAAAACTCTAGATAGTCCAGTTTGAATAGCTTGGTATTATTAATTCATACTACATAATGTAAATTGTGCTAGTGATACAACTCAGCCCATAATAGTTTCTTACTCGTAGGTCTATAAGCTACCTCAGTGATTAAATAAAATAGTATCTAGAAAAGAGTTTAATATCATCAAAACACCCACCCGTCGTTAATGAAATTATGACTTCTGACATTATAATTTAATACCTTTGATAATTTTATAATAGTTATATTTATGTATAACTTTTATTTATGAAAATTCACCCTTTGACATGATAAAACTCAGCATTTCTTCATATGTTCACAGTCTTCAAATCATTCCAGTATAGTATCTGATTTTCATATATAGATTAACAAGTCATTTCACAATGAGATCTATTTTTATTCTAGAAGTGTAAGACACCTTTATATCACTTGTGTATTATTCCCTTCTGTGATTCATGGTTGGCAAACATTTTCCATTTTTCAAAGGTTATGTTTTCACTTATTTTTTTCATTTTGGGGGCCCCCTTCTACAGTGTTTTTTGTGTATACCTGGCTTTGAGCTCAAGGATCATTCCTCATAGTGCCCACAGGACCCTACATGGTAGCAGGAATTGAACCTGGGTTCATCAAGTGCAAAGAAAAATCTCAAACCACTGTAAGATCTCTCTGGTACTATTTTCACTTTTGGGGATGGGGCAGTTGGCCCACACTGCCAGAAGTCATGTGTTACTCCTGACATTGCTCTCAGGAATCGCTCCTGGCAGACTCAGGGAACCATATGGAATGCTGCGGATCAAACCTGGGTCAGGTCTGGGTTGGCCATGTGCAAGGCAAATGTCTACAACCTGTTCTATTGCTCTGGCTCTCTTTCCACTTTCTTTTTTTTTTTTTTTTTTGGTTTTTGGGCCACACCCGGTGACGCTCAGGGGTTACTCCTGGCTATGCGCTCAGAAGTCGCTCCTGGCTTGGGGGACCATATGGGATGCCGGGGGATCGAACCGCGGTCCGTCCTAGGCTAGCGCAGGTAAGGCAGGCACCTTACCTTTAGCGCCACCGCCCGGCCCCTCTTTCCACTTTCTTAAGGTTATCTTTTGAAGTAGAAATATTATCATATTGATGAGTCCCATTTTTTTTCTCATTTTGCTAGATTTTTTTGGTACCATTCAAAGTGCCTATAAATTATACTGAAGAGAAAAGGGATATATTTTCAGATGTTCTTCTAAGATTTTGGTCCTAGAGCACTTCCATTTACATTATATATTTTATGAGATGATTTTTAAGAAAAATTATTTTATTATTTGTCTGTTAGGGTCTTTGTTATATAATTATACTAAGTTATCACAGAAACATTTGTTCAAAAGACTGTTCTTCCTTCCATCATTGAATATGCTTGTTATCTTGTGCCAAAAATTATTTGACCATGCATCTAGTTAACTTTGAGATCTCGTTTCTATCTCATTGCTCTGTCCATATGTTAGTATCAAACCTTTTGATTACTACATATGTTTGTTAAACTTTGAAATTAAGGAGTATGAGTCTTCTAATGTTTTATTTTTAATTTTGTTTGGGCATTCTTTATCTTTTTTTAATAAATTATATAATTTATAAACTATAAAATTTCACTTTTAGTCATATTTTAAAAGACCCTGGGAATTTTTTTAAATGATTGCATTGAAACTCTACCTCAATTTTCAGAGACTTCTTTAATCATTTTAAACTTTTCAATGAACGAACATCTGTCTTTCTAAATAATGACATTATTTATACCATTCTATCTAAACTTCATACATTTTTATTTTCAATTATACTTATGATTCCAATTATACCTATTAGTGCTATTATTAATGTAACTGTTAGCATATGTTTATCTTGGGACTATCCCTTGCTAATTTATAAAAAATAGTTCATTTTTATGGTGGAGGAATGTCAACACTGGTTGTGGGAATGGCCCTAATTCACTATCACTAAACACCTAAAATACAACTGTGAAAGACTTGTAATTCACAATAACCTCAATAAAAATTAAAAAAATATGGGAATAATAAATTGTCATAGACAACAAGCTGGTTTATATAATTGAGATGGCCAAATTGGGTGTGGTGAGAGGTAATTGGAAAGGACCCTCTCCCTACTCTTTGTCTGACCTTAAGGGCCTATATAAGTCCCCAGATCTGTTTTTCTATTTTTGTTGCTTATATTAAATTCTCTGGATGTTGCTTGTTGCTAAAGTTCTCAGCTTTGTATTTATTTACAATAAAACCTCAAAATATTCTGGAAAAAATTGTTTATTTTAAAATGTACCCCTCTAAAATATGTTGTGCCGACTTATAGGTATTCTAGTTTAATAGTGAGTCTTTGGTACTTTTTCAGTACAGACAATTATCCTTGCTTATGTTCTATCTTATGGCTTTATTTTTTAAACAATGATATATTTTCATTGTTTAAAATGAATCAATTAATTAATACGGTTCCAACAGTATTTACATTGTTGGTTCACATGAACAAAGCTCTTCACCACCATGGTGCCCAAGGCTCTCCTCCACTGTGCGAATGGATCTTCTGTTCCTCATCTTCCTTTCTCAAGTTTCTTTCTTCCTTGGTTTGGTCTAATAGTTTAATAGTGAGTCCTTTGAAAATATAGAAATGCCCTTTGCAGTAGACAGTTACTTATTTTCTATCTTTATGACTTTACTGTTTAAACAATATAGTCTTGTAGTTGAAGGCCAGTGGTTTGTCATCATTCAGTTCTCTCCATCTTTCCCTTATTTTCTCCCTGTTCCAGAGATGCCTACGAGATCATCTTGTATTTTTCCTCTGTTGATTTATTTCACTTAATATGATGTTTAACCACCAGATCCGACCCAGTTTGCAATGAATCACAAAATTATTTTTCTTATAGAACAATGTGTGTGTACTCACTCCTTTATTAATTCATCTATCATTGGACATTTTGATTTTTTCCTTATCCTGGGTATTAAACCTAGTAAGTAGTACAATGAATATAGGTGTGCACAAAGTTTTTTCATGTTAATATTTATATCTTGCAGTAAATGCCAAGAATTAAAAACCTGGGTCAAATTGCAGCTTGATTCTCTCTTTGATGGAGTCCCTAATGCTATTTTCCATAGAGCCAGACCCACATACCATTCCCACAGAGAGTGAATGGGTCCACTTCTTGTGCACTTCATCCCTGACAGTTCTGAAATTTTAGATACATGTTGCCACAAGAATATATTTCATCGGAGGCCGGAGAGATAGCATGGAAGTAGGGCATTTGCCTTGCATGCAGGACGGTGGTTCGAATCCCGGCATCCCATATGGTCCCCTGAACCTGCCAGGAGCAATTTCTGAGACTAGAGCCAGGAGTAACTCCTGAATGTGCGAGGTGTGATCCCAAAACCAATATATAAATATGTATGCATATATATATATGTATATATATTTTATTGCCATTTTTATCTGAATTTCCCTGATAAATACTTCTTCCTATCCATATTCATCATCTGTGTGTCTTCATAAAAAAAGTGTTCCTTTCCCTCCCCATTGTTTAATGCAGCTCTTTTTTTTTGAGTTCTATGATTTTTTATGTGCCTTGATTATTAGTCTTTTTTCTGATGTAGAGTGTGCAAAGTTTTCTACCCCTGAGTATTGTGTCTTTTTATTTTAGAACTGTTTACTTTCATCATGAAAAAAATACATGCTTGTATATTGTGTTCTTATCTAATTGTCTTTGAATGTTAAATGAAAATTAAAAAGAACAGACTTTGTTGTTTCTTTATGTTAAAGAAAAAGTAGCCTTACAGCTATTAGGATAGCTGTGAATTTTTCCTATAGGCTATACATCACTTTGGCAAAGTTTCCTTCTATTATTAACATCTGTATGTTTTGATCATAAAAAGGGTGTTAGATTTTATTGAAGTCTTTTCTACTGATATTGAGATCAACAAATTGTGTTTTTTTCTTTATCCTAAATGATACATTAAAAAAATTATTTTAACTGTTAGACCCGCTTCACATTTCCTGGGAAAAGTCCTACTTGATGATGTATATAATCCATTTTGCATGTTTCTAGAATTACTTACTGTTGTATTTCGAGGGCTTTAGCATCTATATCCATGAGAAATGTGACATTACTTTTTAGTTTCTGTGATACTTCATAGTTCAAATGTTACATGGATTCATTTTCTCTCTATTTATTTAAAGAATGAAAGAATTTAGTTTTTATTGCCATGAAAAAATTTTAAATTCATTTTTATTTTTTCCTTTTATTTAAGCACCATGATTAATCTAACATTAATTTTATGCTTAATTGTAATGGAACCTTAATTTATTGTGTAATTTTCTTCTCTAATGAGTAATACTGTGTTTCCACTGATTGATACTAACTTTTCTCACTTTTTTACAGAGTACATAAATAGAATTGTAGAGAATATTATGTACATTGCATGTGTAAAAAAATGTCTCCCTGCTCATGATATGACATTATTAATGATATTATATTGGAGGTCTTATTTTGCTTTTTTTCTAAATAACTTGATCTCATCAGGAGACTAATTTTTCTCTTGGTGCATGAGTAGTATGTAAGTTGCTTGCCTAACACAAAGCAACCTGAGTATGATCCGTGGAACCCCATAAGTTCCCCAAGCATGTCCAAGAGTGATCTATGAGCACAGAGCCAGAAGTAAGTCCTAAACACCACTGGCTGTGGCCCTCCCTCAAAATAGTCTTTCTAAGTTGCTCCCTCAGGTGCATTGTTTTCCACTGTGACTAAATACAAAGCATTGTTTCAAGCTTGAAGTTAATGCAAGAGCTATTTCATCTTCTCTTCTAGAGAGTGGGACTTTTTAGACCAATCACATCACTTCATCCCTCCTGGTCCATTAATTTCAACTAGACCCTTATTCAATAAGTGTCCTCTTGATTGTGACATAATGAATTATGAAAAGGTAGAATTACAAAATGTGGATGAGTGTTTAAAGTTTCACGGACATTCTTTTACACTGTGCATGAGGGAAGGTACCTCAAGAACCAGGGCATCACATGAAGGCTTCCCAGGGAAACTGTCCTTCCACTGCCTAACTGCTCTCCATGCTTGAGTCATACACATACATTTCTATGAACATATTTCATATCATCCGTCTTACTCTACCCGTGGGAAATATACACCATTTCTTTCACCCAACCGTGGCCTCTTTATGCAATTCTGCTATGATTTGCCAGGCTCCAACAGTCTCAGGTGATCAAATAGCAACTGACTTTCCCCATCTGTTGGACTGTCATTGGAATGTGGGCTCCAGTCCATGTGTGTGTTCCAACTCTCAATGAAAAGAATGATTAATTCTTTCCTCCCTTATTAGGTAAGTTATGAAGTGAAACAAACTGATTCTGAATAACATTCCATTAATCTCACTAGCCTATTTTTTAAACTACCATTTCAGGAACTCTGAATGTCTATAATTATGGGAAGGGGTACTATCTGGAATGGTGAATATTATTTTTGTTACTTTGTTATTGTGTTCTTTTCAAATAGCTTTTCTATTGAGGAATTTGTTTTTAGGGAGACTTACAGTTGAAGACACAACTGTTACTTGAGCATGGTGCATAGAGTTTGCACGTATTTTGACTCTCCTTTTGGTGCCCAAGGTGGGCAGGACAGGTTACAGTTGCTATTAGTGTATACTCACATATTTCCTTTTAACTAGATCCTTTCCTGAATCCCAACAACAAAATTTTACTTCCCTGTTAATTAGTGCAGAAATGAAAATTTGGAGAGTCCACAAATATATGTAGGAACAAAAGTAAAATTTAAATAAAATCTAGTTTTTTGATTCTCAAAACAGGATTTTTATCAATATTTTTCAGATATTGTACATGAGAAATTGGTATTTGCATGTTCTAATATGTGTTTGGTAAATAAAAATCATGGTACATAATTTTAATAAAAATAAAATTAAATGTACATACAAATAGCTATTTTTTATTATGAAGTCTGCAGAGCCCTTAATAGAATAATGTCCATTAAGAAGCTGAAAGAAGGTAACAGAGCATGACAATTTATCAGACTTACTTGGTCAAGGCAATTTCTTAGATGATATCATTAACAAATTTTCTGAGAAATACTTTTGTAAAAAGTGACCTAAGATAGTTATTCAAAATTTTTAGTGGGTGTCTTTCTTATGCTTCAATCATTTTTCCATGCAGTATCTTGTCTTTTGAAGCAGATGAAAGTGACTGGGGGCCCTTCTATCAACCCATCAGTTCCCTTCTCCACCCTCCTTTGTCTCCGCACCCTGTTGATTAGTTTAGGTCATATATTTTTATTCCATGCCTAGCAGATCTTGCTCTCAATCTCCCCCAAATGTTTGTTGATTTTCAGAAATTAACCTTGGGTGTTAAATTTCCTAGCCATATCTGCATTTTAATAGAGAATTCTTTGGAGAGTGAAAATTATTCACCCTACAAGGAATGAATTCTAATGTGGCATTTCAGGCACAATATCAAATGCCTTTGAATAGGAAACTTGTTTATGTCTACAAAACCATAGTCCTTGGATGAGTTTAAGGCTCATTGGAGATGAGGTTAAGTTTGGGATTCAATTTAATGCCCACCAGAGCTCAGGGATGCTGGAGGCTTGAGTCTACTCAGTCAAGAAAAATCCGATTGGTAATGTTAGGATTCAGGGATAAACTCTCAGAGGCTGTGAACTACATACGCCTCAATCGGGTGATGGTTACTGCATAATAGACTCTCCTAGGTAGCACTCCTCATATGTAGTTCATTCTCCATAGAAATAATCTCTGACGTTTTCCATTTTATGATAAAAAAACAAAGGCAAGAAGATTAGTTATTATTTTACTTTTTTTAACCTTTGACCCATATGGTATTTTGTTCATCAATTCTCTGACCTGAAAGGTAAAATAAACAATAGTCATGATCCAGTCTCTAAGATGAATCATCATTGACATCATGTTGGGGTGTCGGCATTTTCCAAGTGGAGGAAGAAGGTCTTCCCAAACTTTCCTGCAGTCTAGGATCACTTATTGTAACTCCCTATTGTAACTCTCTAACTTACAATAATGGCATGATTGGCCAGTCCAGCCAGCATGCTGTTCAATGCAAGGCCTTGGGAAGTTGGACTGCTCATAACCTATGGTAACTGGGGGAGCTGAACTACTCTGAAGGCACTAGGGAATTGGGCTTTCCAGACCCACATTAGGCACTTCTTTGGAGGACTTCAAAACTGTTTCAAGCAATTATGGTGGAGTGATCACATGCTTCTGAAAATCAAACTTGGGTCAGGTGCATGACCTCAGTACTGTCTCACAGAACCACTTGTAGAAAAGAATTTTTGCTGTTGTTGTTTCTTTTACTTTTTTTCTCTACAACTGGTACTTTCAGTCCTTTGCTAATAAGTCACTTCTAGCAGTGTTTAGGGTCCGCTATATGATTCTGCAGACCGAAGCATCTGTCAGTCATGGGGTTGGCTACATGCAAGGCAATTACCTAAATCCCTATCATACCTCTGTCTCTCCACTGCTGAATTTCTGTATTATAGTTTTCTTCCTCAATACAAAAAATAATGTGGAAGTTTCAGATCGAACTCAGGATCTCAAACCTTTGGATATTTTCTCTAATCACTGTACTCTAACTCTGACCCCTTACTAAAGATTTTGTATAGCTGTTGAAATAACTATATTTTTATTCAATCAAGCTAATGTCCAGAACTCACATTTTACAAATAAGGTATCATCTTTATTTAGAAATGTTTTAGCACAAGTCTTGAGAACTTTACCTATACCTTTCACCAAGGAATTTCTAAAAAAGTTGCCCAAACAATTGTAACAATTGTAAGATCTCCTCATAATAGAATCAATTTACAAGCTTGTACAGGTAAAAATAATTTTTGGAAAATTTTCTTAGTTTGGAATTTAATCCATGAGTCAGATTTAAAAATAATAAAGGGCAACATATTGCTCTTTGAATCTAATACAATGATGAAAGTCTTAAATGTATACCATATTTTCCGACATATATGAAGACTTTTGAAATGAAAAAAAGTCAACTGAAAATTGGGGGTAGTCTTTTACACGAGTATATCCTGAAAAACGTTTTGATATGCCACTAAACAAAAATCGTCTAGATATTGCCACAAAACGAATTTTCCAACTCGATCCTGCATCAATCACTGCAAGGCTGCTCGGACCGCCTCTCTAACTCAGCCAATCTAAGCAGGCTTTTTATGCACGCACATTATACAATGTTCTGTACACAAATCTACACTGTAAAAAGCCTGCTCAGATTGGCCAGAGTCAGAGAGTGAAGTCTATTACAGTAGAACCTTTGAACCTTTGCTTGTTGTGATTGGCTCCCTGTGGTACATACAGTTGCAGCACAGTCTTATACAGCAAATATAGGCCTAAACCTATGTTTTAACCGTAAAATTAGGGGGTCATCTTATATGCTGGAAAATACGGTATATCTGATCATTCCTCAGGACTGAGGTGCAATTTACTCTAAATCATATCATTTCTCTAGATGATAAATCTGTTTGAATATTCTGTCCTTTGAGCCTTCTGTTTTAGTTCTAAGAAGTATTGATAATACAGTATTGGCTTTAGTTCCAAATATGACTGCATTGATCGTCAAACCATATCTCCAGAATAATAGGCCAACCCACAAAGTCTATGCGGCACCCTTGTTTTGGTTCTAAATTGCAACCAAATTAGTGTTTCTGTCGTGTTTCAATATTTTTGTCTTTCTCTTGTTCTCCTTCCAAGAATTCAAGACCAGCAATGAACTCCATAAGCCTTTCTTCAAACATGATCCTGTCATAACATTGCCATCAACTTTGGTGACATTCTGCAGTGACCCTTAGAAAAGTGTATCAGTGGTCTGGAATTCCCATAGAAAGGAACATCGAAGGGATTTCTCCCCTCGGCACTGACTGCAACCAGAACTGAGTGACACTGACTTATTTTTTCTTTGAGAAGTGTTAGCAGCAGAATGGGAAAGATGTGAAAGAATTTCTCAACTGCAAAATTTCACTCCAGGGACTATATCTTTGAATAGATTTTGGCTACTTAAATTGAAAATGAAATTAAGCTTTTTCAGAGTTTTTTCGATTTCTCCCCTGCCACCCTTTCCCAAATCGGCTGCCTAAGAAATAAATGAGAATACTTGGGATAATAATATGGCTGGGAAGGACCTGCTGCCCCTCCTTTGAACCAGGAGTGGCTGTTATATTTCACTCAAGACTGTCACAAATACTTTCTCTGCCTGGATATGATTTGAAACTATACACATAGTCAGAAAGAGAGACATAAAAAGAGAGTGAATGAGAGCGAGAGAGAGAAATTGAATAATAGAACAATGACTCAGCTGAAATTTCTAGAAATTTCTGTTACAATAAGGTGGTAAGCAAAATCAACCTGAGATGTTTAAAGAAGTCTAGATTCATTTCTCACCATTATTTTTAAGCTCATCTATTAATGTACCCTAGATTCTATTTATTTGTGTCCTAAGACTATGGTCCCATTGGACCATAGTCCAATATCTTCTAGAACCTTTCATCGCTTTCAAATAATCTCCAAGTATTTAGAGAACTAGCATTGGACTCCTAAGGAATGTTGCATACATCTATATAAAATCAAATTTTGAAACACAAACTTTAAGTTGTTTTCTCTCTCAGAAAAAAACCATTATAATAGCAAGAAAAGAATCTTTGTTGACAAGATAGGCATGTCCTTTGTGCAGACATGTTTATTACCGATAATGTCACAGTCTACTTGGAATAAGAGCCAAATGCCTTAGTATTTTAATGAATTGTCTTCCATAATACATATGTTCCTGGCAATCTTCTTTTTTTTTTTTTGGACCACACCCAGCAGTGCTCAGGGGTTACTCCTGGCTGTCTGCTCAGAAATAGCTCCTGGCAGGCACGGGGGACCATATGGGATGCCAGGATTCGAACCAACCACCTTAGGTCCTGGATCGGCTGCTTGCAAGGCAAACACCGCTGTGCTATCTCTCCGGGCCAGGCAACCTTCTTCTTTACCACTTCCCTCCTTCACCCGTCTGTTGCAGTTATGCTAACTGATTTGCTGACAACTTTCCCATCAGATCAGCCAAAGCAAGCTTTTGACTTGGGTCACCCAGTTCCATTCACTTAATTTTGGTCCTACTCAATTATATCAACAGAGGATCTTCTGGGACTAAAACATTCAAGTATGACCATTTTTTTCTTTTTTTGTAATTGCTGTATGGAGATAAGTTCACAGTAGTGTAGTGTTAATGTTGATGGTTTTTGTGGGTATCTACTGTACCTTACCACCAGTGAAGTGCTTAACACCCTTCACCAGTGTTCTTATGTGACTTCAAATCTACCTTATTCCTTATCATGACTCAACTCTCCTTCCTTCCACTGTTTGTAATCTCTGTTTTGTAATCTAAGGCTTGTCATCATTCAATACCATGTCACCTTGTTTTTTTTTCTCTGCCCACCACAGATGAGTGACATCTGTCAGATATTTGCTCTTCTCCTTCTGACTGATTTGCTTCCCTCCAGTTCTGTCCATATTGCATAAAAATGCAGGATTCCAATTTTTCTTACAGCTGTATAATATACTATTGAATGCTGTGTACCATGACATCATTGTTGCTCTACTGATTTTGCACACTTGAGTTACTTTCATATTCTTGTTGGTACTAAATGTATCACTGAACACTGTGCATGTATGGTCATTTTGAACCACCATTTTGTGTGTATTACCTTTCCTAAAGCAAAAAGAGGCTCAATGTAGATAATACAAGGATGTCTCCTTTACTATGATGGCTTTAAAAAAATAAACAATATACTCATTGACATATCTTGTTTTATGAGCTATGTCTGGTTCTGAACTTACTTCTAGCTCTGTGCTCAGGGAATACTCCTGGTGGTGCTCAGGGGTTTATATGGAGTGCTGAAAATCAAATCTTACTTACCAAACTATTCTATCTCACTTGCCTTCATTTTTTTTTAATTTAAGCATTGTTATTTACAAAACTGTTGATAGTCATCTTCTTTCCCCATTTTATATTGTTGAACATTTGGATTACTTCTATATTCCAGCTATAATATTAAGCCTGACAATGCAAACATGTGCCTATCTCTTCAAATTTATTTTTTGTGCTCTGTTTTCCGTTGAGTCAAGAGGGAGTTTGATTTTTACTTCTTTGAAAAATCTTGATACTGTTTTTTAATAGGAGTTGAACCAGACAAACCTTCCTACCAACATTGAAAATAATTCAAAGAAGAACATATCAGTGAACTTTTCCATTCCAGATATTTTGAAGTAAGATATTAAGTGCTCAGAAAATAGGTATAATTCCTACAAGTTCTCTGTCTAGACCAGTAATGGGTACATGGCTTTTTCTTTTCATTATTTGCATCACTTACTTCCTAGTGTTGCTATATTTTATATATTTTTTGCTTTGATCTAGAATAAGTTATTTGGTTTATGATGCTCTGGAATTTATTAGAAAGTTATTTAGAAGGACCGAAGTGAAAGCACAGCCATAGGGTGTTTGCCGTGCATGTGGCTGATCCAGGACGGACCTGGGTCTGATCTCCAGCATCCTATTTGGTTCCCCGGGCCAGGAGCGATTTCTGAGCACATAGCCAGGAGTAACCTCTGAATGTCACCAGGTGTGACAAAAACAAACAAAATAAAAAAGTAAGTTATTTAAAAACCAATATCTGAAAAGTTATAATACACATTGTTTTGAAGTCTTCAGCTTCTAATCTATGCAATAAAATTGAACAGTGCTAGGATTATCTAAATTTATAAGCCTCTATGTCAACTCTAAGCCCTACATACATATCCTTTTCTTTCTTCACCTCCTTTTTATGCCTCAGTCTTCTCAGTCAAACTTCTGGCTAGAAATTATCAATATATCTGTTTGCTTGCTACATGCTAAAATGTATGCAAAAGAGTAGAGAATTTAAGCATTTGAACATTAGCATTTATAATAAACCTACTCAGAAAAATTTGATTTTTTAAAAACATTTTAAGTAGGTCTCAGTTATGTTCTAGTACCAATTTTATTTTTTATACAAACATTATTCCAATACCACATTCACCATCAGAAAGTCTGCTTCTCTCTGCCTTAGAATACTACACATGGATTTATTTTTTACAATTAGAGTCCTATAGTCAAAATTTATATTTTACCCACTGTGATATTATACTTTATTATGTATTCACCAATGTGCCTTCATTTTTGTAATCATATGTAGGGTTGAAATTTACTTTTATTTTAAATGTATCTTTTATATACAACCCAGGTTGTAAGCCGCGTTATAAAATATAATATATGCATATATTATATAGTATTTTATTTCCTTATTTCTTTATTTCCAGTCACAATGACTTAACATGTTAATAATGGGGTGTCATTACAATCAACATTCCAATACTACATCCCTGCCATAGCACCCACGTTCCTCTACCAATGCTCAGGGGCTTGTTCTCAATAACCCTTTACCCACCCCTTCTCTCTCTTATCTTAATTAGTGGGTATTTATTTCTCTAATTAGTGTCTCTTCATAGTTTTCTCAATGTGGGCCTTATCTTATTAGTGTTTTCCACTCAGTACAAGTTGGGCAGTGAATTTCTGAAGCATCAGTAACATGATGACAGGGCGACTCCTTGATCACTTCTGATGAAAGCCTTAAGAGGACTTCCCTTATTCCTTTTTTTTAAATTAGAAGTTCATCATCAAATTCTACAAATATTTCAAGATTATTACAGTCCTGTAGTGATCTGTACACCCTAGTATTGCATTTTCTGGTTAAGTTCTTTGGTAGCTTAAAAGAATACCTTGGCTGATATTTCAAAAATATTAAATAAAGGAATGGCGGGGGCTATGTTTGAAAATGTATTGCTCAATCAATGTATTATCTCTAATAAATCTCAAAAAATCAGTCCATTGTGTTACATTGTTGAAAAATCTTTTCATGTTGTTAGACAAGGTTAGAAGTGAATTGGCAGATTTTTAGAATAAGAATCACCTTTGAAATCAGTATCAAATTCCAGATACCAGATGGAGTGATTCAAGCAAATTATGGACAAATACATTTAAATAGATTTGTGGACAAAAAAATTATTGATGTATTTTTGATGTAATAATTTTTTCCAAAATTAAGCCTGCAAGGAAAAATCAGAAACTCAAGAAAATTGTTACCTTCTGAAAATTGCTTTAATGGTCCAAGTACCGCCCACACAGCCTCACCTGCAAATCAAAACTTTGAGAACTTCAGAATGCTCTTGAAATACTTCAATTGGCCAGAAACTCAAGTTTGTCTCAATCCTTTAGTCCCAAATTGCCAAAACAACCATAGAACCCCCTGATGCCACACCAGAGCTGACTCTGGCTCTAGCAATGAGTTATTTTCCTTCTCTTTGTTCTCTTTTATTTAGCTTCTGTAGCCTCCTACTTCCCACCTCTTTTGTTCCATTTCTCCAAAAGGTGATGCTTCCTGAAGTGTTAAGTACATTTTGTTTGTATCGCCTAAATTGCCTTGCTTTAATCACTTTTTGGCAAGGTTAATTCACTTTACAATTCACATTCAAATACTAATTGACAGTGCATCTTCTTAGGAAACATTATCATTCATGTTGGTTTAATTCACATCTAACCAGGTGGTACAAATTCCGATTATATGTCAATTACTTTAGTATGTTGTTTGTCTTCAGTACCTGCCACCCACCAAATGCTTCTTTGTTTTATATGTGTAATGAATCTGTGTAGCAATTATGTTGTCATGAATCACCATCATGTTGACCTTTTCAAACATGTTTTGCCTGTATTCTATCACCTAGATATTAAATCGTCATTTTTGAGTAGAATCAAATGAGGATAAAAGTATATGCCTTGAGACCCATTTACATTTGACTCCCAATACGTAAGTATATAATTTACATTTGAGTAAGGGAGTAAAGTTTGCTATTTTAAATAAGTACCAAAGTCTTTTCAACGGGCATGCCAGCAAGGGAAAGAGAAAACTAGAAGTTATCAAAAGAAACATGAGATAATCTTTATATCTCTAGCCTTGAGATTCTTTACAAATTTGTTGAATTTAACCACATTTTATCTTTTTTAAAGCTATCAATATATGTTTTGAAAGTAACTTTTAAAAATACTGCTTCAGTGGAAAATTTTACCCTATATTTTGCGATTAGTTCAATATCTCTTTGCCAACAGCTCCCTCTATGTTCCATAATATAGATATTTATTGTTCATATTTTGAAAGACTATGTATCATTTTGTG
The DNA here is from genome assembly GCF_024139225.1 of Suncus etruscus. Taxonomy (NCBI): domain Eukaryota; kingdom Metazoa; phylum Chordata; class Mammalia; order Eulipotyphla; family Soricidae; genus Suncus; species Suncus etruscus. The sequence continues at coordinate 18,570,643 of NC_064854.1, read as the reverse complement.
ACAAATGCCCTTTTAGAACAGAATTTGTTATTTGGTATTATGTCATAAAATAATTGGGAATGTAAAATCTTGATTACATTTTAGATTTAATTTTTACCATTACAATTTAAGCTAGATTTATGCAACCTTTTTGAAAATAACTCTTGAAATATATATTTTCATTTTAATTTCAACATTCAAAAAGTCTTTATATAAAAAGAATTTGGCTCATTCAGGCTGCTACACGTGATAACATATATCTAATCTTTTCTGTTCTCTAATAAGTGACTTAGAGTGGGATATGCATTATAATCCATTTACTACATATGTATTGCTACTATGAATGTGAAGGAGAAATGATTGCACTAAAAGTTTGATGTGTTGCCCTAAAGGAATTAAAGTTTAATTTGCCATGTATTGATCACTATGAACCAGATAGAAAATTGTCTTGAAAATTGGATAAGTCTTAGAAATGGAATGTACTTGCTACCAGCCCCAATTCAATCTATAGAATCCACTCATTTGAACTATTAGAGATAAGAAGTAAGAAATATCTATGTGCAAGGTCAATTATAGTTAAGGAGAGAAACTGAGGCTCAGTGTATGTAAATCTAAGCTGAGTCATCTCAGAGACATGGCCAGACTTGAAGTAAAAAATTATATATAAAAGAAAGAAAATGTGCCTCAATTATTTCGTGGGAACATTTGTTTCTGTGCTCTTCATGGACATTGATAGAACACAGAAAGTTAGGATCATCTTAGAATCCACCCAGGTTCCAGTTCCACGAGTCTGCAAAACCAAACTCAATGCAGATGAAACTCAACATACAAGTATAGCCAAGGTGGTAAACATAAAAGGTCAAGGCACCAAATGTCATGCCGAAAACTCAGTGAGAACCACATAAACTGTATAAGAGCAACATGTCCCAAACTCCAGTACAGAGATTAGTACCACTTTCAACACAGATGTTGAGGGTACATTTGCTTGAGCTTGAGCTATTTTTAATAAAATTTTGTTTAGACTTAAGCTCCTCAAATGGAAAACTCCTTTCAGGCTTACCCAAAATGCTTCTCCAATGTTGAGAAGGAATGATTCAGAGATTAGAAGGCTGGAATAAAACTAGAAGTTGTTTGAAGAGTACACAAAGTCTGGGTTGGAGATGGGGGTATGACCAAGTTAAGGTTTTAAAATGGAAAGCTGTGGGGAGGCTTGTTGAGCATCTGAAACTGGGTATATCCTAAATAGACTGGAGAACACAGTCTAGCACCAAGTTTCTAGAAACTATTTTAGAGTGAAAAGAACTTATACTTTTGCAGAATCTCACAAGAAAAGATACAAGCTGAAGAGGCTACAAACAAATCTCTTTTGACTGCTTGTTTGAGAGATTGTGGAACCATACTTGGGGTCTTTTTTCTGTCCTCCTTTGCATAGGGTATGAGTAATAGGTATTAGTTTCAACATAGTTCCAAAATCTCTTAGCTCCTTTCATCACACTACATTTCAGCCTTGCTAGCATCTTTTCTCACTTTTCTTCCCAAAATCATTTTACTCCACAGGTCAGTTATACCTATAATCAATGTCTAAAATAGTACAAGGACTCCTCATCTTACTTAAAAATATAGCCATTGAGCTCACTAAATGATATAACTTATGCATTTTTCCCAGAATTTTTGATTTTCTATTGTTTTATTATCATAGATTTTTCATTCACTTTGCTGAAACCCTACTGGTACTTTTAATAGTCCTTTACCAGTCAATTATCTCTAAACTCAGTTCTTCAAAATTTTGCCTTTCCACCAGTCCTTGTAACCACATAGAGCACTCATGTATTTGTTTACCTTTTTACACAAATACTTTCTGGATTTCTAGCTCTCTAACAAAAAGGAACTCTTTTTGGTCCAAACTTTCATTACTTAATTTTATCTAGCAGAGGTCCCAAACTCAATGTACCTGGGGACTGCAGGAGGCAAAGTCGGGGTGATCCTTGAGTGCAAAGTCAGTAGTAAGCCTTGAACATTGGAGGGTGTGACCCAAATAACTAAAACAAAACAAAACACAAAAAAATTCCTCTAGGGAAGTGCTACAAAATGTTGTATGGAGGGCCGTTTGTGAGTTTGAGACACTCTTAGAGTGTCTATTACTTTCTTATCCTATCTGTTTACATACCATTTTATAACTTTTACTGTACTATATCACTTCAGAAAGGATTTTTTTCTGTTAGTTTGTAACTAACTACTCATTGCCTGCTTTAAATGTTGACATTTTGCATTATCAAAATCAAGACTGGAAAAATAGCATAGGTGCTGATGCACTTAATTGTCTTACATTTAGCAGACTGCTTCAACTTCTGCATGTGGTCCTCAGAGGAACACCAGGAGTCAGGAGTGATCTCTGCATACAGAGACAGAATACCTCCCTGAGTACATCTGGATATGACCTACCTTAAAAAAAAAGTATGTGGGGCCCGGAGAGATAGCACAGCGGCGTTTGCCTTGCAAGCAGCCTATCCAGGACCAAAGGTGGTTGGTTCAAATCCCGGTGTCCCATATGTTCCTTCGTGCCTGCCAGGAGCTATTTCTGAGCAGACAGCCAGGAGTAACCCCTGAGCAACACTGGGTGTGGCCCAAACCCCCCCCAAAAAAAGTATGTTACAATGATTATATAAAACATATTTTATTTTATAAAAAATCAATCTATTTAAAGTCTCTTGGTTATTTTAAGGCTACATATGAAAAGAGGTCACTGAGCTGAGTAAAAACAATAGCTCTGAGTGTTGAATATTGATAATATCTGCAACCATCTCCTTAGTAAAGTTGACCAGGGACCTTGGCAGAAAAGAAAACCAGAGGAAGCTTGTGACAATAAAACAAACCTAGGAAAGGGTTAGCTAAGTCTATATCTGGATTAGGAAGCTCTGTGCCAAAGGAAAAATATGCTGCTCCTGACAATTAAATGCTATGATGGAGCGATTCACTTTGTAATGTATGGAATCAATTAACATAAGCAGAGAACAGAGAGAAGCACAGAGAGAGGAAAGAAAGCTGTGGGAAGCAAAAGCCAGAGGGAAGCAGAAACTGTTGAAACAGAGACATCAAGTAGACTTAAAATTAGAACTAAACCATATCCATCTGTAGGATAATACAATGATGTTCTAACCAACTGAACAACGACAATATTGGATAAGAAATAGTTATGTCCATATCAGGGGAAAGCATACCTGAGTCTCTTATGACACCATGTATTCTTACATTCTGTACTGGAATGAATTATTCATCATCAACATTATAAGTGATCTATCAGGGATTTCTGTGAAGCTGGTCCTTTTTTTTATGACATATGGCTGTGTTCATCTCTTAAGTGCTCAGGGATCATTTATAAGAGTGTTCAGATGCAAGGGGTCAGGAATGGATTCCAGGTCTGCTACATAAGAAGCAAGTGCCCTGCCCTCTGTACTATCTCTCCAACCCAGTATTATTTCTTAAAATTAAAAACAAATCTATTATATGAGTAATGTGACCAAATAGCTTGCAATAAGAAATAACCTAGTCAACTATCATATAATTAAAAATAAATCAAATCTGATAAATAATTTTTCTGTTCCTCCTTCTTTACATTATCTGGAAGATTGCATTGGTTTATACCTAATTACTAGGCAAGGAATAACATAGAGAATTATAGAAAAGCTAATAATCGATGTTACTTCCTTCCCCCCAACTTCCTGATTTGCTCAGCTTGAAAGGCAGACCTGTTCACATTTGGGAGAAGTCTTTGGCTCCCTGTTTTGCTCACCAGAAGATAGATGGGTGGGGGGAGTCAATGGAGGGGAGAGAAGTTTTCAGCAAGAGAGCCGACTGACAGAAACAGGGAGAGGTCAGAGCTACCGAGAGAGCTTGATTAAAAGGTTAAAAGCTTAGGAGTCACACATGGTAGTTAGGGCCAAAATAAAGTTGATGTTTCCTGAAACCTGACTGCCTGTGGATCATTTCTTCATGGCTATCCTGAACCCTCAGACATGCCAGGGGGGAGTTGCAGGTGCGTGGCCCTGGTCATCAGAGAAAGGACTCTCTCACCCTCCATTCATCTCACCATCATCCAGCCCCATCAAGGACTTTATGATTAGTATTTAATTCATCGGGGCCGGCGAGGTGGCGCTAGAGGTAAGGTGTCTGCCTTGCAAGCGCTAGCCAAGGAAAGATCGCGACTGCGGTTCAATCCCCCGGTGTCCCATATGGTCCCCCCACGCCAGGGGCAATTTCTGAGCCCTTAGTCAGGAGTAACCCCTGAGCATCAAATGGGTGTGGCCTGAAAAACAAAAACAAAAACAAAAAACAAAACAAAAAAAATTTAATTCAACAAAATACCTCGGCCTGAATGTTTAAAAAAGGAACACCGAGGAAAGTAGAAGAATTGATCATAGATTTTTATCCTTCAATTTTTAGATTATAAGTATCTGCCATAGGGGCCGGAGCAATGGAGCAAGTAGTAGGCCATTTGCCTTGCACGTGTCTAAGCTAGGACGGACCACAGTTCAACCCCCTGTATTCCTATATGGTCCCCCAAGCCAGGAGCGATTTCTGAGTGCATAGCCAGCAGTAACACCTGAGCATCACTGTATGTGGCCCTCCCCCCCAAATATTATTAGCAATATTCTGTAAAACAAGTGGAATCTGTAAACTATTGGAGTTTTTTCAGCAGTGAATCTGACCATTTTGCATTAAATAAAAATTGCAGTGGTAGCTATGCGTAAAGGATTTTTAGAGCCCTTTGAGCTCTTTTTAGCTACTAGAAATCTTTATTCCTTATCAGAATTCTGGGTGATGGTAGATAGTGAAAGCTTGCATTAATAAAAAAATGAAACATGGCTGGAGAGTTAGTGCAGTGGATAGGACACTTGCTTTTCATATGACTTACCCAGGTTCAATCCATGGCATCCCAAAATTTCCCTCAAGCACTGTTAGGACTGATTCCTGAGTGAAGATCCAGTAGTAACCCCTGAGCATCGTTGGATGCACACACACACACACACACACACACACACACACACACACCAAAAAGTATTATTGTAAACACACACTGTCCTGTGTCACTTTTATCCATATATGTCCTGCTTCTCTCATCCCTCATACTTTAAGAAGCCAACTTGAATGCTTCCTTCCAAAAGGAACTGAAGATTTTGTAGGTTAGTTGGGGCTTCATTTTTATTTTTGCTTTTCTTCTTCTGAACATGTCTAAACTGTGACTTGAAATTGTATGCGTATTTATCATAACTGCCTTATTTGTTTCTTTTTTGCCACACTATTACATTCTAAAAGCTTACAGGTCAACTTTATTCTTTCTGGAGGATTTGATACCTTAATTTTGTGGTCTGCAATAGAACTTATTGGCGGGCAGAGAAATGGGAGAATGTAGGTAAGAAATCCAAGCATAGTTTAATGTTCCAATCAATCCTAAATGTCAGTGGATATGTTATACAGATATAAGAAAAAAATTAGTGGGATTCTCAAAGAAATACAAACATTATTTTCACCATAAATATCATCTTCCTATAAAATCCAATATACAAAGAATTACTGTTCTCAATTTTTTCTGAAGACTTATCCAGATTATCATTTCATACACAGATTCTAACACATTTTCAAAAAGGGACCACACGATCCACTCCTAGGAATATACCCTAGAACACAAAAATACAATACAAAAATCCCTCACACCTATATTCATTGCAGCGCTATTTACAATAACCAGACTCTGGAAACAACCAACATGCCCTTCAACAGATGAATGGCTAAAGGAACTGTGGTACATATGCACAATGGAATATTATGCAGCCATCAGGAGAGGTGAAGTCATGAAAGTTACCTATACATGGATGGAGATGGAATCTATTATGCTGAGTGAAATAAGTCTGAGAGAGAGAAAAACGTAGAATGGTCTCACTCATTTATAGATTTTAAGAAAAATGAAAGACATTTTTGCAATAATTCTCAGAGTCAAAAGAGATGAGGGCTGGCAGGTTCAGCCCACGACATGAAGCTCACCACAAAGAGTGATGAGTGCTGTTAGAGAAATAACTACATTGAGAACTATCCTAACAATGTGAATAAATGAGTGAAGCAGAAAGCTTGTCTAGAGTACAGGTGGGGATGGGGTGGGGAGGAGGAAAATTTGGGACATTGGTGATGGGAATGTTGCACTGGTGAAACCCAACTACAATCATATTTGTAATCATAGTGTTTAAGTAAAGATATTAATTTAAAAAGGGACCATATTTTTTAATGTGTCCACACATCAGACTTTTAAGAATCTTTACATCACCATATCCTTTCTTCTTTCCTTGGAAGATCTCTATGTCCCTAATTTGTTACTATGTCCTTTATTGTTCTCAGTATTTTCACATTCTAATTTTCTATTCCCTGCTCTCCTGATGATATAAGTTGACCTTCTTACATTGGTGGATTCGAATCAGTATGCATGTGAGCTTCATAGCAATTATGACTTTGAGTGTTAATAAGTATTTATTCTGGTCTTATTAGGAATAATGTTATGATTATGTGAAATTAGAGAAATTGTGTGCATTGGTTGTGGGTCTCACAAACCAAGCCTTTAAAACTGTTGCCAAGAGCAAGAGTAAACATAACTAGGTTCCTTACAAATTCCTTGCTCAAAACGTTGCAAGATTTCGCCTAGTGAAAACAGAGTCAGAGAGATAAAGAAATGTGATGTTGATGCTACCATTTCTAGGAGAAAATTGTTCTAAGTGCCCTAAATATGTTTTATTGCATTCACTTTCTTGGGAGGAACATTCCACAGCCATAGCTTAGGATAACTATGATTTGTTTTCTTTCCCCTACAGGTACTAGGAAAATGGCTATAACAGATGATTTGTTCCTTGATCTAAGACTATGTTCAGATGCACAGGTTACCAGAAAGGTCCTAGTTATGTCCTGGTACAGGATTCTAAGTCGTGTCTGGACATGACAATGGATTTCAGAAATCAATAAAATTCAAGAGAGGTGAAACTGGAGCATTAATAATGTGATGGTGGATCTTTGAGGGACAGAGATGTTGTGGATGAGAATTTTTTCCAAGTGTTTTCTTCACTTGTCTGGTTAGTTCTCAGAAAAAAAAAAAGAATGTTGAGAGGCTAGTCAATAATCTAGTGCACTGCCATCAAACAGTTTTGTTGTATGAAGAACCTACAGGGCTATGCAGTCATGTAATTAAATATTGGTTTTAAAAATTTGAGTTGGCAAATTTTCTGTTTTATCCTCTGCTGTGGTTGAGGTGTGATTTTTACTAAAGTCTTTAATTTCATGGAATCTTGTTTCCTTGGAAAAATGTAAAAAAAGAAAAGTAACACAATGCCTCAGGGTATAGCATTTAGAGCACACTGAAAAATATGTATTGGTGGAGGACCAGAGTGATACTACAATGGGGAGGGCAGTTGGCTGATCGAGATTCCATCCCTGCTCTCCCATCTAGTTTCCTGAGCCTGACAGGAGTAATTTCTGAGCACTTCTAGGTGAGGCCCCCAAACCCAACAATAACAAACATACAAACAAACATAAAGCTTTGATAGGATTAAAGCAGAACTAAATATCCAAGCCACAGAGTGTACAATAATGAAACCATGAGGTGCAAACTTGAACAACCAAATTTAAAAACAGGCCTGTGATTCTTGCAGGTTGGGGGTGGTGCTGGTGGCATGGATTGGACTCTGGACACATTGGTGGTAGAAGGTTGACACTGGTGGTGAGATTGATGCTGAAATATTGTATGTCTAAAACCCAACTGTGGAGGACTTTGTAAATCACAATGATTTGAATAAAATATCAAAATAAAACTTGAAATAGAGGTGCTAGTGAAAGCAGATGATTTTATATAAACCAATATATAACTAATGAACATGACATCTAAATGAGAACTCTGCCTCTATTGCAAAACCTAGGTGTGAGCAAAAGATAAAGCTGGATTTAATAAGTAAAAGTTTAAAAAAATATCCCTGGAAATTAATAGAGAATTCTCAGGAATTCCAGACACATAATCATCATAACCTTGCTCTACAGACAACATTGTAACTGTCTGTAAGTTTTATTCTTATCATTCTTTCCATTGTTGTGGATCTTAGCCAAAAAACAAAGAGTATCATAAAATATGTTATAGTCAGTCGCAACAACTGCCTGATTTTCTCCCAATGATTAGAAATTATATTTAGAATAAGTTTAGACTGGTGGAAGTAGGCAGCACTTATTTTATCCGGAGATAAATAAATGAATAACAAAATAAAAAGGTAAATAACATTCTAAATAAATGAAAAGAAAAGAAAAGGTGAATGTCTTCCTGTTTAAGCTGAATTCTAAACAACATATAGAGGATGCTAAAGCTGACAGTCAAGCTTATTAATGGAAACAACACAAAACACACACACATACACACACACAACCCTCCCTCACTATGATTCAGTTGAGTGACCCAAATTGCATGAAGAAGAACGTTCTGCACAAACCATCACACATTTTCTCATGCAGACAATTGCTTGCTTCTTTGCTAACAGTATCCACTTCAATAACCAGTAGCTCCCTGGTAGGGCCATTTGAGTAGGGTACATAGATGTTCCTCTCAATAATCTTGGACAGGTCAGGGAACCTATACCCTTAACTGTCACATAAAAATATTACTGCCCCTAGGAACACAAAAACACAATAAAAAATGCTTTCTGCATGCCTTTATTCATTGCAGCGCTATTTACAATTTCCAGAGCCAGTCTCTGGAAACAACCCAGCCCAAAAACAGATGAGTGGCTAAAGAAACTGTGGTACATATACACAATAGAATACTATGCAGCCATCAAAAAATGAAAATTTTCCTATACATGACGGACATGGAAACTATTGTGCTAAGTGAAATAAATCAGAGAGAGAAATAGACACAGAATAGTCTCACTCATCTGTGGGATTTAAGAAAAGTAAAAGACATTATTGTCATAATACCCAGAGGTGATAGAGATGATGGATGGAAGGACTGGCCCAAGGTATGAAGTTTACCACCAAGAGTGGTGAGTGCAATAAGATAAATAACTATGTTAACAACTTAAAATGACAATGATAATGAATGACAGAAATAGAATGCCTGTCTCTGGGTGGGGTGGAGGAAAAGGGAGATGGGGGGCATTGGTGGTGGGAAGGTGACACTGGTGAAGGGGAGGGTATTCTTTCTTATAACTGAAACCCAACCACAAACATGTTTGTAATCAAGGTGTTTAAATAAAGATATTATAAAATAAATGAATAGCAAGTATTCACATAAAAAAACACAAATATAGGGCCAGAGAGATGGCATGAATGTAGGGCATTTGCCTTGCATGCAGAAGGATTGTGATTCGAACCCTGGCATCCCATATGATTCCCCCCCTCAGCCTGCCAGGAGTGACTTCTGAGTGTAGAGCCAGGAGTAACCCCTGAGTGCTGCAGGGTGTGACCCAAACACCAAGCCAATGAAACAAACAAACAAAACACAAATATGGTTGCAACAAGTGAGTTGACTACACGAAGTTGTTTGTTCTTTTGTGTTATAGGGACACACCTGGTAGTACTCAGGGCTGCTTCTAGTTCTGTGCTAAGGAATTAGGGAATTGATTATATGGGGTTTTGGGAATCCATCCCCTGTCAGTAGGCCTGATACAAGATAAAAGCCCTACTTCACTCTTCTATTATTGCTCCAGCTCCTGGTTAGAGTTGATGCCAAGAGTCACACAAATGTCAATGCTCAGAATATACTCTGCACTCAGAATATACTCCTGTCAGTCTCAGGGGACCCTATGAGATTCTAAGAACGAAACCTTGGTAGGCCACAAGCTAGGCTAATGCCTTCCCCGCAGTGTGCTATAGCTTGGGTCTCAGCAGTGTAGTTTATGGTCTTTAGGGAATTCAAATTCCCTTAAAGATCATTTGGAGTATAAAGGTTGGGCCTGGGTACAATGCCCCAAGTGGAGTTGGGCTGCTGCCCCTGTAATTTTATGTTCATTTTTATATTAAGATGGGTTTATTCTCATTACTTTAAAGTCATTCGCAAGGGGGCTGGAGTGATAGGACAGCAGATAGTTTACGCGCCTTTTAGATGAATCAGCCAGATTCAATCCCTAGCACCCCATATGGTCCCCAGAGCTTCCCACACAAGTGATCCCTGAGCGCAGAATCAGGAGTTATCCCTGAGTAGTCTTGTGTCACGATAGCCTGTGTGGCCCCCAAACAAACAAAAAAATAAATAAAGCTCTTCTCATTTAATAATTATTCTGTATAAACCTGGAGCTTTTTTAATGAATATATATATCATCATCAAAATAAAAGCACGATTGGGAATTAGTTGCAATAAAATTAATTTATCTGGATTTTAAAATGTTATTGTGGAAAATATGACTAGAGTCAATGAATTATTGTAGTGTTTAGGGTGGTAATATCTTTCAACTTAGACTTTTAACTTAGATTTTTAATCCTAACAATCTTATAGAACTATTTAAGAATTATTTGTAAAAATACCCCAAAAAGAGAAATAGTAGAGGTAGGTCCTTTAATTACTTGTACATTCCCTTCTGTCTTATTTTCAGCATAAAGAAGAAAATTTTTATTTCTTTTTATATCTTAGTCACCCTCCTGCTATGTCCTATTTTCTCTTATTCAAGTCCGGATCCATTTCTACACTTATGTAGATGTGTGCCAGAGTCTGTGTTGTTTAGTTCATAGACATATGTAAATATAAACACATACAAATATGAATAGAATAGTGTATTTTATGATGCATGAATATATGCATGGTTATGACAAATTATAGATACATATGTATATAAAGCTGTAAAACTTTGTGACTCTTGCATAAAATAATTTATTCAAAAATAATTCAGTTCTGGCCATTAGGAATATTTGGGAAACTAATAATCAAGAAATAAAAATATCCCCTTGTAGCAGAATTTACCTCTATGGGTATGAAAGAGGAGACATATATCAAAGTTTTATAGTTACTGTTATGGCTGATGGTAACTTTATTTATAAATGAGTACAATTTTAAAGTTTTAAGCACACAGATTCCTGGAAACATACTTCTAACACTCATTTTCTTTCTCTCTTCTGGTATACTATCCAGGAATGACTCACTAAAGTATCTGGGGAAAAAATTCTAATAAGACAACAAAAATAAATAATTCACATATCATTATATATAGTTAATAATTTATAAAGTATAATCACAACTGTAAAGAACTTTCCTATCTGCTATAGGGCACCATTACAATAAGAAAGCCTTTAATTATGTTATAAAGGTCTGATATCCCAGGAAAATGTCACTACAAAATAAACTTCTAACAGTTAATTATCAGTGATATTTAACTTGTATAAAAATTAAATATCACCATATAATCCAAGGATCATTTTATTGCTTTTGTAGACATTTCAATATTTTAAGGGTTTTCAAATAACAATAGAAAAGCCTTGTCACTAAGCCAGTGTCTCAGCTTTCTATGAAAGACTGTCTCACTGTCTTGTATTTTGTTTTACAAACAGACCTTTAAAAATATGGGGAACTAGTGAATCCTCACCAAGATAAAAACAGCAAATTATACAGTGCACCTTGGTCTGTTAAAGTCTTCAGTCAGTTTTATTAAATCTGAAACACAATGTCAACAAAAAGTGAAATATTACAGTTCTCATGCAACTAACCAAGGCCATGAATGACAGTAAAAAAAAAATGGTAACAACTATTCAGAAGTATAATTCTGCAAGTAATTTAAAATATATTATATGTTAAATGAGTTCCAGTTAAAGTGATTTGCACTGCATACTATTAACCTTCGATAGACTGATTACAGAAGCTATCCCAAGAAAAATAATATAAAATTTAATTATTGAGAAGAGATAAAGGACAAAACTTCTTATTGTTTAAAAACTTCATTTAAATCTGATTACTTGAGCTAGCCAAGCTTCCGTATAGCAGTAAACAACTGCTTTCTCCCATGCAGTCCCTCTGGTGAAATACTGTTGCTAGATTTCTCAGTCTCACATGCATCATTGCATCATTTCCTCAGGAAACATTGATTGCTGGTTTTTATTTCCACATATTAAGGTAAAGAGGAAAACATTAGAGTGAAGTCATATGATAATCTAAAACCTGAGAACACATCAAATTTTAGGAGCCAAAATCTAACTACAGCTCATTGCTTGTAACCAATTAGGCTTTCCCAAATAAGCTAGACTTGATTTTATTATTTTTATTTTTGGAGGTCATGGATTGGGGTAGTCGTGGCCAGTGGTGTTCAGGGGCTACTTTGGACTCTCTGTTTGAAATCAGGGGTTTCTCTTGGTGATGCTTGGGGGAACCAGTGAAGTGCTGCATAATGATCGAGGGGACTTTTGCACATAAGTAATCATACTTTTTCCACAAGGCAGTTTTCCTAAAGGCAACTCTGTATTTGAAATATCTGAAATCCCCAAATTCAGCTCGATATAGAATTTATTTTTCCTTATCAAGATAAAAATAACACAATGAAATACGACGCAACTGTTGGGAAAAAGGAAGACATGGAAGTTGCTTATACATGGATGTACATGGAGATGAATTTGCTGAGTGAAATAAGTCAGAGGGAGAGGGTTAGATGTTAGGAAACTTGCTACAAAGAATGGGGAATGCAGTTTGGGTAGAGAAGGGTCCACTGTGAAAATGAGAGTTGGAACTTGTCACTCTGGACAAGAAATTGGTGCAAGGAAAGAAAATAAAGTGTTATACATGCTACCTATTCATTAATAATAGTGCAAATCACAGTGTCAAAAAGAAGAGAGAGAGAGAAGTAAAATGCTTTCCTCAGAGGCAGGGAGGTGGGTGGTTGGATGAGTGGTAGGAAAACTGGGGACATTGGTGGCAGGAAAAGTGCACTGATGAAGGATGGTATGTATACATTTTATGACAGCAACTCAATCATGAACAGTTTAGTAATGTTTGTGCTTAAATAAAATAATTAAATAATCAAATAAGTTTCACATCTGAAACTTCATTCTGATCACTTCACTCTCCAGTCTGACCAGTGATGTACCCCTTCAGAATCTTGATTATTTAACACATCTTGATAATTAGTTTGCATTTTTTGGTTCGTGGTGTGTACCTAGCAATGCTCATGGCTTACTGTGACTTTGCACTCAGAGATCACCCCTGGCAGGCTTGGACATGCTATGTAGGCCTAAGGATTTAACCCAGGTCAGCCATGGACAAAGAAAGTGCTCAGTGCACTCTACTCTCACTCTGGCCATGTTTCTATAATATTTAACTCATCTCCTTAAATTTTGGAACAAGTAGATAATTTGAGCATAACATGAGGTATATGTGCACGTCACTAGAATTGAGTATTTCTCCATGGAGCCCTGGTTCCTCACAGTAGAAAATGCTATAATACAGTGACCTCAGGAATTTCTATAACTACTAGGATACTGGATTTTGGCTCTCACGTGAGACTAGTAAACTAAGAATTTTATACCATAGATTTGTATTGTACATTGTGTATTAGATGTTCCATTTATAACTCTTTGAATGCAGGGATCCATATTATCCATGAATATGTATGAATACCTACTTATCTGCATATCTTTCATAAATATGTAGTTGTGACTATAATGCCAGTGTTGTCTGTTAATTCAAGATGTTCCTCATATTACCCATCACATATGGAAGTCTTTCCTTTTCAATGTGAAAATCACCCAGGTAGCCAATCAAATCAATATGTTTATTCATTTGCCTATCTTCCTATAAAATGGTTTCGAATTATTACAACAGTGTCATTATAAGCAATCGACAATAACAAAATGTGAGTAAAATCATGGCGTACTTTACATTTCTACCATCGTTATTTTTTTTTTTTGAGTCATACCCGGCAGTGCTCAGGGGTTGCTCCTGGCTATATGCTCAGAAATCACTTCTGTAAAGCTCAGGAGACCATATGGATGCTGGGATTTGAACCACCATCCTTCTGCATGCAAGGCAAACACCTTACCTCCATACTATCTCTCCAGTCCCTGCCATCTTATGCATTCCATATTAGAAGTTTGAACTGTTTAATTTTATTTTTCTTTGTAAATAATAATACATTTTAATAATCATTTATTTAAGCACGGTGGTTACAGAAATGTTCAAAGATTTTTTATGGCTGTTGTGTATTCTGTCCTTACTTCTTCATATTCATTTTTTTCTCTTTTTTCCCTCTTTTTCTTCTTTTAAATTTATATTGATAGATCCTAGATGGATTTCTCCCAGCTTTTTTTTCCAACAGAACCACAGGACTTGAGTCATTTATTCTTCCTCATAAATTAAGGAGGGGGGATAAAAGTGGGCAGTACCAGGAGCAAACAGTCACATGAACATTGAGTGGAAATAAATAATGACCAGGCCTAAATACCAAACTCAAAGTCAGCAACAACAGAATCAAGATTTACACCTATTATATACAAAGGGACCTGTTACACTAGTAGTTCAGGGGGCAAGTGGGGGGAATTATGGGATGTGTGCTGGGAACAGGGGCAAAGGGAGGTCAACACTGGTGGTGGGGAATTGCCCTAATTTACTGTCACAATGTACCTTAAATATAACTGTGAAAGACTTGTAATTCAAAAAATATTATTGCAAGTTACTAATTTTAAATAATAAATTGTCAAATTGAATTTTGGGTTTGAATTGAAAATTGGGTTTTAGTTATATACTGCACTTCAAAGGAAACAGTGACTAAGATACAAAGGCTATCTATAGAATGGGAGAAATCATTCACCAATCTATAAGGGGCTGTTATGTTCTAGAGTCATGGAATGAGATCATACAATCGAAATAAAGCAAATCAAGGCTTTATTTTTGTCTACCAGCAAGCCACAAACTGACTAGTTTGGATCACCTTTTTCAGGTGGTGATCCCTCTGTGAGCTGTTCCCTTCCTTGTTCCCTTCCCTACCAATGCCAGCAGTGTCCACATTCCCACTCATTTTAGTCTAACCTCTTCAGTCTTAGTTTTAGATTATCCTCTGAAATGGGTTGGGTGGTTCATTTATGCTCCTGAGAATTTCTTCCTCTGGTGACTTCTTCAAGTGAGACGTATGTATACAAGTCCTGATTATGTCCACCTTTACTGTAGTAGGAATGGCAAGAATTACCATGAACAGTCGTTTCCACCAGAGTCCAACCTGGTATCTGAGGACCCACACATGGTCTTTGAAGCTGAAGTTATGGGAAGAACTGATTTGTTTTCCTGCAGGGCCTCCACACTTGTTTGAATTTTTTTTTACCAGATCACCAGTAGTTTCTGTAAGGACTAAAGAGTCATTTTATTAGAGATTTAATCTAAAACATTTCCCCACATTTGCAAGCAGATAGGTGGGGTCTCCTATCTTAAATCCCTATAATTACGGGAAAATCTGTGCCCTTAAAAGTGTGAAGGTAAGGAGATTTATTCACCTGTTGCCAGTCTCCAAGGTTAATTTGATTAGGGTCTCTTTTAGGGTCTAATTTATTCTCTCCACTTGTTTCAAATTCTGGGGCTAATAAAACAGTGCAGTGTAATTTCCAATTGGTGCCAATGGCCTTAATGAGTTGAGTTCCTGTAGCCTCTCTTGCCCTTACTCCTCCAGCAGCTTTCCTGATGACTTTCCTATTTCACATTTTCCCTAAATATTTTACCACCTTAGATATCATTAAATGGTAGTGTGGGTGAAGATCCATCTTCTGAAACTTCTTCAGTCTGTCAAAGTACTTCAGACTCTACCTGCAAAAAATGGTGAACTCTGATGCTACCTTTCCCTTTAATAGGAGTCCAGGCCATTGACTGTGTTTTGCAGTAATCAAAATCTGAAAAGGATCATACCAATTAGACAGAGGAATATCATTTAAAACCATCAGCCCCCAAAGGAGTAAATGGTCTTCTCTATCCTTGGGAGGAAAGACTAGTAGAAGATGCTTTCTTTGGGATGGTGACACAGATGTTAAACTACAGAAATAAAAGCATTATAGCACTATACCAGTTCCCTGAGCATTTAGGCATCTGTGTGAGGTCATGCTTCCAGTCTTCACCAGGATAAGCTCTCTAATGTTACACAGGTGCTGTCTGGAGAGAAGGCCTAGGATTCCCACTAGGTTTAGTAATAGCACGAGAATGACAGCTCTGAGTTACTTCTTTTACTGTCCTGTTGAGCCTAAGTTCTCCCTAGTAAAGTTTTGTCTTCCACTATCCTAATCAGACTAGCAATAGCATGTACTGCTTTTAGTTCCTTCATGACCAATCTATTACAAACCAATAAGTACACTCTCATATGGTTTATCCTAGAGAAGTGAGCTTTAAGTTAAGCTGACTAAACTACATTTAATTTAGTAATTTACAAAATAAAATAGTTTTTCTCTTCACTTTACCCTTGAACCATGTTATATAGTTGATTAAACTTGGCTTGTTCCTTTGCATAAGCCCAGGAAGACTGGAGAAGTCTCCATTGTGGCACACCTTATTTCCCAGAGAGTTTTTGGGTATTGGTCTAGGAAGAAAAGGTGGTTTATTAATAGGGACATTAATAATTTACTAGTTATGTCAGGGTTTCCAAGGCTTGGTCAATATAAAGATGCAAAAGTCAAGTCAGCATGAGGAACCATAGTGGCCCTGGGCCTCTCATCCTTTGTAGGAGTGTCCTGGTAGGAGAAAGTCTGTCCAATCACTCTCCAGGGTTAGGAGAGATTCTGATCTCCAAAACTTTTCTCAACACTGAGAGCAGGGCCCAAGCTGTGGCCAGTCAGTGCAGATCTAGACTTTCTAGATGACTTCTAATTTCCCTAGGCCAGTCCACCTCTATGGTCTCCCTGAAGGTTAGTAGATATAACATCACTGGTTATTACTGGATCTGCTCCTGTCATTTAACCTCAACCCCTTTTAACTCAATTTCTCTGGAGTAGGGTTCTGGGTCCCCTAGATGATTTTTAATATTTCCTGTCTGCATGAAGAATAATCCTCACTACAGAGAAGAAATCATCCTGCCTGAATTTATGAAAACCAACATAGTGCCATAAAGCATCAAAAAATAAAAGAGAAAAAGAAATCTTTCTCAAATTACAGTACACACAAAACAACAATTATATGTATAATTTTAACTACAATTTGGAAAAAATCTTGATTTTCTGTAGTTTCTAAAGGTTTAATTTTGTTTGTTTGTTTTTTTTTCGGGTTACACATGGCAGCGCTCAGGGATTACTCCTGGATCCATACACAGAAATCGCTCCAGGCAGGCTTGGGGGACCATATGGGATGCCGGGATTTAAACCACCATCCTTCGTCCTTCAGCATGCAAGGCAAATGGCCTGCCTCCATGCTATCTCTCCGGTCTCCTAAAGGTTTAATTTTATAAGAGCACTGTAACATGAGTCTAAGTGTCTAGAATCCTTTCCAGAACCTTCCTTCTCTCTTCATCTTCCAACTTGGTAGTCCTCACATGTAGCTGCCACTGAAATTCAAATGCACTTAGCTCAGAGTACTGGACAGGGCCATTCTTGACTATGCTCCAGCCTCTTTTCCTGCCTTTTTTTTGTATCCTCCTCCCCCAGAACATGCCAGGTTCCCAAGTTAGCAATCTAGGAACCAGTGCTACGGGTCTACGAGGAAAACTTGAAACTGCCCTCTTTCAATTTGGAAACAAATTGCTAGATATTCTTACACCAAGCAGGATCAAATTTTCTTTATGGTATTTCTTACAGACCTTTAAATCAGTTTCATATTCACCATCAAGTACTATTACATTTAGATATTCTTTACTAAGATTACTATGAACCATTGATACTTTAAAACTTTATAAAATCTCTTAAGGCCAAAATCAAATTTGAAGTGGCAAAATTGACATGGAATTGAGTAACCATAACAATATCATGCATTCACAAGGATTGGGCAAACTAACAATACAGGCTGAAAAAGCCAATCATAGTAATTTGCAACATTTTCCACCTAGTTCTTCATTCTTACAAACCTCTAAAGTTAGAGAGGGTTCCTCTTCCCTTGGAAGTAAAAGTGGCCCACTCTTTTTTCAGTTAGTTATCAGCAATTTACTCATTAATAGACAGAAAATAAATCAAAATTACATAATCCAATAGAAACCACTAAAATGAACTCTGCTTTTTGTAGCATGCTTAGATAAGGTTTTAAAATGGCCATTTTTCCTTTTCCTTTGGCAGTCTGTTATTTATAGCGGATTCCTTAACAAAGAGTCAATAAATGCCCCAAAATGAGGAATGCAAGAGGGGTGGGCAATAAAAAAAAGAGAGAGAGAGAGAGAGACCTTGGACATTCTTTCTTCTTAAAGCAAAGTCTTCTTAGCTTCTTTTCCAGAGAATTTTTAACTCCTTCATGTCTGAGTTTCCAAAGTCTTCCAATGTACAATGCCTGAATAGTTTGTTTGTTTGTTTGTTTTACCAGCCTGAGCACCCCTTTGCTAGTCTTATCAGCATTTAACTTCTTTTCTGCTCTTCTTTAGCCAACCCCCACTATTGGAAGGGGAGTAAAAAGAGGTTACATTAGCACAGTATCAAACTCACAAAAAGAAGCAAGACACATTTCCTAGTGCTAATGCTACTTACACAGGTCTAAGGACTTCTTTCCACTTCAACCTGACTCTGATCATGCCAGCCAGCCAGACAGACAAATTGACAATGAATAAAAGTGATGACTACACATGCAAATATGCTCCATTGATATATTAATTAATTTGCCTCTGTCCACTCTAAAAATGGCAGGAGGGCAGCACAGGTTGATCAAGAAAATCAGGATATCTCCAGGGAAAACTGAGTGCCGTCAGTTGATTGAGACTTCTCAGTGTTTCCAGACCCTCCAATAATGCTCCTGTGCTGTTTTTAGAGAAGCAAAGAAAAAGGAGCTCTTCTGGTTCCAGACCTACAAATTAACTTACACATCAAAGATAGACACAAGATTCCAAAATTCAACCACAAACCAAAAAGTACACACACTTTCCCCAGTGATGGAAAACCCAACATATCCAGATGTCACCATGGAAATCTCTGGGCACCTTGTCCCAAGGAAATCACACCTGAATCTTATTTTCCAGAGGAGACCTACGGGGCTTGATGATACCAAAAGTCTTAATCAAGATGATGATACAAAAGACAAAGAGACAATGATAGTCTGCCTCACTGGTGACAAGAACACTCATGGTACCTGAGACAGATGGCTGTGAAGGGTTGTGCAGACTCTGTTGCACTTTCCCCAATTCCACACTTCTCAATGAATTCCTTGATCCTATAGTTCTTTCTGAGTTCCCCATAGGGAGAAGTAGGGTGTCTCTACATAACTTCCAGCCCTAGGAAGCAATACTGTGTTCAATTTCTCCCCCTTGGGCTTCTCACCAGGGATCCATTCCCCTAGCTCTGCACCTACCTCGAGGGGATTGTGGACCACATCTATGGAAACTATATCTGCACCTTTCTTGAAAAGGTTCTAGGTCACTTTTACAGAACCAAGGCAGTTGTACTGGTAACCTAGTCAATGTTCTTTGATCCTGGATGAGATCCCAAATGTTAAGGTCCATAATTAAAGGACAAGACCAGGCAATTGAAATAAAGCAAAGCAAGGCTTTATTCTGTCTACCAGAAAGCCACAATCTGACCAGTCAGGGCCACTTCTCTCAGGAGGTGAAGTGCTATGTGTTACAAGCAATTTTATATAGGGTATATACCAGAGTTGTTTCATCTTGCTGACCTTTAAACTGATAGGCTGGCATCTGGGTGAGGGGTGGCTTTTCCTTCTATCTTAGCCCTATCAAGGTATCTGCTAAGGCCAGTTATGTATTTGTGTTTTTTAAATGGCCATGAAAGTCATGAGAGAACTGTGAGATTTTTGTGAACAGAAACAGCCTAGAAGCAGAAAATGGAACCCTTAACACTGGGTGACAAAATGCATTCCATTCCATTCTAGGCTCTACAGGGCTAATATCTAAAATGTACAAGTTACTGAGAGAGATTAACAAGAAAAAAAATCTAACATCCAAAAATGGAGAGAAGATATGAACAGACATTTCTTTAAAGAAGTACAGATGGCTAAAAGGCATATGTGCAAAAGCTCCATATTACTAATCACAAGAAAGATGCAAATCAAAACAATAAATTAGATGGCACACATCACAAAGCATAAGAATCAGTACTGGAGTGGATGTGGGAAAAAGGGACTCTCATTCATTGATGGTGGAAATGCTATCTAGTTCAGCCTTTTTGGAAAACAATATGGAAAACAATGTTCTTCAAAAAACTGGAAATGAAGCTTCTCTATGATGCAGCAATACTACTCTTACAGTTTTACCCTAAGAACACAAAAACACAATATAAAAATGCTCTCTGCATTTCTATTCCATCGTAACACTATTTCCAATATCCAAAATCTAAAAGAAACCCAGGTACTTATCAGATATGAGTGGCTAAAGAAACTGTAGTACATTTACACAATGAAGTACTTTGCAGTTGTTAGGAAAAAGGAAGTCATGAAATTTACTTATACAAGGATGGGCATGGAGATTATTATGTTGAGTGAAATGAGTCAGAAGGAAAAGATATACAATAGAAAAATAGCACACATGTTTGGGATATAGGAAAAACAATATAGTATGATAATAATTTCCAGAGACAATAAAGATGAGGGCTGGGAGGACCAGTCTATGATATGAAGCTTGCCACAATGAGTGGTGAATGCAGTTAAAGTACTAACTGTACTGACAACTACCATGACAATGATAATTGGAACTGATCATTCTGGATAAAAACAGTGCTGATAGAGGATAAAGGGATATATATGTAACTCCCTAATTAACAATAGGGTGGGAGATGGGGTAGGAAGGAAGAACACATTTAAAAAAAATGAGTGATAAAGAGATGGAGAGAGAGTGCAGGAATTAGACATTTGCCTTGCACATTGACAACTGGGCTGATCATTGGTAAAATAGGGTTTCTATAACTCTTTCAGGAGTAGTCCCTGAGCACAGAAACATTAGTATTCCTTGAATGCTGCCAGGGGTGGCTCAGTGCCCCCTTACGCTCCCTTTTACCACATATGAATCTATTTATTTATTTATTTTTGCTTTTGGGGCCACACCCGGTGATCCTCAGCGGTTAATCCTGGCTTTGTGCTCAGAAATCATTCCTCGCTAGGGAGACCATATGAGATGCCAGAGATATAACCGAAGTTCATCTTGGGTCAGCCGAGTGCAAGGCAAACGCCCTACTGCTGTGCTATTGCTCAGACCCCTCCACACATGAATTTGAGTGATAATAGCAAACAGTAAGTATATCATATTCAACTTGTCTTAGTTGAGAAATTATATAGTAGATTTTTAAGAAGAATATTATTAGGGAAGAGTATTATGAACATTAGAAGAGGGGCCGGAGAGTTAGTGTAGCGGTAAGGCATTTTTGCATCGCACACAACAGATCCAGGGGAACGGTGGTTTGAATCCTGGCATCCCATGTGATCCCCTGAGCCTGCCAGGAGTGATTTATGAGCCAGGAGTAGTCCTTGAACACCACCAGGTGTGACCCAGAACCCCCCCCCCCCCACACAATGATTACAAGATTATCAATATAAAGAACTATAAATATAAATACACAATCAAAAAATACCATCTAAAATTAAATTGCTTATAAAAATAAAATGTATTGAAGAAATTGGCTAAAAATGTAAAAATAAATGTACACAATAGTTATAAAATGATATTTTAAAAAATATGATCCTTGTAGAACTATGATTGGTTTAAATTGGATCAATCCTAAAGGCATTCTCCTATTAGTTCAGAAAACAAACCTCAAAAAAAAAAAAAGAAAACAAACCTCACTATATATCCACAGTTTATTTATGTAAGAAATAAACTAAGGCAAAATGCTTCAGAAAATGTAAAAATAAAGAGAAGGAAAAAGGCCTATGAGAGTGATGAAATCTATCAGAGTTTATCATTCTTTCATGAAATTTCTAACAGAAAACATTCTTAAAACATTAAATGATCCTGTATAATATTATTGTATCAATGATTTACACAATAACATTTAATAAGTGAATTTCATGATATAATTGAAAATAGAAATAAACTCTAAAACTATCTATGAGACAAATAAATGGAGAGGTGCATAACATTACACGAAATCTGTTCACTCCACATAATCAGCACATTGTAATATTCCCCAACTCATAGTTTTGCGAAGGTAGGGTAATGGATAGATTGATTTGCTCTGGTTGTTAAACAGCATTTGTCATAGAAGGAGTCATTTAGAGGTAATTTTGCTCAACATAAATGGAGAAATTTAACTCGATAGCAGACCCATTCATTATTTTATACTTTCTGTAAACTCAATACATCAGTATAATTATCATCATTCAAAGATAAAGTCAGTTCCATGAGCTCTTACCAATATTTGTGGTTTCTCACTAAGTCAAAGAGCTCTTTAAACTTTCAGCCTTCACAGTTAATTACATCACATTTATAAGATAAATAAATTAGCATAGGTAAATTATTTGACATGAAGGAAGGACATTGCAACTGTGATAGTAACATTTGATTCTATTTGATAAAAATAATTTTTGATGATGCATTTAAACTACAAAGTACTCAAAGTAACTTCATGTCTTTGGAATACATACCTGGTAATACTTTAGAAAATAGAAGAAACAAATTCATATACATTTAATTATTTTAACGTATGTGTGGGTACTCATTATTTTTTATAGCTATGCTTTTATTATTTTGAAGCAGAGAGAATACTAGTAAAAAGAAATGAGATAGGCTAAAAGGATTTTCCTATTTTTGCTTTTGTTTTTTGGGACACACCCAGTGATGGGGACCATATGGGATGCTTGGGGATCAAACCACATGGCCCGTCCTAGGTCAGTCACATGCAAAGCAAATGCCTTACCGGTGCACCACCTCTCTGGTCCCCAAAATATTTATTTTTAAGAATTTATTATTATGTATCATCATTATACTT
The DNA here is from genome assembly GCF_024139225.1 of Suncus etruscus. Lineage (NCBI taxonomy): Eukaryota > Metazoa > Chordata > Mammalia > Eulipotyphla > Soricidae > Suncus > Suncus etruscus. The sequence goes on along the minus strand of NC_064854.1, from coordinate 18,547,648 downwards.
CTTCATTAGACAATGTATTTTGGGAAACTCATAAGTAATAGGCTTTCTTTTGCAGAGCATAATAGCCACTTCTAATTTGCTCTAATTTTTTTCCTCTTCAAATTTTTTTAGTTTTACTAGTCCTAGTTTTACTAGGAAAACAATATGGACATTCCTCAAAAAAAATTCCATTTGACCCAGCAAATAACTCCATGAACTATACCATAGAGACCTCAAAACACAAGCAGAGAAAGCATCTGAACTCTCACTGCAGTACTATTTACAATAGCCGGAATGTGGAAAATCAAATGCCCAAGACAAAATCAGTGGGTGGAAAAAGCATTATACATCTATATCAAGGTATACTACACAGTTACTAGAAAAAAATTAAGTCATGAAATTGCTTAAATATGGATTGATAATCCTTGCACTTATTTTGCTCATTTTAGTATGATTAAAAGTATATCATCACAAGTTTTCTCTGATAAATATGTTTGTTCAACACTTCCAGATTAAATCCTCTCAATTTAGTAGCCATAAACAAAAATTTACTTTTATCCCTTCTCTTCTTAGAGAATTGAATATGTATTCAGGGGAGAAAATATAGTTTCTTTATTCTAAATTTAAACACTGTGTGAATACATATACATATGTGTATAAGCATCTGTAATCATAAATCAAGGCAAGAATGATAGTACGCAAGTAGGGCATTTGCCTTGCACATGGCTAACTTGGTTTGAGTCCTGGTATAGCATATAATGTCCAGAATCCATCTATCAGGAGTCATCCTGGAACACAGGAGTAGCTTCTGACCTAGAGGCATGGCCCCCAGACTGAAAAATAAAAATGAAAACCCCAAGTTAAAGCAAAAATAAATAATAAAAAAATAAAAATAAATAAAGCCTAAATTAATAAGTTGATATGAATAAAAAACTCTGAAATTATTCTTTTTTAAATAAATAAAAGAGTCGATGTATTTGTGTATGTTTAGTCTTTTTCTCTGCTTAAGAAATCTTTTTGCTTATATATATGGTTCATTCATTTCCTTTTATTTTTAATTATATTCTATTATTTTTTCTGTTATAAGTAATATATCTTAGTTTATCTACATTTAAATTTTATATCATTGCACACATCTAGTTTATTTTTGTATGCTTTTTCCATATGAATTTTATAGAAAGGCTGCATCTATGATGTCAGCTGCAGTTGTGATTTTTGCATATGTTCTTTACCCGATGTTCAGTCATTTGACATGTTTGCTTAATTATTCTTGAAGAAAATTTCAATGCATTTTAATGGTTAGTTATAGATAAGACTCTTTTCTCCTAAATGCCATGATGAAAAGTGACATAGAGCAAAGTTTTATGCTAAATATTAATGAATGCTAGTTTTGTGTAGTTCATTTGCATCACCAAATATATTTGAAAATACTAAACATTTCTGCTGAACTTATACAGCTAAATTCCCACTAACTTTCATAAATATTGCACTTACCTTACACTTTTAATTCTGAGTCAAATAGTTAGAGCTTCAAGGAATTTTTCCTTACCCATATATTTTTTTCTTTATCTATAGTGAAATTGAGCATTTTTTCTTATATTCATTTATGACTTATTATTATTATTATTTTTAAAATGTATAGCCGTGTCTTCTCTGCATTAGAATTTATTTCAGTTTTGGTTCAACAAATGATTTCTCAACAATGATTCAAAAAGTAGTTAGCAAAAGATAAATAAAATAAAATAAAGCACTCTCCATCTGAAGGCTGCTCAGTTTCTGGTTTAGGTCTTCTGAACTGTTGATTCTGAGGACACAAAATTATTAATGTATGACTGTTGTGATTTGGCATTGTCTGGTAAGAACTATGTCTGGTTAAAAACTTAATATGGCCAGAACTAAGGGGGGAAATGTCAGTCAGCATTGATAATGGACCACTGTAATTCTTATGTAAAAGAAAACTATAAAATGGACAGTTAATGAGCAGTCAGAAAAATATCAAAGTCTTAGGGAATAAAGACTCAGTTTTTGCATCTTATTTCTTTTAGAACTTAGCTTGGAGATGACAGACACCTATATCCTGTTTTAAATGGTTTCTCTTAATGTTGAATAAGCTGGATACACCCTTTATTTTTTTAAAATTTATTTATTTATTTATTTAATTTTTTTTTAATTTATTTTTTAGACCAGGCACTACATTTGCAAGATAGCATTTGAGGTTGACATTAACAAAAGTCAGGTTTTCTTCTCAGTCTCCCAATACTTAGTAGAACTTTCTTTTTTCATAAAAATGATATTTCACATGGCTTCCAACAAATGCACTTGAACCTAGACACAGTCGTAGATGCACACCCTTATTGTTTTGGTCTAAATTATACTTTATATGATTTCCAACACACATACCACTTTACCCTAACAACAAAATGGGCCCACAATCTGCCACTCCATTTAAATGTGAAGAGTGGTAGGTGAAAGTGGAAATAGTACCTCGGAGAAGACACATGGAGAGAGGGCAGAAGAGAGAGAGAGAGAGAGAGAGAGAGAGAGAGAGAGAGAGAGAGAGAGAGAGAGAGAGAGAGAGAGAGAGAGAGAGAGAGAGAGGCAGACAGATAAGGAGAATATGTATGTGTGTGAAGGGGGTGGGTATTTTTTTTGTGACTGAAACCCATCTACAATCATGTTTGTAATCACGAATCCACCCTTTCTTACACAGCATTCTACATCCTCCAAATTCACAGCTGTGGATACTCCAGATGAAAACTGGTGTCAGGACGTCAAGCCCTTCCTCTTAGCTCTCCAATTCCCAGTGATGAAGTTTCCCAACAGGAACTCATGGCGCACAAGCAAATACAGCTGCAGCATGTTGACATGCTGAGATCACACTTGAAAATAGCATCAGTCTCTTCTCTTCATTCCAATCCATTCATCTCTCAAGACAAAGATGGATTGTTTCCAAACGTCTTCTAGAGGAGGCAGGGAAAATGATTATTGGATCAATGCAAAACATAACCGAGTAAACAAAAAGAGAAAAAAAGATCTTTTGATTCATAACTTTTTTTTGCTTTTATAAAGAAAAAAATGTGAAATGTCTGAAATTTCCTTTAATTTTCTTTTGATCACTTTGTCATAGTGTTTATATTTTGCTCTCATAATAAGGAAATTTTATTCCCCATGTAGTATTCACAGTTTAAACTTAAATGCATAAAATATACAACTCCATGTTATTTAGCAAATAACTTATTATTAGTTTCATGTTTCTTCTTGTTTTTTTCTTTTGCTTTTGCTTTTCTTTTCTTTTTCTTTCTTTCTTTCCTTCTTTCTTTCTTTCTTTCTTTCTTTCTTTCTTTCTTTCTTTCTTTCTTCTTTCTTTCTTTCTTTCTTTCTTTCTTTCTTTCTTTCTTTCTTTCTTTCTTTCTTTCTTTCTTTCTTTCTTTCTTTCTTTCTTTCTTTCTTTCTTTCTTTCTTTCTTTCTTTCTTTCTTTCTTTCTTTCTTTCTTTCTTTCTTTCTTTCTTTCTTTCTTTCTTTCTTTCTTTCTTTCTTTCTTTCTTTCTTTCTTCTTTCTTTTTTTTTTGGTTTTTGGGCCATGTCTGGTAGCATTCAGGGATTGCTCCTGGCTCTGAACTCAGAAATTGCTCCTGGCAGGCTCAAGGGACCATATGGGACTCCAGAAATCGAACGCTGGTCCTTCCCAGGTCAGCCACATGCAAGACAATGGCCTATCACTCTGCTATCTCTCTAATCCATAATTTCTTTATTCATATTTTATATTCAAAATTCAGACCCTCTCTGATAAACTTCAGAAGGTGAAGGGACATAGTAACATAAAATGAGAAAGATCCTTTGAAGGAAATCATTATGAAAGAATGTTTTTTGTTGCTTCCTGAATATAATAGTTTTATTGTTGATTTGGGCCCCAATAGGCTATTGTACTCAGGACTTACTCCTGGTTCTCTGCTCAGGGATAACTTGCAGTGGGGTTCAAGGGACCATATATGATTCTGGGGATCTAACTCTGATCAAGAACAGCCAGAGTAAGTATACTACTGCTGTACCATCTCTCTGGTCCATATTTCCCTTTGTATTTTGTTATCTCCCTGATTATTTTCTCAATTCTAACAGTTAGCCAAATATTAAATAATCAGAGCTTCTAGATGAAGTATGAAATTTCAGAAAGAATGGAAATATGATAAAGTTTTTAATGTGTAGGGCTATGTGTAAATAGACATACATTAGCCAGAAACTATTTATGTGTATTCTCATTGAGGCCAGGTATGCCCCTCCCCATAGATAAAGAACATTTCAACATATAGAATGGATTGTAGGACTTTATATTTCCACATGGAGGCAGATGCACTTGGTTTATGGTAAATTAGTAGAAAGTAAATGAACTGATCTTTATAATAACCCTTGATTCTTATCTTTGGTATTCAGTCCTTGGCATTGGCATTGGCATTGGTATGGATAGTGAAGCTATATTAGAGAAAATGATGAAGAGTGCAAATCAACAAGGCAGAAATGTATTATTACTTTCTGGCATATGTTTTTGTAAATAATAATAAATTTTAGAAAGTCAAATAATTAAAGTAAAGGGCATATAAATGATACTCATGGAGATAAAATATCTGATAAATCCATAGACAATAGAATAGATAATAGAACATATGGGTTTAATTGTTGCATTCATGATGGAATATAAGCTTGGAAGTGGGAATTGTTCAATGCTGTATAAAAATATGAACTGTGAAGTAACAACTTTTCCTTTGTGTGGAAAGTTTAAAAGAACAACACTGACTCCTCAGATGTTAGGGTAAGGATTCAAACTGGGAACCGTGAGGCAACCATTCAGTATCCATCCTCTGTCAGTATAATTAGGGTGTCTATGAAAACTATGAAACTGAATGGGAAAAAGTTTATTTCTGACTTGCACAATTGAAGAAAAATGACTTTTTTGTGTGTGTGTGATTTTTGGGTCACACCCGGCAGTGCTCAGGGGTTACTCCTGGCTTCATGCTCAGAAATTGCTCCTGGCAGGCACTGGGGACCATATGGGACGCCGGGATTCGAACCGATGACCTTCTGCATGAAAGGCAAACGCCTTACCTCCATGCTGTCTCTCCGGCCCCGAAAAATGACTTTTATCTCCTTGTGTTGCACACACAAAGACTCAATGTGAATAAAAAGAAGGTCCAGCGTCCACCCACAGACAACCAGAGATAGTGACCTCACCACAAATAGGGGGCAGGAAGGGGAAAATCCCTAATAATGGTTAACCAAAGAAATGGAAGTGGGGGCCATCCAAGATTTTGAAAAGTTTTTTACAGATTCCCGAATTGCTCTTTTGCCAGGTGAAAGCTAATCTAGAAAGCCATGGAAAAGAGAGTCCAGGAAGCTAGTGCCTAGGCAAACTGGTTATATCACCAGGCACAGTAACCCCTAAAAGGTAAAAAAAATGTGTCCTTCCCAAAAAGACACACCCCATTGCAGAGTTACTATTTTCATTTCATCTGTTTTTATGTCAATCAGCTCCATTTTTGAGACCCTTTTTATTTTGTTTGTATTATTTTCCATCACCTTTCATTCTCTGTGGCTCTGTGCTGGCCTAATATGCCATACAGAAAGCTAGCAACCCACTTGGTCTTGATGGAGTTGTCCGGTGTCAATGATGACTTCTCCCCTCAGCCAGCTTGAGGTCTTGGTTGTTTTTCCAAATGTTGTGTTTGGCCAACTTGACTGCTTTGTTCTCATTCACTTTCAAGAGTTGATGGTGTGCCCAGACCCATTTGGAGTAGGTCGTTTCTCCTGATGCTGAGTCACTGAGTTTGTTTCTGGTTTTCTTTCAGAGGGAATAGTTCATGGATAGCCAAAATCGATGTGGTGTGTGAGGAATCAAGCTCAGGTGCATCTTGAACCTGGATCAAATCCTAACTTCCTCCTATTGTATTTTAGCATATCTAGTCTGTGACAGGATTATGATGAATGATGATAGTAAAATTCAATTTATTATCATTTGGGGCTATTTTATTTTTATGGTAAATACATGTTCTTTAAAGAACTTTCTAGAGTAGGTTTAACAGGTTGCCTGGCAAGTAAAAGTCTTCTTGCACTCAATTCAGATAGTCACTACTCTCTCATAGACACTTACATAAATAGGTAATTATTTGATAAGTATTGGGGGGGTGAATAGATCTACAAAAGATATATAAAATATGAGTAAGCGAGGGACAGAGAGGATCTAGCAGATATTTTAAATAAGAAGAAAGAAGACTAGAGAGAGATTTACAAGGGCTAGAGCACATGCTATGATTGCCTATATAGCATGGTCTCCCAGCACTGCAGAGAACAAATCTTGAGATCCAATGAGTACAAGGCTTCTCAAATAAATGGAATATAGGTGATATAAAATAGGTCTCTTGGTAGAAGTTAAGGAATGGAGAGACAGAACAGAAATGGGCAGCTAGATTCATAGACCCACAGAAATAATGATTTACATCTCCAAAATGAACCAGATTGCATTTATAAAATACAGTTCGGGTTTCATAAAGTTGTAGCCCATGGAAATACAAATACACCACTTTGCAATATAGCATGCACCACATATATTAATTGTATAAAGTTAAACAAACGTAGAGTTGAAGTGGGATACAAATATTAATATGTCGGGAACTTCATCCTGTAGGTATTCAGGGGTAAGTAAAAAATTGAAATCAATGTACTGTGATGAAAACATCCTCTTAATGTCTAGCGGGTTGCCTCGAGGCATAAAGTATGCTAGTTCTTCTCTTAACATGGAAACATGCACCTGCTGTGATTGTTCCTTAATAAACCAGCCCTTAAAAAAAATCAGCCCAGTGACTCCAAGTTGGCAAGAAACTGGATAGAGAATAACCCCTCTAATTTTCTCTAAATTTAACAGCCACTAATTGCATTGAGAGACCCCCTTCCTTTGCTGATTACCTTTAAGTGTTCCAGGAGATAAGGTGCTAATGAGATTTTTCTCCCTTTCTTTGGTAAAGCATTGTTAGTGCTGTTGGATTATGCAAGATTTACTCCTCTAACTCGAGCCCTGTCTATGTTTCCTTTCACATGTACACAGAAAGTGATTTTGTTTTATGGAAGATGAGGATTAATCCTCAAGTGAAGATGCTTTATTTCTATCATTAATGAACAAATCGCTATTTTACAAGGCTTGGCTGTTAGAGATTAGCTGTTCCTTTCTGGTTATTTAGAGGCCTCAGGGCTTTCTTGGGGGATCTCATTACCTTCTACAGTGCTTCAAAAGGAGATTAAAGAGTCCTAAAGGATGCTAACATCCACATAAAACCGAATATGTTATTCTTCTTGGAGGCAGAACTGAAGAAGTTACTAGGAGTATGTTGTTTAGGGACCCAATGAAAACCTAATATTTTTTCATCTAGGTGAGAGTTAAGGCCTCTAATTCCATTATTAAATACTTGTGGATAATTTGCTTTACTTATCAGACTTTTAGAAGCTACTGAAACATATGGAGTGGATTGGGATAGAAAAATGATACTTCGTGTAATTTCCTCAATTGCCAATTTGTGACTAATTGTGTCCCGTCATTCTGTTTATCACATGCAGGATTCATAGCCTCATCATTATCACAACAGTTACTCTTCATTTACTGCACGATGACTTTAGCTCTGTGCTCATATGGACACTATTCATTTCATTTAATCCACTGACAAATCCCTTGCAATTATTAGCATTCTTAACCTATTCATTAATGGGAAGCTGATGGTCACAGGGGATTGATCGTGAAGACAAAATGGGAGCTAGGCTTGTCAAACAAAGTTCCATAGAATGCCACCTTTCAATTCTCACAAAAGTGGGAATTAAGAAGTTACTATGCTACAGAGATTGATTGAGACTAAACTCTGTCATGAAACCATTCATTTGGGTGTCAATTAGTCACAGTAAATTTGGAGGCAAATTTCATGGCAGCCCATAACTAGGTTGGTTGGGCAAACATGCAATTTGATTAAGCAGGAAGTACATTTGATGGCTCTATTTTACTTAACTGTGGTGATAACTTAAATTTGACTAGCACATGGATGCTTTCTGTATGACCATAAGACTCATATCACCATGGACATGGTGATCTTCCTGTTGGTCTTGGTCTTAGCTAGATTTAGAAAAAAATAATTAAAAATCATGAAGCTTTTTTTTATACATCATTCTGTGTGCTCTAAAGACATGATCTTGTCTCCTTTGTTGAGTCAACAGCTTTATGTGACAGCACCATTAATTCTGTTTGACAGATAAGAAATATGATGTCACAGATGTTAAATGGCCTGCCCAAAGTTACCTGGTGCATGGCAGAGCTGTGATTCTAAACTAGACAGCCAGAGTGTCAGAAGTTCTTGCTCTAGGAGTGTATCCTATGCTGATCAAACCCATCTTCTCAAACCTTGGGAGCTGTCGCCAGCATCCCATGGAGAAGTCATGCAATTTTGCATTCACCAATGACTTTAAACTGGTTTTATAACCTCGTGAAGAAGCAAATGTAGAAAACATACTGTTGGGGATGAGAGTCTTTCAGTAGCCCCCACATACAGTGTACTATACTGTACAATACTACACTACTGAACTGTACTGTACTATACTATACTATACTATACTATACTATACTATACTATACTATACTATACTATACTATACTATACTATACTATACAACCTTTAGTATAAATACTATAAATACTTGTGAAAATCCTTGGCCTGCTGATTCTTGGGCCTACCTTTATACTCAGATGCTCATGACCAATATAATAGTGTTAAGGTACCATCAGGATCACACAAAATGGTTCTCAGGAAATCACACAGCACTGGGTCAAATTTAGGACTACCTACATGCAATCAGGCACTTCTGGCCGTTGAGCTATTTACCTGACCTAAGAACAGAAATTCTTGTCAAATGGATAAGATATGTACTAGATGATTTAGGATGTTTGTAGCGTTGTATGATAGCTACAAGGGTAGCTTCTATTCTACAGCAGGACACAGATTTTTAGAACACAGTTAAGGATTAGGGTAGAGCTCATAGTAGAGAACTTGCCTCAATGTGAAAGGCCTTGAGTTCAATCCCTGGTACACAACATCTAAAATCATAAGCTTATTAAAGTAGAAGTGATAATGTTTCAGCATCTAAAATACATGACAACACATTTCCCAAATTCATTTCATGGAATTAAATAGTTCAGCAAGTAGATAATAGTGTATTTAACAATGTTAAAAAGTTTTATAGAATCTAATATTTAAGAGAATAGGGCATATAATATTTATCTATTAAGATGTATTGAGTATATATAAAAGTTCTATCACCTATACATATTTATATACTATTATTACATCATGTAGATACATATGCCTAAAAACAAATACATTTAGGTAATATTTTTAAAATTCTCTAATATGTGTTTAACAGTTACTTTTCTTCTTTTTTATTTAAACAACTTTATTACATACATGATTGTGTTTGGGTTTCAGTCATTTCAAGAACACCACCCATCACCAGTGCAACATTCCCATCACCAATGTCCCAAATCTCCCTCCTCGCCACCCAACCCCCGCATGTACTCTAGACAGGCTTTCTATTTCCCTCGTACATTCTCATTATTAGAATAGTTCAAAATGTAGTTATTTCTCTAACTAAACTCATCCCTGTTTGTGGTGAGCTTCATGAGGTGAACTGTAACTTCCAGCTCTTTTCCCTTTTGTGTCTGAAAGTTATTATTGCAAGAATGTCTTTTATTTTTCTTAAAACCCATAGATGAGTGAGACCATTCTGCATCTTAACATTTTTTCTTCTCATTTTTTTAAATGGCTACCTAATTACTTTTCTTCTTAATGTCAAACTTCTAAAAGATTATATTTAATATGTGGTCTTTTGGACTCTATTTAAATAATACTTCTCTATCCAAACATAACAAAAGCATTCACATATAATTTTTTCAAATGTTTTAAAAATTGCTTTGTTATTTTGAATTTTTGTTAATTTGGGAGAAATAATGTTCTAATATATATATGTTTTTATTAATGGAAAAATAATTGTAAAAGTCCCACTTACTTATGTCATGTGGAATCAACTTAGACTTCAGATGATTAGATACCATTCACCCAGCCTTGAACCCTGGATCCCAGACAAAGAATCGGCTCAGCTCTTCACAACAGCTGCAGGAAACAAACTCCACCCGGGACAGCCTTAATACTGCGGGGTCAACAACAAGGGCCAGCTCTAACATGATATCCTGACAACGAGGAAAATGTGAACAACTTGACCTTAGAGCAGATTAGCCTACCTTACCAGCTAACGACAAGACAAAACCAGAAGACTCGACACCCTTTGGTAGGTCCAAAAGCCAAGATCGTGACTTACAGATGACTGGCTACTAGAACCACGACCAGACAGTATACATCTTGGGACCAATAAAAAAGCCCTAGTTTAGGGTTTGAACTATGACTTGCACAATAAGCATGATCCCCAGTCCCAAAGGTCTGACAGAGACAACTGCAACAGAATGGGGCTTCTGGAAGCACAAAGAAAGACGTTATCCTAGGCGCCATCCTAGGTTCAGTGCAAAGATCAAGGTCACCAACCACAGAAGATGGATTAAAACGACACTGAGGTAACAGAACCTCTAGAACCACAAAGACTGACTTCATCATAAGTCCCACCTCAGGATCTGTGCAGATACTGAGACCTCTAAACACAGAACTCTGAGTGTATCACCCTGGACAGAACAGAAGTCTTCCACACATCAAAAAAAAAAAAAAAAACACCACTGGGAAAATAAATGATCCTGAGCAAAGTCTGGAGCTGATCCCATGACAGTATACTCCAAGGACGGAGAAACCCCATATTTCCTAGGCCAAGTGAATTCCTTTTCGAATGACCCCAATATTTACTGTGCCAGGGCAGGAGGGGAAAAAACAAAAATACAAAAAGCACAATACCTTGGTTATTTTATATATATATACATATATATATTTTACCTTCATTTATTATTGTTATTATTATTTTTATTTACCTATCTATTTTGGTCGATTTCTCTGTTTGGGTGTGATTATTGAAATCGTTGTCCCCAATTATACTTATTTTTTTCTTTTCTTTTCTTTTCTTTCGTTATGTGCTATGCCATGTTTCTTATTTCAAGACCATGGCATGTTTTTGGTTTATTTGTTTGTTTGTTTGTTTGTTTTTAGCTTTGTTTTTCGTCTGTTTTTTGTGGTGCTTATCGATATAGCTGGAGTCCTCACCGGATAATTGACACTTTTTTTGGTACTGGTGGAGTGTTTCACCTTCTTTCTCTCCTTCATCTCCCAAATCGATGATGAGAGCCTCTAGAAGGATTCCGCCCATTTTGGGAGTATTAGACTCTTACCCCAGTTTATTTATCTTCTCTTCTTCAGGCAAAACCACGCAACTTGAACTAGCTAGTCCTGCCTACAGTTAGAGGGGGAGATAAGGGAGGCATCGAGACCAAACAGGTGCAAGACTACTAAGTAGGAGGTTGGATACAGAAGGGACCACATATTCTAGCCGCCCTGGGGGTGAGGGAAGAGGAAATGAGAGGTTGGACAAAAACGGAGGGGTAGGGTGGACAATTTGGTGATGGGAATCCCCCCTGATTTTATGTAAATATGTACCTAAAATGTTATTGTCAACAATATGTAAGACACTATGATCAAAATAAAAATTATATTAAAAAAAAAAGTCCCACTTACTAAATTTTTATTTTATTCTGTCCTCACATATTTTTTTGGAGTTCTTTATTTTGTTATGTTATCATTTTTCTATTCCTGTGCAAAATAATGATATCTTTCTCCCTGTTCAAAGGCATTTTTTATTATCTTATTTTTTTATTTTTTATTAACATAATTTTTATTTTGATCATAGTGGCTTACATATTGTTGACAATAATATTTTAGGTACATATTTACATAAAATCAGGGGGGATTCCCATCACCGGTTTGTCCTCCCTACTCCTCCGTTTTTGTCCTACCTCCCATATTCTCTTCCCTCACCCCCAGGGCTGCTGGAATATGTGGTCCCCTCTGTACCTAGCCTATTAGTAGTCTTGTACCTGTTTGGTCCTGATGCCTCCCTTATTTCCCCCTCTAATTGGGAGGCAGGACTAGGTAGTTCAAGTTATGTGGTTTTGTTTGAAGAAGAGAAAAGTAATAAACTGGGGTAAAAGTCTAATACGCCGAAAATAAGCAGAATTCTTCTAGAGGGTCTCATCATTAGTTTGAGACGAAGGAGAAAAAGAAGGTGAAAGGCATTTTACTGTGGTTGTTCTTTCATATGAATTTTATTTTATTTTTATTTTATTTTGGGAGGGGAGTCACAGCCAGTGGCCCTCAGGAGTTACTCCTTGCTCTGTGCTCAAATTTCGCTCCTGACAGGCACTGGGAACCATATGGGATGCAGGTATTTGAACACAGTCCATCCAAGATCAGTTGTGTGCAAGGCAAATGCCCGATACTCTGCTGTCACTCCGACCCCACCATATAAATTTTAAAATCATTTTCTAAAGTTCAATAATGCCTAAACTCAAAATTACAAGTTGGATAAGCACTTAAAGAGTTCTGTTAATTATCCTGAAGAGAAGTAAGATTATATTAACATTATATGTGATATATTATATCTTATATTTATATTAAGATTATACAATAAACATGATCTATTCCTTGACTCTTTAAAGTGATGTAATAAGTTTGATAAAAAAATTCACATTTATTTTATAAAGTCATATCTTGCTAAATATATTTGACACTTGCTAATAGAAACATGGTACAAAATATCTTATGTATAATACACAGCATCATATACAGCATAGTTCTATATAGTATAAATTTTAAGTGAATATCTATCCCCTTATATATACCTGCTATTATACAATCCAAATAAATGCAAAAATAAAACATTTGGAAAAGAAACCTTCAACTTCTTTCTTCGTGATATGAAAATCACTCATTTATGAAATATATTTAAAATTAAGATGGAAGCTCAGGTTGATGAGTTGTACTTTTAACTTTCAAAAAAATTCATATGAGAAACAATATATGCTAAATGAACAAAATAATAAGATGCTACATAATTAGAATCATAATCAACTTGTATGCTTTCTGTACACAACTTACATTACTTTTTCCAAGTTACATTCCACAGTGAAATTTTTATATTAGAGTTGTTTTTATATAGATACAAAGTTTGGTCATTTTTTTAATGCAGCAATTATCAGAGAGGATCCACAGTCTAACCAATTTTCTGGTTCATAATGCATTGCAAAAAGAGTTTTATTTGCAATTAGATGTTAGGAGGAGGTGAAATATACTAACAAATACCAAAAAAATTACAGTCTTTCTCTGCCAGAAAAATGACCTTCTTTTGGAAAGAATGAAAGATAAGCATTCTAATTTTATCTTTAAATCACAAGAGTGTTGGAAATACATTTACAAGGATGAAAGGCAATTAAATGTTCCTGCTCAACCTGAAATTTGCATTACAGGACAGTTCTTTGGTTTGTTAAGAAAAACATCATTATGGGAAACAGATGAAACTGATAATATGCATTAAGTCTTTCTGACAGCACACAACCATTCTTTTGCTTTCATTATTATTATTATTTTTATACTCCTGAAAAATGCTGTTGTGAACAAATAAGACAGGTATATCTTTCATTAAAAAAATTCCTCGTCAGTTGAGGTAGGTATGCAAATCATCCCCGATGAGATTGTGGCCTCTCCCTTGAGATGGAACAATCCATTATTTATTCATAAAGATGTCAGAAGCATTTCTCTTTTCTGTTTGTCTCGTTTGAAGTCGTCCCCCAGACTGAAAACCTCATTAGAATGACTTAACTGACTCCAAACTGTTTATATTGTCATCCTAGATCTGTCTCACACACACCATGAAAAGTGATCATGACCTGTGTTTATGTAGGAGCAGAAATAAAATATGTTGTGACAGGGCTGGGTAAACAGCCTGAATTGAGTCATGTTCTCTAGCTTTTAACAGCTGCAGACTTGTACCTCTGTTCACATCAGCCCTTGAACTGAATTGCTGCATCCATGGTTTTCTGTCTTCCAGATCTGCACCAGTGGTTGAAGACAATTGTCACAGGACATCTTAGTGGCACCTTCGAGGTGAGACTCCAACTATGACCTTTCATCCCCCCCCCCCCCCCCAGTAAATTAACTGGTGGCTTTTTAGGTAGCATTTTTAGAGAGGCCCTTAAGTACTACTGGATGAGACATTGCTTGGACTACCCCCATGGATTCTCCCAGATACCACCAGAGGTGGCCCTTGTAAAAATTAAGTTGTGACAGCACTAAAAGGCACTTAAAATTTATTTTAGCATCTTCTAAGTGCTTTGAAGATGCTACTAATGCTAATATACATTTGTTCTACTCTCTTGCCAAAGAGATATTTACTTCATTTCTTAAAGGATAGAGTAAGTCATTTCCTATAAAAAGAATGTTTGGGGGGAAATATTCACCTTATGGCTTAATAAATCTTCCCAAATAATGAATGATAGCTGACTATTTTTTAATAAATAATAGCTGACTAATATTTGTGACATGATTTTATGTATATAATATTTATATATCTGTAAATAAATATATATTTATGTAATTATATATAAACTGTATAAAAATTGATGCACTTGCAAATGTTTCACATTTATATGTCTCCAAGAAACATATAGTTCATGGGGAACATTTTAATGAAATTGAGAGATAGAAGAATCGCTAACCTATAGCTACCTGTTCTTTACACTAATTATCTTAGCATAGTGTAAGATGTTAATGATTATTGATATTAGCAATATTAATAATTAACAATGACAGATAACATTAATGGTCAACAATAATAGTAATAAATAGCCATATTAATTAATGATTATTCAATAATATTCAATAATATGATATTCAATTATTTGCCACTTGTAAATAACATGTAAAAGTATGTATACTCTAAAACTGGCAACAGGAAAAAAAATGGAAAAATTATATAATATCAAGTTTAAAAGCATCTGAATAGTTAAGTAATCAACAGACAGAAGAGACAACATATGAACCAGTGAAATGAAAACCATACAACTAATAATATTCATGTCTAAAATCTACAAGGACTTCAAACAGGAAACAACCTAATTTTTAAAATAGGTTTAAAATTGAAAGAGATGTTTCTCAAAATATTCTCAAAACAATATGGAAGTAGCCTGTAAGAAAACACCCAATTATTAACCCAAAACAAAGGCATTCCCCCCATCTTCCAATTTTCCGTAAATCTCTCTTTTGATATGTGAAAGCCTGGCTGGATTACTCGACCTTCCCCCTTTCAGGTGTGTGGGTTTTGGTTTAATAAAGAAATGACGTTTTCAGCAGAGGCTGAGAGATGTCTAGGTGAAAAGAAGATTGGCTTCATGGCTATCTCTTGACTGACTTGGCTCATCATTTCTGTGTCACTACTCTGTGTGGGGTTTAGAAACATGGTGTCTGAGGTGATCTCACAAACTGTAGATTTTTATTTTCAATTGGCACCTGAATAGAAAATTAAAACCCAGGGTCCCCGGAAGACCTTAATGAGGGTGAGTGCCTTGACCCTCTGGTGGCTAATCATCATGATGGACTCTTTGAGCTGGGCTAAATGTACGGTGCTCTTCACCAAAACATCAGTGCATATGGTTCATTTTCTGAACATGGCAGAGATCTCCCCACCATAAGTAAGGCAGAGGCAAGCAGTGAAGGGGAGAGAACTGAAGACTCTAACCAGCATCCCAGAGGGTGAGGCCCACTGCTTTTCTTCTATTAAAGGTGCTTTGTGAGAGGACTTTAACCCCCCAAAATGTAGAAACTCATTGAGGTCAACTGATGAGATAGAAGCCAAATAGAAGTCTCCATTTGAGGGGACCAACAGCAGGAAGATGAGAGACCCAGTACCAGCCCAGGAACTGGAGGCCTTTCCATCCCAGACGACCTCAGCAGCATAACATAGAAGATGGAAGATCTAAACCCAGCTGTAGTACAACTGAAAAGCTGCTTTCAGAACCTCCTGTAATTTTCTTCTAGGTTAATCTATTGATCCTATTTGCATTGGTATTTATATTATTGCTTAAACTGTGTGTTGTACCTGTATAGATTTTATAGATTTTGTTCTATGCCCCACTGCAAACATAAAATTTTGTATCCAACCTTAGGAGTTTAACATTAGTTTGCAGTTCCAGGAAAACACATACTATTGATAGATTTTTAACGGTTCTCAGCTATCCTAGTAAATGCTTCCCAAATGCTACGATGTTTGATTGTGTATATTATTTAGCAAATTATTCTCAAAATTATGTCTGCTAAAATGTTCTAATGTATTTGGATGCTATAGACTCTTATTAAAGTGCTCATTATAATAATGTTTTAGAAAAGTTTATTTTAAACTGTATGTATCTTCAGAAATGTTCTTGTGATTTTGTTTAAGGAAGTTTATGAAAAGGAACTCATCATATTCTAGACTAGTATTACAGTGCTCTGTTTAAGAATTTTTTTTTTTTTTTTTTGGTTTTTGGGTCACACCAGCAGCGCTCAGGGATTACTCCTGGCTCTATGCTCAGAAATCGCTCCTGGTAGGCTCGGGGGACCATATGGGATGTCGAGATTCGAACCACTGTCCTTCTGCATGCAAGGAAAATGCCCTACCTCCATGCTATCTCTCTGGCCCCAGGTTAAAAATGTTTTAAGAATTTTCAAATTAAGTGTATCTGCAGAAAGAGCCTAATGTTTATGTCTAGAGAAGTCTATAAAATTTGTAATGTGCATAAGACAAAGATTTAGAAAAAAACTATTTTGAAAATTTGTATACACAATCTGATCTTTGATGCTTTTACAGCCAATTTTTACTGTGTGTATGCAAAATAACAACCACTGATCTAGGCCTCTGTAGAAGAAAAGTAGAGGGCCCGGAGAGATAGCACAGCGGTGTTTGCCTTGCAAGCAGCCGATCTAGGACCAAAGGTGGTTGGTTCGAATCCCGGGTCCCATATGGTCCCCCGTGCCTGCCAGGAGCTATTTCTGAGCAGACAGCCAGGAGTAACTCCTGAGTACCGCCGGGTATGACTCAAAAAAAAAAAAGAAGAAAAGTAGAACAAAATTTTACAGCTTTTCTCATTTGTGTGTGTGTGTGTGTGTGTGTGTGTGTGTGTGTGTGTGTGTGTGTGTGTGTGAAACAGAAAGGCTGGAATTGTAAGGTGATGTTCAGCCATTAACCCCAAATAAAGGTGTTCCCCAATCTTCCTATTTTCTGTGAATTTCTCTTTTGAAAGATAAAAAACCTACCTATATTACTCGACCTTCCCCCCTCCTGGTATGAGTATTGGTTTAATAAAGAAAGGCAGTTCTGGCTTTTGGAAGAGGCTGAGAGACTCAAGGTAAAAAAGCAGACTAGCTTAATAGCTCTCTCCTAAACTTGCTTGGCTTATGATTTCTTCGCCACTATACTGCTACTTCAGACTCCTCTGCATAGAGTTTAGAAACACAGTGCCTGGAAATTTTTTTTTTTGACTTTTGTATTTAGCATTTTATTTTATTTTATTTTTTAATTTAAATTTTATTTTTAATTTTTATTGTGGTTGAAGTGAATTACAATTCTCTCACAGTAATATTTGAGGCACATAGTGACAATGAGTGAGGGGCATTCCCACCACCAGTGTTGTCCTCCCTCCACCCCTGTTCTGAGCATGCATCCCACATCTCCCTCCTTTACCCCCATAATGTTAGTGCAATTGTTCCCCCCTTGTACAGCTTATTGTAGATTGGGTATCGATTCTGTTGTTGTTGACTTTGAATTTGGTACTCATGTCTGGTCAGTTAATATTTCCACCAAATGAACATTCGACTGTCTGGCCTTGGTACCATCTGAGTTTAATTCATTGGCACCTCAAGCACCATCAAGAGTGATTTTTTCATGATTCTTTGGCACCCTGAGCACCGTCAGGAGTGATTCCTGAGTGCTGATCTTGTCAGGAGTAACACCTGAGCATCACTGGTTTGGCCACTGGGGCCGGAGAGATAGCATGAAGGTAAAGCATTTGCCTTGCATGCAGAAGGAATTTTTATTTTACAGTAACCAACAGATGTATGAAAAGGTACTTAGCTTCACTAATTATCTGAAAAATGCAAATCAAAATCCTATTGCTATGTTATCTCATGCGTTATTAGTATGGACTCTGTAAACAGAATGAGAGATGACAAATTCTGGAGCGTGTTGGAAAAAGGGAACCCTGTGTACTGCTTCTGAAATTGGAAATTAGCACCACTTTTCTGGGAAACGATGTGGAAATTAAAAAAAAAAATTGACAGATCTCCTATTCAACCCTGCCATCACATTTTTGGACATATGTCCATGAAACCGAATCATCACAAGGAGATAATGTACTTCCATATTCATTGTACCATAATTTATAGTAGACAAGGCACAGGAACAACCTAAATACACAACTTAAAAATATTATGTGCAATTGTTAAATATTTGTCATATTCTCTGATATTTTCCAATACAGTTTTCTGAGCATACAGCCAGGAGTAAACTCTTCCAAGTATGGCAAAAAAGAAAAGCTCATATAGTGTTAATTGATGTTACATTGTTTATAATTTTTAAATGATGATTTTTTCATATATAATTCTAACAGGACACCAGAGATCAATGTGCTTCCTCTCTCTCCCTAGGGCCCTATCACGCTCTTCCCAACCGCCAGACTCATTCAAGTGGTCTATCCACTGAAACACAGAAACATTCACTCAAAAGGACATTTTATTCCAGTGTGGATTATTTTACAAACTTTAGTGAGACTTAGTTGTCTGTGTCATGTAGTGGGAGGTTTTTAGATCAGAGAAATAGTACCACATTTAGGACACTTGTCTTGCATATCACAGACATAGATTTTATCCTGGTACCACATAAATATCACATGAGTACATGAGTCGGGAGTAAGCAAAGTGCAAATTTCTTTTTGTTTTATTTTATATCTATTTCTTATTTTCTGCATTTATTATCTACTTCAGTATTAGTGCCATAGCTTTATTAATGCAAAAATTTGTTTAATTTGGTTGATTAGATATAGTAACTTAACTTAAAGCATACCTTCATAAAACAGTATTTTACTTCATGTAAAATGAAATATACCTACAACAAAATGTTTTCAATCTTTCCAATTTTGTTCATTTTACTATGCTGGTCAAGCATTTTATTATGATGTGTATTAAAGTCAATACTTTTCATAAAATGGCAATTTATTTTAAGCAATGTTGAGTGATAAGTTCTAATTAATATTTACTTATTTTGCAGAAGTTGCCTTTGCTTTGAGTATAATCAAGCTTATGTTTGCTTTAATTTTCTATCTACTTAAAAGAAACTATATTAAAACATCTGTTCATTCTGATTTCAAATTTAAATTTTTTTTGACTTCTGCATGTTTTTTTCTTCACTGTTATCATCAATTCTCAAAGAGTTTATTATGGTTTACAGAATTGGATGTTGACTGAAATATTTTACCTCTAGAAATTTAACATTGTAAATTTATTATCTTCTGACTTGTATAGTCTCTGGTGAAAAGTCTGCCATAATGCTTACAAACCTCCCTTCATACATAGTATAATATCTTATTCTCTCTACATTTCAGCTTTACACTTACTGTTTTGAACAATTATGAGGAGCTTTTGTATGTTTTGCTTGTTTCTATCTACATACATACATGCATTATATTTCATGTGCTTCTATTGTTTCTATTGCTTCTATTCAACTCTATTTGAGTCCACAAGCTATTTTCATAATAAATGAAAAAATATCTAGATTTTTTAAGCACATTTTTTGTTTTTCCCTTTTCTCATGACACTATTTTTACATGCTAGATAAAAGCCTCATTATTTCCTCGAGGTTTTTCTTTTGCTTGTCTTTTTGGATGTTTGCTAAATATTTTAGCCTTTCACTACAAATTCTCTTTTTTTTTTCCTTAGTTATCATATTTTTATTTATTTAAAAAATATTGCCCGTTTAGGGGCCAGAGTGATAGCGCAGTGATAGGGTGTTTGCCTTGCACATGGCTGACCCAGGACAGACCTAGGTTTGATCCTAGGCATCCCATATGGTCCCCAAGCCAGCAGCAATTTCTGAGCACATAGCTAAGTGTAACCCCTGAGCGTCCCTCAATGTGGCCCATAAACAAAAAAAAATTGTCCATTTCTTTTTCAACTCTAGTCACTATGCATGGTTTTGTTGTATCAATTGTCTTTCCCCTAATTACTTTTGTGTTTGTACTTAAATACTTGTTATAATGGCTACATTTAACTAATATTTTATTATTTTGATAATTCCTTTCTCTGTTTAGATTGACTGATGTTTTTTTTACTTATGGCCTATTTTTTTATTTGGCATTCCTTGTTAGTTTTTGAATCAGCACTATAATCGGTAACAGATAAATTCATTTCGAGAGTCAGGATATCAGCTATAAAATCTTTGTGTGATTTTGAGCACTTGCCTTTGACAGAAATGTTAAAATTGTTGGTAAAATTTGAAAAATAAATTTGAATTGTTACAAAGCCATTTGAATAATCAAATTTGAATAATAAAAGTAACAAAAAATAAATCTTTTGATAACAAAAGTTAGTCTTGGGAAGTATTACATTGTGGACTATCTGAATTTTTCTGGATCCCTTCAAACATGTAATCTCTGATAACAAATCAACTGGATCTATTTTATAACATTTTATGGTGTGTCTGACAAGTTACCTTCAGATCAATTTTTTAATTAAGCTTGATTCTTTGTGGTGTCAGTAGAGGAAGTATGTGGAGAATATGTTCTCTCTTCCTGGGCTCTGCTTTAAGAGACTTGTTCGATCTTACTTGCTTCAGAGAATTGTCTCTCCAACTTAAGACAATTGTTTATCTTACAATTCCATGTGATATTGTTTCCTATTTCACGTGAACATTCCAATTTTATGTATAATTTCTAATTAGCATGCCTGCTCTTGTTCTCATTGGTTTGGGGATTGTCTAGCAGATGTTGGACCAATCTCTCAGCATAGCCCATTCTTTCTCAAGTATTTTCACCTGCATTTTCTAGGTGCCACAGCCAAGAAAAATCACGCTTCTACTTGCTCAGAAGCTATTCTGAGCTTTCTTCTCCTGCCCTAAACTTAAAATTAAGGAAAATGAAAATCATTATAGTTATAGGTTCCTCTGATTCATTTCCTTTCCCTCAAAAGTCAGGGAAAAGAGATGAATCATGCCTGGTTTTATCTTGTTTTCTGGTAGTATTTGATATTCTCTCTTATCTGAAAGTAGAAATAGGAATGTCTTTAAAAATGTGTTTTAAGTTAAAATTGATCTCTTATATGTGTTTGAAATCTGTGAATATATCTTATGTTTTATATCTGGGTTGAATCCAGTGTAAGTTATACTTATTGTGTTATCAACTATAGGTTTTACCTTAATAATATTAGAAGTTCATTTGGATTTAAGAAACATTTATTATCTAGAAACATATACAAATGGGGACATGAAAAATATGTGGCTTACCCGTTTTTTCCCCTGAAATCAGGTCCCCAAAGGACTGCTAAGGAATGATGCTTGAGCATACAGCCAGAAGTAAACCCTGAACTTCTCTGAGTTTGGCCTTCAAATTCCCTCCAACACATAACATATACATAACCTTTAAGGTTAATATTTCATTACTGTGAAATATAATATATTGATTATAATTTAATGTTTTATTAAATATTATAGCTACAAAGGCTTGTATAATTAGGGAAGGGTGGAGGATATTTAAATAATAATTTACTTTATACACTGCTAGAATGGTGGTCAGAATTGTCATATATTTTTCTAGTTTGTCATCAGAAAAGAATAAGTCTGAAACTATGTGTAAATAATAAATCTGGTTGACAATAGTTTTTCTATGTAGGTTCTTTAGTTGTGAAGAGCACAGACATTATGAGGGTGGGTGTTGTGATGAGGAAAAGTAGGGTCAGTTTTCATGAAGGAAACTTTTGTACCTTCCTTACATTTCTCCTGTAAAACTTAAACTACTGCTGTAGGCCAGGCAGATAGTACAACAGGTGGGGTGCTTGCCTTAGGTGTAGCCAACCTTGGTTCAATCCCACATGCTTCCATATAGTCCCCTCAAACCCTTACTTGAGCCTTATGTACAAAGTCAAGAGTAAGCCCTGAGAATTTACAGATGTAGTCCAAAATCAAACCAAAAAAAAATTAAACTACTTTGAAAAAAATCATTGGTTTCTTTTTAGTCCAGCTCAAAATTTACATTCCTTATGAGAAGATGGTAGAACTTAAAATTTACAGTTCATTTACTCATTCTCCAATAGAATGATTTTATTTTGTGCTTCCATTTTTTGTGTGTAAAATAAGAACTAGAATAATTTTCAGAAATGAATATTTTATGGGAAAATTATTTTTAAAAAAATGTTGTAGCATTCTTGTCTCCTAAATTGTATAATATATTCTAGAAATGTTACTTACTATATCTCCTTCTAGAAGATTTATGATGCATAATAGAACATTAAAAACACATTACAGTAATTGTGAATTATTATAGAAAGCTAAAATGTGTCTAATATTTAAATGCAAACTTTGAATCTATTATATTAACAATTTTTTGCATATTAATATTCTTCAGACTTTTCTGTCTCCATTGGGCTAAGTGAAATACAGCAGGTAAAGTACCCACCTTACATGTCATAGACCCCAAAATTGATTCCCAGCACTACCTAAGATTCCCAGAGCAGGACTGACTCCTGAGCACTAATCCAAGAGTCAGCCCTGAGCACTGCTGGGTACGTCCCTAAAGAGAACAGAAATTTCTGTGTACATGATTCTGGATTAGAAAGTAATTGTTAAGAGACACTGAAAAATTGCCATTCATATTCTTTTTAAGAATTCTTTTTTGTGGTAATTTCTTTAATATTATACTTAGTAGCATCTAGTACAAGTCATTGTACAATTATAACATATATTTCATACATTGGTATTGAAATATTTTCCCTTTTGACTAGAAGCTACAAAAACTGTAGCCCTCCTATATTTTTCCATGAGCTATCACACTATCTCACTAGATGCTTTAATTTCTGTCTGTATTGTTAATATCATCTGTTCAAATGTAAAACTGGGTGAAAAAGGATTCATGGGTTATTAATTTTGCTGTGCTAAGAATATTCCTTGAAAATATCTCAGTTAAAAAGCTAGTCACTTTTACCACATGCCAAATAGCAGTGACTAGTGACATTCTTGGGTTGAGCACTACACATTGAGGAAAAGCATAGGAAGCATGTTCCTAGTTGAGTGGATTTTTATTCTCTTTAAATAACAAAGCCACTATGCCAAGAAACTTTGGCACATGTTTCAGTCAGAGCACCCAAATAAAAAATGGTCAATGCTTTTGTCTTTGCCCCTAATGTGTTCTAGTTGGAGCTATGTCAAGGCATCATGAAAATTTCCTA
The DNA here is from genome assembly GCF_024139225.1 of Suncus etruscus. NCBI lineage: Eukaryota > Metazoa > Chordata > Mammalia > Eulipotyphla > Soricidae > Suncus > Suncus etruscus. The sequence continues at coordinate 18,524,146 of NC_064854.1, read as the reverse complement.
AAATGGACAACATGAGGGTTCAAAACTAAATGCAGAATATTTCAAGGTCTGGAAATTTAAAAATGGATGATGAATAATAATAAAAAATTATGTTTTCAGAGAATAACTTTTCCAATAATTTGATTTTTTGCACATCTATATTTTGTATAAATAGACTACAGTCAGTCTTAGAGGAGAGCATTATGGTGTTTGCTTGCTACATATGGCAGATAGATTTCTGTCATTTAAAAAATAACTTTTGTCTGGGTGCCAAAGAAATAGGAGAGAGGGCTGGAATGTATTTCTTGTATGTGCTTGGCCTGAGGTGGATTCTTGTCTTTGCCTGGCTTTCTGAGCACAATACAGTTCTGCTGGCCCCTAAAATTTACTGATCTCAAACAGAATTGTGTCATATGTCCCAAGTATTAAACCAAACAGACTGCAGAACCAGTCTGCTTATAAAAAGCTATGGCTCCTGGACTTCTCAGATTCAGGAGACTTCTCAGTAAGTCACCTGAAGCCATCATTATAATATTAACACTGAGTTGACTTGTTTGGAGTTCAGAAGTCTCTTAATATTCATCAGTGCATCATTGTGAAGCTAGTTTATATTTTTATGTTTTGTTTGTGGCCACCTCATTGGTGCTCAAGGCTGACTCCTGGCTCTACACTCAGGGATCACACACTACTATATGGGGTAGTGGAGATTGGATTGAGGTTGGCCACATGCAAGACAAGTTCCCTATTGGCTGTAATACATCTCCAGTCCCCAAATTATTTTTAATGTAGTGTCACAGAGGATTGATATAGTTTCTTTAATCCCATATTGATGACATCTTAAAACCATATTTCTTGAAAGAGACAGTTGAAAATTCATGCTTTTGTTATATTATATAACATATCTAATTATGCTACGATTTAATATGGCTTTTCAAATATGTGCTCATATGTGTACCCCAATGATTAAATTTATTTTTAAATTAATACATTTTACATGATATGCTGGCATATTACAAACTCTTTTTAATAATTTATTCTTACATTTCACCTCAGATTTATTTTCAAAAGTCGTGTAGAAGATGAAAAAAAGGAATACTAGTAGAGTAAGTACATGCAAATTTGTGACAAGAGGAAACTATTATGGATAGTTAAAGTGATAAATGTATGGTTTTGTCTGCAGCTTATCTAAAATGTCAGATATATTTAACCAAATATTGTATCTAACATACTTTATAATTTCATATTTTGACTCCTGAATATATTAGCACTTTCATTGTGCATGCCCAATTGATAACTTATAGTAACAGATTTACTTTTAACTTATATATGCATATGCATATGTATATATATGTATGTATATATATATATATATATATATATACAGTTATTTTATTGAGAAGTAGAGTCGAGAAGTAACCTCAGGAAACTAAAGCAAAGTGCCTCGGATATTTATTAAAACCTCCAGTTGGTCCCTTTTATTCTATTTCTGCTAACTTATTTCATTTAAGTGATGAATGTTAACAAGCTAGTGGTCAATAAGTCATGGTAGGAGGAGGATGCATGCAAATATCATTATATCAATCATTTTTATTGTGAGATCACTGCTCTGAAATTTTCCTAACTCTAATAGTTCTCTTTACATTCATATGTGAGTTGGAATGATATTGAAGTAGCACTTTTCTTCTTCCCTCCAATGTTCTTGCCAGTGGTAGTCACACAGCACATTTCTGTGAGAAAGCCCATCTGGGCAGTGCCAGAGCTAACGATCTGCTGAGGGAAAGGGTTTGATTTCACTTAGTCATGTCTATCTAGCTGGAGACTTTTCCAGGGAAGCTTTCGCCCACCTTTTTCTTAAGACATTACCCTCTGAAGTAACTTCCTTTGAGATCTTCAAAGACAAGAGGAAAAAATTGGAGGGCATGATTATTGAACTTTAATTTGCCTTATTTTATTTAGGCATCAATACAGCTTTTAACTATCAATATCTATCTACTTCAAGTTGGTAAAAAGTATAAAGACAGCATCTTTAATTTTTAAATAATATTTTATTTAAACACCTTCGTTACAAACATGATGTGGTTGGGTTTCAGTCATATAAGAGGACACCCCCCATCACCAGTGCAACATTCCCACCACCGATGTCCCAAATATCCCTCCTCTCCACCCTGCCCCCACCTGTACTCTAGACGGGCTTTCTATTTCCCTCATACATTCTCATCGTTAGGATAGTTGACAACGTAGTTATTTCTCCAACTAAACTCATCACTCTTTGTGGTGAGGTTCATGAAGTGAGCTGTAACTTCCAGCATCTTTATTTTTTAATTGAAGTAATAATACCCAAAGACAATAGAGACAAGAGTCAGAGGATAGATCTATGGAGGATGCTTACCACAAAGAGCAATGAGGGCAGAGAAGGGGCTGCTATGTCAATGAGAGTTGAAAATGAGAACTCTGAACAAGATCTGAGTACTGAACAGAGAGACAGTTACATGCATTTTCAGTAATAATATTTTAAACCATCATGTCTAAAAGAGAAAAAGGAAGAGACAAGAAACATGTCTCCCACAGTGGCAGACAAGTGAGAGGGCTGGAGGGAGGTGGGTGGGATGGAAACTGGGGATAATGGTGGCAGAAAATGTGCACTGGGGAAAGGTGTTGGAATTGTAGAACTAAAACTCAAGCATTAATAATTTTATAATGGTGAGATAAAAAACAATTGTATTAAAAGCAGTGGAATATGGCGCCAGGGAGATAGCTCATAGGTCTTTCTTACCTATTTGAGGCCTCAAGTTCTATCCTTGGCACCTCAGGGTACACTACATGAGGACCATATTGAAGAGTGACACATAGTTGGTTATGACTGCACCTCTGAGAGGACCTCCAAAACTAAACTAAAATAAATCCAAATAAAATATATTTATAGTGTGTGCTTCCTTGGGTGTTAGTTGACTCAAAGTTGAACAACATCATTTCACATCAGAGCATTGTATCTTATTAAAATAGAGCTCAGAGGGCCAGAGTGATGGTGCAACAGTAGGGCATTTTCCTTGCATGCGTTTGACCTAGGAGAGACCGTGGTTCAATCCCCCAACTTCCCATGTGGTCCCCAGTCCAGGAGCAATTTCTGAGGACATAGTCTGAAGTAACCCCTGAGTGTCACAGGGTGTGCACCCCACAAAAAATAGAGCTCAGTATTTAATAAAGTTCAGTAACCAATAAAACTCATTATTCTTTGCCACACATTCCCTGGTCTATTTCTTTTATCCCAATAAGCACTATTATGTTCCTTCTCTGTGGAAGTGAATATTCTAGTTAATAGTAATGGTCATTCAATTCATATAAATGACCTAAGTGGGATTGTTCAGATCATGAAATCATGTAAGATGGCCCTTTTGGTATTGATTTACTGAACATAATGTTTTCATGGTTCATTCAAATTCTAAACTATGACAGCATTTCATTTATTTGTAAGACTAAATTAGTATCCACTGTATGTGTCTGTAATATTTTTATTTACATAGACACTGATGGATATTTGGATTTTTTTCCTAATTTTTATATTAGTAATAGTACCACTATAAACATTTCAGGAAAGATTTTTGACCATATTTTTATTACTTTGAGCTCATGTCAATGATGGGTTTTGTTTATTAAAACTCTTTTGTGGGGTTTTTGCTTATTTGTTTCACAATGGCTATATTGTTTTATATATTTCCTAGGAAAATGGAAGAAATTTAATTTTTCCACATTGTTGTCATTATCTGTTATTATCCATGTTGATGATTCTCATCACCCTAGAGATGTGAAGTGGAATCTGGTGGATTTTATTTGCATCTTCTTAATGAATAAATGGTTTTGAACCACTTATTCATGGGTTCACTGGCTACTGTTATTTTTCATTAGAGAAATAACTAATTTGGCCTTCTGCCATTTTTCCAGTTTTTGTTTTGTTGTATTTTAAGTACTCTTATTATTTATAGTATCTATGATCTATATGAGACTTCTGTTAGATATTTTTCTCATTCTATGCATTTATTATTGTATCTTCTGAAATGCATTTGAAACTTTGGTGGCATATACATTATATAATTATGTTTCTATGGTTTTATTATGATTTTTAAGATAGTATTGCTGGTGCAAAATGCAAAATATTTTTATTTGCATTGTCTAAGAATCAAATTGCATCAGCACTGACATTGAAGTGATTGATCAATACTTAGTTGTCTTTTGTACATAGTAAGAGGTAATAGTATAATGTGCTTAAATTTGGAAAATTTGAAGTGTTTTTAGCTTGAGCAGTATGTTCGTTAACAACAAACGTCTCTTATAAAATATTTATGTTTTTGTTCTGTTTACTTTCAATCAATTTATTATTTTCAACCAATCCATTGGAATTCAAGAGCCACAGCCAAATATATGTCACAATCCCTCTCACGTTGTTTATTACTTCCCCTTCCTCTCCTCATTCCTTTATTTCTTTTCTAATTAAAGATAATCACTTTAAAGCTAAACAACTCTGAATTGGACCTCTTTACTTTGGATCTGATTGTTTCACATTATATTCTTAAGCCAAGAAAGTTCTAAATCTTCTGCCATTCAATTCTTTTGAGCGAGTTAAAAATTTTTTCCTCTGAATTTTGCAAGTCTTTTTGTTTTATTTCTGGCACTTCTGTTATCATACCAGTCATTTCTATCTGGGTTGGTGGCCTGTGTGATAATATCTTATTCCATTCAGACACCTACACACGTAACTATTTTGATTTCTAGTTCCTTTATAAAACTTCAATCTCTGAAAGCACAGAATAAAACCAAGAACTATAGGACTTCAAGTATGGGTTTCTATATTGTTAGCTAAAATTGCAATTTAAAACGTTTTGAAATGTAGGGATTAATATTTTAAGGTTTCTGTTTTGAGTGAGGGTGTAAATAGTCTTTCCTTCTCTTCCCTTCCTTCCCTCCTTCCTTCCTTCTTTCTTCCTTCCCTTTCTTCCTTCTTTCCTTCCATTCTTCCTTCTTTCCTTCCTTTCTTCCTTCTATCCTTTCTTTCTTGCTTCCTTGCTTCCTTCCTTCCTTGCTTCCTTGCTTCCTTGCTTCCTTGCTTCCTTCCTTCCTTCCTTCCTTCCTTCCTTCCTTCCTTCCTTCCTTCCTTCCTTCCTTCCTTCCTTCATTCCTGCCTTCTTTTCTTCCTGCCTATCTGCCTCCCTTTTTCCCTCCCTTTTTACCTTCCCTCCCTCCCTTCCTCCCTCTCTCCATTACTTCTTCCCTTCCCTGGCAATACTCAGGAGCTAATCTCACATTCAAAACATGCTCTCAGTGCTTTGATCTCTCTTTCCAGACCCACAGTCTTTCTTCAAATTGTGTCCCAGTGTACATTCCTGAGCTATTTGCTATTGATACTTTGTGGGATTCCCCTTTACCCTAACTTCCTAAAGCAGAAAGAAGAAAGAACAACCTTGACAGAGAGGACCTGCCAATGTCTCTTGTACTCAGACTCCTTGGGCACAAACTCACACATTCATGCTGGGGAATGTGGGAAGCAAAATGTGGGCAGCACATTCACAGGAAAACATGGGTGGTCACTCAAACATTCATGACCATGAGTATACATCTTTCCTAGAAAAATGTAAAAATTCCTTTATTTATAATTTTTATGTATAGTATTCCAAAATGAGAGATGAAAACAGGAAGCAAGCAGTCCCTGATTTCATTTCTTTATTGAAGATTTTGCTTTTCTAAATGGATGACTGTTTCACTATATATTGAAAAATCTTTCCTTACCCCTTTATCAAATCCCAATCCTCCTTCTGAGCCTTCTGGTATGTTTTTGTTTTGTTTTGTTTTGTTTTAATTGATCAGTGTTTTTCTCACAAGCAATCTTAGTCTCAGACAATTTTGAAATTAGTTTATATATTTAATTTCTGCTAAGGCAATGATCTCATTTTTTTTCTTCCATATTTTTCTGAGTTATTACTGAATATTCCTGAGGCATATTGGGCGTTTTTCTTTCTTAGTATAAATTTATTTTTGCCATGTTTTTAAAAATTGAATTGGGATGCCTTGACATTTAAATTAAAACTCTGAATTCTTTTGAACACTTGATAATTGAGATCTCTCTGTCTGAATCATATCCTCTAGCATCCTCCAACCACATCAGTTTGACATTTAGCTTTCTTCAGCTCCACTCTACAGTGCATTTTCTTCCAAGGTCATTTTCATACAAAAACGCTGCTTATCATTGCAGCTCTAAAAAAGAAAATAAGATGGGAACTTCTAGGAACCATCAGACCTCAAAAAACTAGACTAAAATTTAGAAAGTCTTGTGGTTTTGTGTTTTGAGGTCAGACCTGGCTCAGATCAGTTACTCCTGGTGTGACTTGGGGAAGCATAAGGAAGTCAGGGATCAAACCCTTGTTGGCCCCACATAATCCAAGATCCCTACCTCCTTACTATTGATCCTGTAGCCCCCCCCCAAGTTTTGGGGTAGTAAGATCTTTGCCAAACCCAGAGTGTTCAGGGCTTACTCTTGGGATGTGTATACAAGGATCACTCTTGGCAGTGTTCAGGGGACAATATGATGTGTTGCCAATCTAAGCCAAGTCTACCACATGATAACCAAGCACCCTGAAACATGTACTAGTCCTTCAGATATCCATAACTCTAAATATTAAAATATGATTTCTTGTTTGATACATGTACTGGTTATAATGACATTTTGGTATAAAGTGCTCTTTGTATTTTAGCTATATTTTTATAACAAAGCTATTATCACTTTTTATGGCAGAACACAGGCAACACTTTCAACAAATAAGGAAACCAGTGTTCAGAGGTTAAAAATCATCTCTGGCCACTGAAAACTAGTTTATCATGTGACTGACTCATTACCACCCAACCTGGAAGTTTCTTCATTGACTTAATATGTATTTGTAGAATCCTTCAAGGAAATAAGGACATGCTGACACATAGAGTTACTGAGTCAAGCCAAGTCCTTCTCTCATCTCTAAAGTTCTTGGAACCAGAAATCACTAGAGAGTCAAATGTCATCACTGTGCTTCTTGGAACTAGGCACATTTAGGTAATCATGGTATTGCTGGGCAGCAGAGACCTAGGGGTGTGAATGGGAGAGGAAAATGAGTGCAGTTACAGCAGAGCTCAAAGCCTTAGTGGAATTTGGCACAATAGTGTCAATAAAACTTCTCCAAAGAGCCTTTGGGCAGCTTTGTGAGCAAATGAGGGTGTGAATTGGATGATAAGAGCAGAAGCTAGAATATAAGTCACCAGGTTATTACAGTAGACTTTTAGTGGCACATCAGCCTATAGTTGCAGTTTTGTTATTGTGCAATTTTTGCAAAAGTTATCTATTTTATTACTGCCTTATCAGTGCCAGGGGACTCTTGTAGTTATTCAAGGTTTGACTTTTGCAAAAGCAGGCCAATGCCTCTATTCTAGCTACTAGTCTGGCCACTGGGGAAACACAGGGAATTACCACCATCACCACCACCACCACCATTAACCACCAATAAATTCCAAGACTTCTTATGTTTTCTCCCCAGCCTGGCTTTCCCAAGGTAACACATTCAACAAACACAGTTGGTGGTCTGCATTTCTCTATCTCCTTAGAGGGTACAGTTGGTGCTTGGTTTATAACTTTAAGAGACCATCAGACAAATTGAAATGGAACCTTTGAAGCCTGTGTTCTGTATCTTTCAACAAATAGTCTCTTGGTCTACATATAACAAATGTAAAGGGTTTTATAGCACTGAAGCAAATACCAATTTTTCACTGAAAAACTGGTAAAGTGTATTTATAGTAAGATGTCCTTGGAAGTTGCAAATGACCAAGGCACTGACTCCACACTTGGAAGTATTCACTAAAGACAACACCATTTCCATGAGCTTTAGTAAAATTGTATGTTATACAACTTGGCCACAAATTACAAGGAAAGGCAGTGTTGTAGTCATTATGTTTCAAAGAAGAGATTTGCAAAATGGATGTTTTTCATTTAAACTTTACTTTTTTTTAAGACTTTGAACACCATGGATGCAAGATTGTTCATATACATATTTTTTTATTTTTGCAGACACAAAGTTGTTCATAATTGTGTTTCAGTCATTTCATGTAAAACACCCTTCACCTGTGCACATTTCCAGCCACTAATGTCTCCACTTTACCTCCTGCCCTCTCCTCTGACCTCTCCCTTCCCTGCCTCTGGGACAGTCTTTCTTCTTTTTCCTTCTCTCTCTCTCTCTCTCTCTCTCTCTCTCTCTCTCTCTCTCTCTCTCTCTCTCTCTCTCTCTCTCTCTCTCTCTCTCTCTCTTCTATCTCTCTTTTTCCCTTTTAGACACTGTAGTTGCAGTATTGTTACTGAAGGGTTATCATGCATATAAATTGATTCTTTTAAAAATCTTTGTTTTTTGGATTCTGGGTCACAAAATCAAACTCTGGTAGACTTCAGGGTTAATTTTAGCTCTATTTGAGTGATGAATTTCAATAGAACTAGGGATATGGGTGCTGGAACTTTGTCCTCCTGTGTGCAAATCATCCAAACCACATCCACTCCTCAATCCCAGTATCATCCTTATCAATAGTATGTTCTTCTCCAAAACTTTTATCATTTCACAGACTTTCTTTCAATTTGCTCTTTATTTCAATTGGGACAAATTCTCATGGAATATTTTCTGTGCAAGGGAAGAGAAAATATGCAGGTTATAGTCCCCACAAGCTAGTGAAACTGTAGCTCAAGTGACAGTGGCATTAGGCTGTGTTAGGACAGAAATGTTGCTACCTTGGTGGTGGCACAAAGAAAAAGTAGAAGATAGCAGGGCAGGAACCAAAAGTAGGGTAGTGTTCAGAGTAGGTTATAAAAATGCCCTCATCTTTTTTTTTTTCTATTTGTTTTTGGGTCACACCCGGCAGTGCTCAGCGGTTCCTCCTGGCTCTATGCTCAGAAATCGCTCCTGGCAGGCTCCATGGACCATATGGGACATCAGGATTTGAACCACTTACTGTGCCTATGCAAAAAAAAGTGGGGGGAACACCAAACCCTGCCACTCCAGCATTCCTTTCTCTTGTTTTGTTTTGTTTGTTTTTGATATTATTTTCCTTCTCCTTTTCTTCCACTTTTTTCTTTTCCTTTTACTCTTATTATTTGGTGACTATTTTTTTAGTAGTTGATACCAAATTTTTCTTCTCTTTTCCTTAACCTTTTTATCTCCAACAGAATAGCATAGCTTGAATTATCCAGCCTCATAAATTGAGGGGGGAAATTGATGATACCAGGACCAGTCATATGAACATGTAGTACAAATATAAAATGACCAAACTGGAACACCAAACTCAAAGTCAATGACAGAATAGATACCCAATCTACAACAAACTGTAAAGTGGAGACCAGTTACACTAGTATTCTGGGGGGTAAAGGAGGGAAATATGGGAGACATGCTGGGAACAGGAGTGGAGGGAGGACAACATTGGTGGTTGGAATGCCCTTCATTCATTGTCACTATGTACCGTAAATAATTCTGTGTAATGTACTCCAGTCACAATAAAAAAAAATGCCCTCACCCCAGTATGAAGAGACCTCCCTCAATGTTGACACTGAGACTGAGATTTCATCCTTATGTCTCCAGTCCAGAACATTCTCCTTCCTTTTATTTACATCTCTCATTCTCATTTATGCTTATCCTCATTTTCCCTTCATCTTTCCCCAAAAGTAGATTCACCCTTAGTTTTGGAAAGAAAGAATACACATGAAGGACTCTCTCTCTCTCTCTCTCTCTCTCTCTCTCTCTCTCTCTATTTATTCCCATCCCCAAAGACTTTACAATGTCTGATTTCTGAAGCTTATAAAACCTACCCCTGGGGGCGGGGGGGGGGGGAAACGAAGAAGCGTATGGCCTCTGGAACAAAAATGAGGGAACTTATTGATAATATATTTGCTTTTAAATGACTGACTTACAAGGCTAAATTTTGTGAATAAGGGAAACAATACACATAGAGACTAAGAGAAACAAAAAAAAAATAATCAACTAAACTTTGTTTCAAAATGCAGTGAGTAAAACTAAGCACTCAAGAGCTGATTATAAGAACATTATAAATATACTGTAGTCTTTAGAAGGCAGAATAAATTAGAGAAAAAGCATTTTATAAGTTTCTGGCATGACTTACACAGTGAAAATCTGGCCAAACCCCAATAACTTTCAATATTACTACAAAGAAGGAAATAGTGATGTTTTTAATCAGATCTAAAGTCCTTGGTCAGTGGTTTGGTGGTGGGTAAATTCCAGTTTCTCCTTCTTCAATAAGTCACTGATAAGTGTCAGCTTAGTTTGTCAGAGTACAAAAGTCATCGTTAGTTTCTGTTAAAAATTTGATGGCTCCAGGCCTGAGAGATAGCACAGCAAGGAAGTGTATTTGTATGCAGTTGGCCTGGGTTTGGTCTCCAACATCCCATATGGTCCCCTGAGCCTGCAAGGTGTAACTTCTGAGCACAGATCCAGGAGTAACCCTGAACAATTTAAGATGTAGCCCCCAAACAAACAAACAAAAAAATTTAATGGTTCTTAAATTTTTTTAAAACAATCTTCTTTTTAAATATAATTTTTATTTTGAACATGTGGCTTACATATTATTGACAATAATATTTTAGGTACATATTTACATAAAATCAGGGGGATTCCCATCACCAATTTGTCCTCCCTATACCTCCGTTTTCAACCTACCTCCCAAATCCTCCTCTTTCACCCCCAGGGCTGCTAGAAAATGTGGTCCTTTCTGTACCTAGTTTACTACTTAGTAGTCTTGCACCTGTTTGGTCTTGGTGCCTCCCTTATTTCCCCCTCTAACTGGGAGGTAGGACTAGATAGTTCAAGTTATGTGGTTTTGTTTGAAGAAGAGAAAAGTACTAACTGGGGTAAAAGTCTAATATGCCAAAAATGGGCAGGTTCCTTCTAGAGGCTCTCATCATCAGTGTGAGAGACAAAGGAGAAAAATAAGGTGTAATACCCCAACAGTACAAAAAGAAGTGTCCAATATCCAGTGAGCACTCCAACAATAACAACGATAAGCACCACAAAAATAGCCATGGTCTTGAGATAAAAAACATGGCAGGACATATAAAGAAAAGAAAAGAAGGAAAAAACATAAATGTAAATGGGGACAACAACTTCAATTACCACACCAAAACAAGGAAATTGACAAGAAGTAGATAGGTAAATAAAAATAAAAATAATAATAATGAGAATTTTAAAAAATAATATATATAAAAAATAAACAATGTTTTGTACTTTTTGCCTTTTTTCCCTCCTGCAATGGCACAGTAAATATTGGGGTCATTCGAAAAGGAATTCATTTGGCCTAAGAGATATGGGGTTTCTTCACCCTTGGAGTATATTGTCATGGGATTAACTATAGACTCCATTCAGGTTCATTTACCCTCCCCTCGGTGCTTTCGTGGTGTTTGGAAGGCTTCTGCTCCTTCCTGGGTGATAAAATCAGACCTCGGTATCTAGAGATCTCAGCATCTGCAAGGTCCAGGAGTGGGATTTATGATGAAGTCTTTCTTTGTCGTTCTAGAATTTTTGTTCCCTCAGTGTCATTTGAATCCATCTTCTGTGATTGGTGGTCTTGGTCTTTGCACTGATCCTAGGATAGAACCTAGGATAGCGTCTTTTATTGTGTTCCCAGAAGACCCATTCCATTGCAATTGTCTCAGCCACACCTTTGGAACTGGGGATGATGGTTGTTGTACAGGTCGTAATTCAAACCCCAGACTGGGGCTTTTTTATTGTTCCCAAGATATATAGAGTCCAGTTATGGTTCTAGTAGCCAGTCATCTGTAAATCGCAATCTTGGCTTTTGGACCAACCAAAAGGTGATAAGTCTTCTGATTTTGTCTTATCGTTAGCTGGTGAGGTAGGATAACCTGCTCTTAGGTCAAGTTGTTCCCATTTTCCTCGTTGTCAGGATATCATATTAGAGCTGGCAATTTTTGGTGGCCCAGCAGTATTAAGGATGTCCTGGTTGGGATTTGTTTCCCGTAGCTGTTGGGAAGAACTTTGTCATTTCTATATCTGGGATCCAGGGTTCAAGGCTGGACGGATGGTGTCTAATCACCTTGGGTCTACGTTGGGTCCGCATGACATATTTTCAAGGTGGGAGATATCCATGTATTGTAAACAAGTATGAGTTCTTATTCCTAGTAGATAAGAGCCCATTTTTATATGTGGGATTTCCCCTTTTATTAGTGTGCCTTTGCAGGGAGGAATGGTGCTACATTATATTGTCAGCGCACTTGGAGGTGGACAGAGAAGAAAACAGAAACAGGTCACACACCCAAAAAAGATAAAAATAGGAATAAAAATATATGTGCTCACCTATGTATACGTAGAACAAACATTTTTAAAAAATGAATTAAAGTAATTAAAGGAACAAAGTGATGCAACGGACTACTTTACTTTTGGGGATAAGCAGGTAAGGAGGTGGTGTAATACAGGTCTTATACTTATGTTGAAAGTTAAGGTTTCCCCATTGTCTTTTGGGATTTTCTTGTGGTGTGTGGGTTCCCAGGCACCTTTCCTTCACAGCCCCTGACCTTCTTGAGATTCGTAAAGATTTGTGGCAGGGAGGTCTTGGAAGAGCTCTTGCTTTGGGGATACTTTTAGAGCTAAGTCCAGTTTCAAGTAACAGTCCACATTAGGGGGAGTTGGTTGCCTTTTCTTGCAGGGGATGAGGTGTGGGTTTGACTGGGTGTCCCTTCGCTTGGGTGCTGGGTACTGGTTCGTTGAGGTAGGAGGTCAGTCTTGATGCCTAATGGATTAAGAACTGAGGGTGAAGAGTTTTAATATGGTGGGAGGTCTGAATGGGATTGAAGGGTGAAGGGATAGTTGGATCTCCAAACGGGGAAAGGGGAAAGTATATGAAAGGGGTAGGAAGGAAGAAAAGAGAAAATACACTAAAAAAAAAGGGAGAAGAGGAAAGAAAAAAGGAAAAGAGAAGAAAGGTATAGAAAAGAAAAAATAAAAAAGAAAGTAGTGAGAAGAGAGGAGAAAATAGCAAGGGAAGGCTAGTTTGCTTGAATGTGTTCGATGAGTAGGGCCTATAGTATAAGTTTGTACGTCACAGTTGCTGCTTCGGTGGTCTGACTGGTCAAGTGCTTCAAATCCTAAAAGAAGGTATAACCTAGAGATAAAGTGTATGTTAAAGAATTTTCTCGGGACATTCTCGTAGTGCAAGCTGGGTATGGTATCTCGTGTGACTGGGCCCCAAGATGCCATCTTAGTTTGTCCACCCTTTGTATCCAAGAACGCCTGTGGATAGAAAAGCTGAAAGGTTATTTTAAATATAGTAAGATTAAGGCATTAAAACATAGTGTTTTGAGATGTTTCCATTGGAGTCAGTGATTTCCCGTGGTGTTCTTTACCTGTGATCCTGTATAAGATCCCTACGGGATTTTATGGGCCTTTGTATTAGAAGGCTGATTACATACCTGTTCTCTCAATGCTGCTGTTTCTGCTGTTGCTGGTTTCTTTGTGGTATAATGTGTTGTCAAGAGTTTGTGCTGCTCCTTTTTCTTGTATTTTGGACCCTACTCCCGAGTATATGTTGACTATTACAGTGTTTGCAGTTTCTACCTGTTAAACCCTGTTATTTGGTTGTTGAGTATTAGTTGTCTATAAGGTGTATGCTCTAGGTGCTTCAGAATAGTGCTATCATTCTGTGTTTATCTTTTGTCTTCTGACTTACTTCGTTTAACATAATATGTTCTAGGTCCATCCACGTTGCTGCAAAGTCTGTGATTGTATCATTTCTGACTGCCATGTAGTATTCCATTGTGTATAGATGCCACATCTTAATGATCCATTCATCTGTTGTTGGGCATCGAGGTTGGTTCCAGGAGTTGGCTATTATACTGAGTGCTGTGATAAATAGTGGGGTGCACACATACTTTGGAATGACTGTCCTTCCAACTTGAGGGTAGATACCTAGGAGAGCAATTGTTGGGTCAAATGGCAGCTCAATTTTGAGTTCTTTGAGCACTCTCCCGACTGTTAACCATAGGTGTAGGATTAGGGGGCATTCCCACCAGCAGTGGATGAGAATGCCTTTCATACCACATCCCCACCAACACAGATTGTTCCCATTATTTTTTATGTGAGCCATCCTCACTGGTGTAAAGTGGTACCTCATTGTTGTCTTGATTTGTATCTCCCTGATGATGAGTGAAGGTGAGCATGTTTTCATATGTTTGTTTGCCATCCTTCTGTCTCCTCAGAGAAGTGTCTATTCATTTCATCTCCCCATTTTTTATGGCTTTATTTGGTTTTTGGGGGCTCAGCTTTCTGAGTGCTTTGTATGTTCTAGATATCAGCCCTTTATCTGATATGTCGAGGAAAATAATTTTTCCCATTCTGTTAACTGTCTTTTTGTGTTAGTAAGGTTTCTTTCGCCATGCAGAAGCTTTTTTGTTTGATGTAGTCCCATTTGTTTATGTTTGATGCTAAAGCTCTTGCCATTGGTGCTCCATCTTTGAAGACCTTTTTGATATATAGGTCTTCGAGTGTTTTGCCTATTTTATTCTCGATAAACTTTATAGTTTTGGGTTGATTTCAAGGACTTTGATGCATTTTGAGTTGACTTTTGTATAAGGAGTGAGGTATGGGTCAATTTTCACTTTCATACATGTGGTTTTCCAGTTGTACCAACACCATTTGTTGAATAGACTTTCTTTGTTCCATTTCAAGTTCTTGCCTCTTTTATCAAATATTAGTTGGCTGTATATCTGGGGGTTTATGTCTGGGAATTCTGTTCTGACCCACTGGTCTGAGGTCCTTTCTCTGTTCCAGTATCATGCTGTTTTGATTACTATGGCTTTATAATATAATTTCTAGTTAGGTAAGGAGATGCCACCCAGCTTCTTTTTTTTCAGTATGTATTTGGCTATTCTGGGTCTTTTGTGGTTCCATATAAATTTTGTGATTGATTGTTCTAATTCTTTAAAGAATGATGTCTGAATTTAGATTGGGATTGCATTAAATCTATACAGTAGTTTGGGTAGGATATTCATTTTGACTATGTTAATTCTACCTATCCATGAGCATGGGATGTTCTTCCATTTCTTAAGATCCTCTTTAATTTCTTTCTGGAGTGTAAAACACTGGTATAAGTCTTTCACTTCCCTTGTATGGTTGATTCCTAGGTACCTGATATTTTTTGATACTATTTTAAATGGAATTGTATTTTTGATCTCTCTCTCTTCGACTTCGTTATTTGTATATAAAAATGCTACTGTCTTTTGTGTATTGACTTTGTATCCAGCCACTTTACTGTATTGGTTAATTGTTTCTAGGAGTTTTACTGTGGTCTCTTTAGGGTTTTCAATGTATATCATCATATCGTCTGCAAATACAGATAGTTTGAGTTCCTCTTTCCCAATTTGGATTCCTTTGATGCCCTTTTCTTGTCAGATTGCTATTGCTAGGACTTCTAAGGTTATATTGAATAAGAGTGGAGAGAGTGGACAGCCTTGCCTAGTTCCTGACCTTAGTGAGAATGCTTCTAGTTTCTCGCCATTAAGTATAATGTTGGCTGTAGGCTTTTCATAGATAGCTGTAACTATCTTAAGGAAGGTTCCTTCTAACCCTATTTTGCTGAGTATCTTTAACATAAAAGGGTGTTGGATTTTGTCAAAAGCCTTCTCTGCGGGGCCGGGTGGTGGCGCTAAAGGTAAGGTGCCTGCCTTGCCTGCGCTAGCCTTGGACGGACCACGGTTCGATCCCCCGGTGTCCCATATGGTCCCCCAAGCCAGGAGCAACTTCTGAGCACATAGCCAGGAGTAACCCCTGAGCGTTACCGGGTGTGGCCCAAAAACCAAAAAAAAAAAAAAAAAACAAAACAAAACAAACAAAAAAAAAGCCTTCTCTGCATTGATTGATATGATCATGTGGTTTTTGTCTTTCTTGTTGTTGATGTGATGTATGATGTTGATTGATTTGCGTATGTTGAACCAAACTTGTATTCCTGATATAAAAACCACTTGGTCATGTTGTATGATCTTTTTGATGAAGTGATAGATTCGGTTAGCTAAGATTTTGTTGAGTATCTTTGCATCTATGTTCATTAGTGAGATTGGTCTATAGTTTTCTTTCTTGGTGGTGTCTTTGCCATCTTTGGGAATGAGTGTGATATTAGCCTCATAAAAGGAGTTGGGGAGGATTTATGTTTTTTCCATAGTATGGAAGAGCCTATGGAAAAGTGGTAGTAAGTCTGCTTGAAATGTTTGATAGAATTCACCTGTAAATCCATCTGGGCCTGGACTTTTGTTCTTAGGGAGTTTCTTAATAACATCTTCAATTTCCTCTGAGGTGATTGGTTTCTTTAGGTTTTCTACTTCTTCCTTTTCCAGTCTCGGAAGATGGTATTTTTCCAAGAATCTGTCAATTTCTACTGGGTTTTCTAGCCTAGCTGAGTATAGTTGTTCATAATATGATCTCATGATATGTTGTATTTCTTAGGGTTCTGTTGTAATCTCTCCCCTTTTGTTTATAATCCTACTGATTTGGGTGTTTTCCCTCTTTTTTTTTTTTGGTGAGTTTTGCCAGTAGTTTGTCTATCTTGTTTATTTTTTTCGAAAAACCAACTCCTGGTCTGATTGATTTTTTGTATTGTTTTCTTAGTTTCTATGTTGTTTATTTCTGCTCTGGTTTTTATTATTTATTGCCTTCTGGTTGTGGTTGGATTTCTCTGCTGCTATTGTTCCAATTCCTTGAGGTGATCCTTTAAACTGTTGATTTTGTCATTTTCCTTTTTCTTGATATAGGCCTGTATTGCTATGAGTTTCCCCCTAATTACTGCTTTTGCTGTGTCCCAAAAATTTTGACAAGTTGTCTCTTCATTATCATTTGTCTCAAGGAATCTTTTTATTTCTTCCTTAAGTTGCTCTTTGATCCAGCTGTTGTTGAGCAGCATGTTGTTTAATCTCCAGGTATTAGCTTTTCTCCATTGCTTCTTCTTAAAGTCAATTTTGACCTCTGCTGCATAGTGATCTTTGAGGGTGCTTCTAATGATCCTTACATTTGTGGTCTTATATAGGTTGGCTTTGTTTCCTAAGACATGGTCTATTCTGGAGAAGGTTCCATGTGGGCTTGAGAAGAATGTATATTCTGCTTTCTGGGGATGGAGGGCCCTATATAATTCTATTTGCCCTAGATCTTCTAATTTTTCATTTAAAGCTTTTTATTTCTTTGATATTTTTCTATTTTCTATTTCTATTTTGCTATTTGGTGGATCTGTCCAGTGGTGATAGTGGAGTTTTGAGGTCCCCTACTATTATCACATTTCTCTTCATGTGTTTCTCCAGGTTTGCAAGCAGTTGTCTCACATATTTTGCTGGCTCTACATTAGGTGCATAGATATTGAATGGCTCTTAAATTTACTACTTTGCACATTTGGTCACTAAGAAAACCCTGAGTTATACATCCACATGAAACATTTGATGCCCTCAAATGCTTTAGATCCAGGGCCATCTTGTTTGTTCAAGAACAAATTTATTTGCTCTGTGTCCTTGGACAACAACAATGTCATTGTCAACTGTTCTGCTTTAGCCCATCAGGACTATAGCCTCAGACATTATCTGAAGGGGCAGATTGGCCTGGCTTCTCTTTCCATGAACAAGCTGCACAAAAGAGCTCACCTGGTGAGAAGAACCAAAGGACAAAAAGATTTAGTTTTTAAAAATTATTTTGAATAAACCTACAAGTCCCCTGGTTTCCTTTCCAGCCAGAAAGTGTAACTTCAAGTGAAGTAGGGATTACAATAAAGGCTCCCACTCTTCCCAGAATGGAAGCTAGCTTATGTACAAGCTATCGGCATGACAGAGTTTCTTAAAAATCTCAGCTATGCCTGGCAGGCTCTCTCTCTTCTCAGTAGGGATTACAAAAAAGCTTAAGAGCAGCATGATCCTAAAAAACATCAACAAGAGACAAAGGAGCAAAGAGCATATATTGAATAGACATGTGAGGTTTTTTGCCTAACAGTGGAGAATAATCAAGTTTTATATAAGAAGCCTCTAAAGTTCTAGACATTTTACCAGGTTGGGAATGAAGTGGGCAGAGATAATACAGCTCTAAAATGAGCATTTGTACCTCTGAATTTTCACAAGAAGAGACAGGCTTGGGGAAAAATATAAAAACCAGTAGGCAACTAAAATCATAGTTGCCTATGTCTTGTGATATGGAAGCTTGATCTAGAAGTCTGCAACTATAAAGTCTCCAACTTTTTAAACAAGGGTCCAGTTCACTGTCCCTCAGATCATTGGAGGGCTGGACTACAGTAACAACAAAAAAATATGAACAAATTCCTATGGGTATTGCATATATATTATTTTGAAGTGAAGAAACAAAATGGGGACAAATACACTATGTGGCTCGTGGGCCATAGTTTGAGGACCACTGCTTAGATGGTGAAATAGGGAGTTAGGAGAAGGGTGGATAGAGATACATAATCCCAGAGAACCTTTAGGACCTTTAAAGGAAGAGTGAAGTGTATCTTGCAGGACTGAATATTGCTACAGATATGTGGTATCAGTTGTTCATCCCCAACCTGCTGAGTTGGATTAAGCCAGTGCTTTGATATGTGTGGGGCACAAATAACTCTCTGTAGGGTTTATAGTTTCTTACTAAGAGGCACCAAACCTGAACAACTGAACCAACAGGTATGCAACACACTGGGAATGACACAGATGAAGACCTCTTGGAGGTGGAGCTTAAATCTGATGCTTAGTAAGATGAGACATGGGTTTTGTTCTTGTTGGACAATGAGCGGGGCTTTCTCAAGGGGGAGAAAATGGACATAATTTAGACCAGAGCTTTGACTACTTTGAGCCAAGTTGGAGGCAATGGACATTGGGTGCACAATTAGACTTGCTGTATAAAATGAGATCAGCTGCAGTCCTCCCTTCAATTTTAGGCTTGAATGCTGAGAACCAGAGAAGCCCAGATGCTCACACCAGCCTCATAGAAATAACCAGAAATGACACCAGAGATCTATATGTCAAGAAACTCTCAACCTTGATTAGTGGTTTTGACTCTACAGCTGACAAATTAGAAGCTCGTGGTATAAGAGTCGAGTTGCCATGGCAAGAAAATACCTAGGCCACAAGGGTGGGTCTCTGACATGTCACAATTCTCTTAAAGGAAGAGTATTGCTAGCCTACCATGGTGCAGCGAATTAGTAGAATGTTGCTAATACTTGTCTTTTTTTTATGGGTTGTTTAAGTCAATTCTCATCTGGAATCAAGCACTTACTCTTCTGAAGGAGGCCAAGCTACAAAGGCAATTGTTTACCTAAGCAGTCATAGAAGTAGATGACATGTATTTGATATTTTTTCCGATAGTTTAACATGCTCCAGTGGAATTTTTCAAATCCTATTTTTGTCAAGATGAGAATATAAGAAGAAACAAAGAAATGTTGGAGATATGTATATAGAATGTAATGAGCTTAGAGGAAGTGCAAATTCATCTACAATAAATAAGCCTACTTAGTGTGTGGGCTAGTGAAAATAATAATCTGAAAATCAGGTTGCTTGTGCTCTTACTTTTCCTACATTTCAACAGCATGAGGAAATGACACCAAGTGGTAGATTATATGCCTCATATCTACAAGCTCTGGGTTTGATCCTCAGTACCCATGGTCACTAAACAGCAGAAGAGTATATTCCTTATGCTCACCAACATCATTTGAAAGAGCACTGGAATCTCCTGGGACAGCTGGGTCAAGCAGAGTTCAAAAGTCTAGAGCACTGCTCATTGCAGTTACCTGTATCCTACAAAAAATCAAGTTAACGTTCTTGTAAATTGAAGATTATATTCATTGAGGTTCTCCAGAAGTATGAGGATAAAGAAGTATCCCCGTTGGTCTATCTTGAGACCTCTGATTGTCATCTGATTTATTTATTATAAGGTCTACTCCATTGCAGAGATAATGAGACTCATGATGTGTTATGAGTGAGCTAGAGAGCACTAGGAAAGTCAGTGGTAATATTCAGAGACATGAGAGCAGAGAGATGATACTGTGGTTTCCAACTTTGAGGCCCCCAACATGGTCTGGGTCACCCCCGAATTTCAGGCCTTGGGCAGCATTATGTAGCAGCACACCTAATGTAGGGTCCTTTCACTGAGCCATTGACACTTTCACTAATGAGGTCTGTGGCTCTCCTGAGAACCCTAGAGAGACCACAAAACCCTTCCCAAAAGATGCTGATAAAACTATCCCACATGTAAGCTGAGGTATTTTAATTGGTTGCAAAAATCCAATTACCCATATTATAAACCAAGTTGGCCTTTGGTAGGGGAATATAATGTTCATATAGAAAATGTTGCAGGAATTAAAGCAATGCCTAGGGGAGCTGAATTAGGTTGAAATGTTCCTGCCCAATTTACCACTTCATCCAACTTCCCATGATGGCTGTAGAAATATGCGAACTAGAACCAAAACATTTGTTAAGGCTGAGTGGCCCAGACACTCTCTGATGCTAAATGGACTAGGAAAACTAGGACATGGAAGAAGCTTCACACAGACAGGGTAATTGAGCTTTTTAACATACCCACTGACTTGAATTCATACAAACTCCTCTACCTTGTTAAGATCGTTTAATCGTGAGACCTCCAGGACACTTGGTGAATCAGGCATTCTGAGATACTGAAGTTGCATCCTATTTATCTATAATTTTAAGTTTACATTTTAGCTACATTTGATAGATTTTTGTATGTACTTATTAATAGCCCAGAGGTGATAAGTAAAGACAAAACAAAATATACATTTGTCATAAATAGGAAATCTTGGCTTATTGGGCCCATCAGTATTTTTTTTCTTTGTTTGGATTTTTTTTTTTTAGTTCTCTCTGGGTCTTCCTTTGTGAAGGGTGTATCTTTACTCCCTACAATGAGAAAATTATTGATTTATCTTAGTAACAATGAATGAGATTGATAAATGTGAGTAACCCTATGCATAAAATGCCTTGCACTTTTGTGTTAGATTCTAACATTGAGTCACCCGCTTAAAGTGATCACAGATCGATCTTAACTCCTACTTTTGCTCTTCATCTGTCATTTGAAACAATTGGCTAATTTGAAACTCATTTGCTTGTGTATGAGTTTTTCTGGCTTTAGAAAGTTCCATAGAGAACCTGCAGTGAACATTCATCAGTGTGTTTAGACCGAGTGTCATTAAGAGATTCCATCATTACACATGGGATGTTCTGTCTTCCCCAAGTCTGGACAGATAAAGCATCTCACATTGCTGAACCAGGATCCCTCAGAGAGACCCATATGACCTCTGACATCCAATTAAGGAGGTTCAGGCTGAGGTCAGAGGGATTTGCCCCCAGATTTCAAAATTCCTGAAATTTTAAGATATAGAGAGATAAATAAAGGAGATGAAATAATGAGATGAAATAAATAAATAATCTCATTTAAATGTAGAAAAACTCTATTTACAACAGAAAATATTTTCCCAAATTCTTGAACATGTGAATTATAGATGGGAAAAGCAAATCAGCCAGTACAATTCAGTTACCTCCCCACTAACAGCTAGGTTTCTCCGAAGAATGTCATTCATACCAGAACAATTAACTGGACTGAATTTTTCTGCTCAGAGACTCAGGATCCAGGCTTATTACAGACACTTTGCCAAGTAGCTGGCATGAGAATGTAGCCTCAACCTAAATGAACTATAATTAATTGATATTTCACATTTCCTTTTCTCTGTTCCTCTGTCGTCTCTGTCTCTGCCTCACTCTCTCTCTCTCTCTCTCAATAATACACACACACACACACACACACACACACACACACACACACACACACACACACACACTCACATGCACACAGGCAAGAGCAGGCAACATTTCTTGAATTCAAGCACATTAGAAAGGGTTATCTTCCATAGTGTTGCTTGGCAGGTCAAGGCATCACCAATATTTGATGTCTTGCAAAATGTATTTTTAGCACCGCTAATGGGAAAAGAGGTTAAGTACACATGAGGGAGCAGTATTCCGAGGTTTAGTGTGACTAGCAAATCCAAGCAAGGGAGGGGGATTCAGTTGAACACACGAAATTTTCTTGTCTCTTGCTTCATTTGAGGTCAGGGACAGAAAGGACTATTGAATTACCCGGTTGCCCTGGACACTGCCTGTGCCTTCCAGTTCTCTGTGACCACCTGGAAGTGAGAGGTCTTCTGGGATGAAGCTGTGCAGCTCAAACATTTTCAATCAACAAAAATTGCTGACGCACTTTGAAGAGGACTAAGTATTTACTCTAAAAGGTGCTTCTTTATTGGATCTGGAGCTTTGGCAGTAAAAATAACTTTAAAAATAGGCTGGTTTCATCAGACACAAGCTGAAAAATAGTCCTTCCTCAGCAGTAGCACCCTGACCTATAAACCCGTTGTTTAGCACAGTTTTGAAATCTTTCTTCAATCGAGTCTTTCTTTTACTTCTCTGAGCTTCCGTTGGCCTCATGCAGCTTTAACAAGATCCCTGAAGAACCCAATTCAAAGAAGTAAAAAAAATATGTGTGTGCATGTGCGTGAACAGGCCTGAACATCTGTTTTATGAATCCATGAGAGCCGGTGCCAAAAGTGTTTTCTAGAAATTTAAATAACAGGTATGTCTCATGCTGAGCCTTTAGTGCAAAATGTTGGCATGGGGGGCATCTGTGGAGATAAAAACCATTGCTCAATCGCACTGTGAAAACATATCAAGTCTTTAACTATGAAACTAAATCCACAGAATTACCTGTGATCGGATACCAGACTCTTGACAATATCTTCCCCAATCTCTTTCTCCCAGGCATATGGAGAAGAGCAAAGCATTTTAAAGAGTTGTTATGCTTTTATTTTCCCGATTTGTGTGTTTGACCTAGAAACACTAAAATTATCTACAAAAACATGAGTAAGTGAAGGAAAAATACAAGTATAAAAATATTCACGTAGTGGTTCTAAAGTTTAAATTTCAGATCATCTGTCTAAGGGAAGAGAAGAAGACACATCTAAGAATACTAAGGAGCCACAGATGCTCTGGAGTTAAATAGGATTGAAGTCACCAGTGCGCTTGATGCATGGGCAATAAATAGCGTCACATTTGGAACTCTGGAAATAGTGGGGCTCCTGCTGGAGCACTTATGAGCTAAGGCAGTCCAGGGAATGGAAGCAACTCTGCTCTGACATGTTCTGTCCAGATCTAGAGCACACACAGTTCTTGAAGATGAGTCAGGTAACAACCAGTTTCTGTGGCTTGAAAAGAGATTGCTTTACACACTGACTGCCTTTATTCTCTGCAGTGATTCTGGAATTTTTTTCTCTCCAATCCAAAGAGGGTGCTAGAAGGTTGTTGAAAAGAAATAGGCATCCTCTTATGCCTCCTTCTTACCTTCCTGCCTGCTTTTAGGTTGTGGATCTGGAATGAGGGACTCCAATGAAACACTTTCTCCAAGTAGAAACTGCATGCACAACTTACCAATGTCCAAATGAAGCCCAGCTGATTCCCAAGGGGTGACTCTTGTGGATTCTATAGTGGCTGATTCTTTCCAGTGTCTCATTCTCAACTCCACTCCCATGCAGAAGCCATGTACCATCAAACAAAGACCAGCTTTAGCATGAGACATGCAGACACCCCACCTAGCCACCCCTTATTGATGATGTCTCAGTCCTGCCATGGTACATGGTAGGGTCCATTTTTCCATTGATTCTTTTCTGGGGCACTTTGATTCCCCTTCAGCTGCTTAAAGACATGCTTCAGATAAGCCTGAACAACTAATTTATTTCTTTTCCATCCTGGAGCAAGGGAGACTGTGATCTAGGTGCCCATGAAGTCTTAGTTGGGAGAAGGTTCTCAGTTTGAGTTCCCTCTGGGTTCGAGCATCCAGGTTGTCACCGCCTCTTCCTAGACTGACTCCAATTCTATAGTACAAAGGCCCAAGCCCAAGCACTATATTGATTTCTACTGATTTTCCTAAGTCAAGCCGTGGAGTTGGGACTTGAATGTTCTAATTTGGGAAGTCACAGTTTGGTTCTATCACAGACTCTCCCTTATCGATAGGGAAGTGTTTGGTCTTTACATTCATTCCAAGTTAACCATTCATAAAATCTCTGGGTAATAATTCTTAATATTAAGACTTTCTTGTTAAATTACTGTCATCTCTGGCTCCAGACCATAGAACCTACCTGACATAGATGTCTGGTGGCCTTAATCCTCTCCATGATCATAAAACCTTCCTGACTTATATGTCTAATGGCTTTGACCACCCCCCATGGCCATGGATATCCCTGATATAGATGATAGATGCCTGATGATATCTAACCCCTTAATGATCATTGACCCTCAATAACATAGATTCCAGATGGTACTGACACCTCTCTCTCCATGTGATAAGTGAGTCAGAGAGACAATTATTCCCTTGACTCCATTGAAGCATCTACCTTAGTACTCTGGCTGCCCGTCTCTTAGGCCTAAAGCTTTGATTTGCCATTTCATTTGTATCACTCTGTCTTTCCTTGCTTGGCATTTGGACCCATCCAGGCCAATCTCTAAATGCTTGCTTGTGAAGTCACTGCCAAGGTCTCTTTGGCCCCTGGCTTTGGGATCATTTCATTTTAGCTGTAGAGCTGGAGTGAAATAGACATGATGGTTAGTCACCCCAACAAAGGTTTCTGAGCAGGTGAACTTGAGAAACCTGTAATTCCCAAGTGCTGCTTCCCTTCTTAAATCTTTCAAGAATTGATTAAGGGATTAGGGGCCTGGATGCATGTCTCCAGAAACTCTATAGAGTTTGCTAGGCCTTCCTTCCCCTCTGTAATGACTGCAAAAGGACTGGTGATTGTGTTTTACCCTGATCTGTGTCACCAAGTTGCTTCTGGGCCAAGTCAATAAAGGCAGAACTCTGTGAGCTCCTGGCTGCCTGCTGGTTTGGCAAATAAATAGCTCCTTTCACAGGGATTGAAAGGGGTTTCAGAAGAAGGGATTTTCTGACCTGAAATGTACTTGGTGTAGGGAGTAAAGAAAACCATCTTTAATTTTTCTTCCCACAATTCAGCTTCAACCATCACTGCCAACCTAAATGACTTACGTCCTTTACACATCAACTTAAGTATTAAACCAACATTTTTCTTCTTTCATTTCTTTTCTTTTTAATTTCAAATGATGGTTAACTAAATATCCATTCTATAGTTGTTTTTATTTTATTGTAATTTAGGTAACAAGGAGGCTATAATATTTTCCAGATAAATAAAAACTATGTAGAACATATACAGGCAGCTATTAGCTAGTAACCTTATTTTTTATTCTAATTTTAAAATATTTGTAGATCATTTTTAATTTATTTTTTTACCTTAAATTTGCCAAGGCTTTAAATAAAAATGTATGGTACACCCACCATCTCTCCCCCATACACACAAACTCTGATCTTTGGAGTAATGGTATTGGAATGGTCTTTGGAGAAAATTTGCTTTGATATTAGGTAGACATGGACTTCAATCTTTTCTCTTCTCTGACTAAGCTTGAACAATCCCCTGAACTTGATCATCTTAGCTTTCCTACATGGGAAAAGAAACTAATAATACTGCTCATGAGATGAGGCAGCTAAATGCATAGCATGTTGCGGGGACATCCAGGATACATCATAATTATTAGTTTCTTTTTCAAATTAGAGTTGTTGAATAGATGCACAGCCAAGTCTTGGGAACATTCTTAAAAACCACAACCACTCACAGATTCTCAGACAATAGAGCATCCTTTGACATTAATAGAGGTTCAAGCCAACTTAAAAGACATAGTCTGCAATTTCTCACATTTAACATGTTTTCTGCCACTGTGGCTTTACATCTGAATTACAACCCAAGAACTGTTGTTACACATTCTTCAAGGTTCAATTTAAACATCCAGTGCTTTGAGGTGCTTTCCCTAATCTCTCTTTCCTCCCCATGTGGAGATGTTTATTTCCTTCCTTGTATTCCACTAAATATATAGTTCCAAATATAGAGTCCATCTGTTCCTTGCTCTTTACAGAATATCCTTCACTGCACAAACCAAAACTTTTACCACGTCTATACCCATGTCCTTATTTTTACATGTCTGTATGTGGTACTTGTGTATTCCCATGTCCAGGTTTGCAATATCTAGATATATTCTGGTTACTACCAATAAACATTTGAATAAGTGAAATGAGTGGACAAATTAGGAATGGCTCATTAGTGAAAGTAAATTTTTACCTGGACATAGTTTTAGCCAGTAATAAAGATGTTACAGTCCCATTAGTAATGTGACCAATGAACCAGTTTTTTAAATTAGTCCTAAGTACAAATCGGTAGACATTTAGAACTCCAAATTTTGAATGCATGGACTTTATAGGTTTCATGTACTGAACTGCTTCCTGCAGAAGTTTAATTATATAAGCCAAACTAAAGAGTTAGAAAGAAATTATAGAGAGAAAAACTTAAGTAACCAACAGTAGTTACTGTAACCATTTCACTTACTGTTTTAGTGATCCAAAGCAAAACCTGATCTCTACAACAACAAACTTCAATACTTGTTTATTTTTTAAATAATGAGGGATTTGGGGTTACCATTCTTCAGTTAGCTTTAAATGATATATGATTAGACTTAAGTTCTATGACCTAGTATATAGGAAGCTATTGCATTTCCGAATGATTTTTGATGAAATAATTTAAAGTGCTGCCTGAGTATTTTTTATGTATGTCTTAGAGTCCAAATTTTATTTGCATCTTTTTCATAAGAATTCAATGAGAATATACTGGTGTGTTGAAAACTGATACCCTATTAATTAAATGAATAGAGCAAGATACAATTTGAATTTAGCTTAATAAGCAAACTAAAGTGAAGGCAGCTGTGTCCCATTAGCTTCCGATTTTCTGCAAAATGGAGAGGGAATTGGGTATACAAAAAGAGTGTCTAAAAATTGAGTGGTGTGTGCTTATGTTGCCATAGCTACCAGCAGTCTTTTGGATGTTTAACTGGGAGGCAAAGAAATAGACTGTTTGGAATAGTTGTACCAAACACTCTTATTCACTGAAATTGTGCTGACATTTGACCATGAATGTTCAGTTCTTCCACAGAATTAAAACATTGATATGAAAAGGAAAAGGGAAAATTCAAATTACCCCATGAACCACTTCCGATTAGCCAAGGGAGGGAAATCCTGCAGTTTGGGAATAAACATGAGTATAGAAATTACTCATGGGGCCCTCCATGAGAATGCTCAGCTGAATCCTCTGAATAAGAATAACCCTATTCTGGAAACATTAAGTAAGTGGAGATGACAATGATTATAAGAACTGGAACTTGTCTTCAAGGAACACTTTTCTTTAGAGAACTCCTGTACATGAGCATCAGATAAACTCTTCTCACTGTTTTGGTGCTCAAGCTAACATGAGAAAAAACAAAGAGAAAATAAGGCATATTAGAGAGAGAAAAAATGTCAGTTTCTACAGGCATTAAACATTGAATCAAAGAATGTTCCTTTTTTTTTCTTGAATCTCTGTCACCCCCCTGAGGTAGTAGTTCAGATGAATCTTGGTAATTTTCCTAAGTATCCCATAGTGACGACTTACCAACAATCCAAGAATCCTTGAAATATATTAGCCTTAATGCGTCAAACCCTAACTCCATCCTGCCATTTATTTTGCAGAGAGAAGCACTTTTCCTTGTAAAAGTCTGAGATGAAAAGAGCCTCAGGCCCTTGTCTCTCTTGTCTCTGGACTTTACTACCACTCTATCTTTAATTTTTCTTAGATCCCACAAATGAGTGCAATCATACCCTGTCTTTCACTATCTCTGATTTATTTCATTCAAACTGAGATTCTAAGTATCCATCCATTTAGAAGCAAATGTCATGGCTTCATTTTTCCTAACAGCTGCATAGTATTCCACTGTGTAGAGGTACCACAGCAGGAGGAGGTTAGGAGGGAAACTGGGGATATCAGTGGTAGGAAATGTGAACTGGTGAATAGTGATGAATGGTGTATGACTGAAACTCAATCATGAACAATTTTGTTACCACGGTGCTTAAATAAGATAAATGAATTTAAAACAACAGGGCAAGTAATGTTGGAATGAAATGGGGCATGTGACTTAGACTCCTGACCCCTGCTCAGTGAGTCTTTCCTATATGCCCTCTCTCTGATCATCTGTGGCCCCAGAAAAAGTTTCATTCAGCCTGGACCGATCCCCAGCATGCAAGATCTTCATAAAAATTGATTAAGATGAGAGAATTCTCCAGGCCTACCCATTTTCATGCCAGTGCTTGTAGCCCACACTAGGCTACACACCTAAATTTCCTTCAGAAGAGGGCCTGGTCTTTAGGGCTCAGAGGACCTCCTCACTCTAGTTCCTAGTAGAGAACACATGGCTTTCTCTATTCAAAGCTACAAAGATTAACATGGTTTCATCATCATAAGGATTATGGACAAGGATTATTCTCATAGGCATAGCAATGCATATGCAATTTTGGTTATATTTTTAGTTGATTTCTTTCTCATATATTTTACTTTAGGCACCATTATTTACAATATTGTTAATGGTGAACTTCTTTCTTGTTTACAGAGCAGAAGCAAACAAGGAACTATCTTGTTTTCATGATCCAACCCAGTGTAATTTCCAGAGCTGTGACTAAAAGAGATAAGAAAAGTGATTTTAACTGTTTTAAATTGTTTGGTGATGTCAAGGTCACAGATCATCTGATTTACCTAGGATGTTGTCTTCAATAAAAGTCTCAAGTAAAGTTCTTTACATAGTAAAGCTTTATATGGTCTTATTTTCTTATTTCCTTAGAAAATAAGGTAACAAACATCATTATGGATGTTTGTCTAAGATTCAACGAGGCTATTTGGGACTCTGTTACCAAGTCATTTTCATTTAAATATCTTATATGATATTGGAGGGAGTGACTAATTTCTTATTCATTTTTATTGTCTTTTACTTGATATAATGTGGTTACAAAAATTTCAAATTCCATAGGAACCTCATAGCAGATTCCTATGGAATATTGGTGCTTTTGAAGTCTCTGAAAGTATGCAAAATTCTTGGTGCTTTTGAATAAGTGGACAATGTCAGGATAGAAAATGCTCTAGCATCTCAAGAGTTTGTCCTCCCAAATAGTTAAGTGTCTGGTAGTGTACTTCATACAAATCAGTCAGACTCACTTGCATTGTTTCTCTTCCTCCTTTAGGTTTTTTGCTTGAATTAAGATTGCTCTCACCTTCAGGCATTTCTCCTATCCTATATTTCCAGCCCAGAAGTTTCCAGGGTCCTTCATCCCTCAAAAGACTGAGCCTCTTGATCCCTGTGAGGCAATATTAGGTGTGATGCTGACCCCATATGATCTGGATGTGGAACATAGATGTAGGAACATTTTTCCCCTGAATGCCTCAAACAGCAGACATGAGCTTTCCGAGTTCTTTTGGATTTCATGTTCATTGTCATGTTTCTTTATTTCTTTGGCCTGCTAGTTGCTATGATACAAGAAAGCATCTAGTTCCAGTAGAAGCTATTTGATGTCTTCTCAGATGGTCTTTGGTCAAAGGGTTTTCCATGTTTGCCGTCAGATCATCCAGATAAGATGAGGAAAAATGGGTGGAAGTTGGGAGGTGCAGGTTCTCCAAGTGGTTCCAAAGAAGTGATGATTCGGTGAGCCATGCCTATGCCAACATTTTGAATCCTGTGTCCATGTATCCAGTGGTCAGAGTAAACATCACAGGATGACTCTGGTTTAAAAGGGCACATATCTCTTCTAGGGCCTCATTCTGAGATTAAAATTGAGGGCCAGGGAGAGCATTTGCCTTGCAGATGTGTGGCCTTGGGTTTGATCCCAAGCCCCCAAAAAAAGATAAAAGAAGAGAAGGGTGTCATTCTACTTGGAACTGGAGAACTCTTGGCCTTTTGAACTTTTGACCTTTCCTTTCTTCCCTATTCCTGTACTGCAGGGATTGCTTGTTTCCTTCTTGGACATGCTATTATGAATAAAGATTTGTATTTATTTTTTCTCTCTTATAATCAATTCAGAGAAAGCTGTGCTTTCCTTAAAGAAATAAGTGAGGTCAATTAGTAATTTTTTGGTACAAGTTGGGAATTATTACAATATTAAAGTGCATGATGCCTTGTGCCCAAAGAGAGAAAAACATGGTAGATATGAAACGTATGATGTTGTAGTATGTGATAAAGACACAATTCCGAAAATCAAAAGGCGAAGCCAGTGGAGCTTAAAAGGAATGATAACATCGAAAGTATAAGGATTATGTTCCTACTGTATAAATAATTAAATTTTGCTATTTATTTAATAAAGATGAAGACTCCAGTACAGGAGAATGAAATGTAACTGGGTTATTCTCAAAATAATCGTGAAGGTGTTGTGTATTAAAAATTATTGAGTTTTCCACTAGAAATACTGCAAACAAAAGTTATCATCTTTAACTTATATTATACAAGCTATTAATGGTATTGGCATTTTTTAAAATGATCACTGTCACCTCGACATTCACAGCATAACTGTTGTTTGGGAAAAACAGAAAGTCCCATGCAGAAGTGCATTTTATAATTTTAGTTTATTCCATAATTTACAAGAGTATACATGTTTATATGTTTTATGGCTACAATGCTATATGGCCTTAGGGAAATTTTACAAGAAAACCTATGTGCATATATAAGGTAAAAGTGCTGTAGACAACATGGAAAAGTTGTCAGTAGCTACAAATAATTAAGATTACTAATGGTTTTTTTGCACCAGTGCTGTAACAAAAATATATGTTAACATATATATAATAAATCTTGAATGCAAGTCATTTTATTGTCAAATATACTTAATATATAAAAATGAGAATGCGGATCAACTTTATGTTCAAATCACTTATTTTATTTTATTTTTGTTTTTTAGGCCACACCCAGTGACACTCAGGGGTTACTCCTGGCTATGCACTCAGAAATCACTCCTAACTTGTGGGGCCATATGGGACGCCAGGGGGATCCAATCGCGATCTGTCCTAGTTAGTGCGCACAAGGCAGACACCTTGCTTGCGCCACTGCTCCGACCCTCAAATCACTTTTTTAGAATAAAGAATTAATTCATAAATGTTTCACTTATACTTGTCTTGACCATCTGAGTTTGTAAAGTTATAATAGAAGAAAACTAAATTCTTTTTTCAGTGATAGTTTCCAACATTAATTCCTTCACCCGTGTTCATTTCCTGCTACCAATATCCTCAGTTATTCTCCACACCCCTCCCTGGCCCCAGCCTGCTTCTATGGAGCAGGAGCAGACACTTTTCCTCTCTCTCTCTCTCTCTCTCTCTCTCTCTCTCTCTCTCTCTCTCTCTCTCTCTCTCTCTCTCTCTCTCTCTCTCTCTCTCTCTCTCTCTCTCTCTCTCTCTCTCTCTCTCTCTCTCTCTCTCTCTCTCTCTCTCTCCTCTCTTTATTTCTCTCTCTCCACACTCTTTTTCTCTCTTATCTCTCCACCCTCTGTTTTCTTTCAGGCACCATGGTTTGCAATACTGTTACTGAGAGTGTATTACGCATATCATTTAACTTCCTTTCAGTTCAGTTATGGTATCTAAGGATTTAATCAGCAACTTTTTCTCTATCTTTCTTTTTCTTTTTTTTTTCTTTTACCTCCTTTCCTCCTTCTCCTTGGCCTTCCCTCCTTTTCGGACTCTTATTTCTTCTCAACACTGGTGAGGCACTATAATCTGTCCCCCATCTCATTGACACTGTGTGTGAACATGTCAGAATGACTTGGTGTGTTGCTGTTTCTAATAGAATATCAAGCAAATTCAAAAATACTTTGCATGTAATCAAGAAGCTTTTGTTCGATATAATCTCTGTGTGTGTTATTTCTGCATATCTGAATTTTTGTTAAGAGCCAAGGGAGCAAATATTCATGTTAACCCATAACCAAATTGCCCTCAAAGCTTTGATATTAAAAAGATTTGAGATGGGGAAAAAAATATAGTCATAATTAACAGAGACAAATATGAGTGCACTATAATCACTCTTGGCCCCAGAGTACAGTGAGGAGATGGAAAGCATTAGACTAGATGGGGAAAATGCAGGTGTGAAATAACAGAAGACCGGGGTCAAGGAGACTCAGGTGCATTGATGGGGTTAAGAAAGGACAGAACTCAATATCCAAGCTATGGACTCAACACCACTGATATTACAAGACCTAAACTTCAGCGAACAAACTTTAAAAGGTGCCTATTAAGATGGCAGACTGGAAGAGGAAGGTATAAAAAGGAAATCTGAGGACATTGGTGGAGACAGGTTGACACTGGTGGTAGGTTGGTTGCTGAAACATCATTTAAAATACAACTATGAATAATTTTGTAAATCATAGTACTCTAGTTTTAAAAATATTAAAGAAAGAAACCACAGAAAACTAAAAGCAAGAATTATTTCTAATGTTGCAATAATATATTTGATTTTATAGATAAGGGAAGAACAGGAAGCTTATATTTTCAGATAATATCCCCAGCGATTTGATGTGGAAAGTTTATCATGTATATAAATGTATATAAAGTTTATAATGTATATAGAGGAGAATCACCTGTACTTGATAGGAAATGCAAGAACAATTCTCTGCAGTGAGTTTATGCTTTTTCCTACCTTTGGTAAGGTTACACTCAGAGATATTTTACCTTATACTAAGGCAGCTTCTAAACACTCTGGGTGAAGTTTAGTTTCTGTGCTCTGCCATGAGTCTTCTTCAGTTATCGCCTTAGTCTTTTTTTGGGGCGGGGGAGGAGGGCATACCTGAGTGACACAAAGGGGTTACTCCTGGCTTTGCACTCAAAAATCGCCCCTGGCTTGAAGGTCCATATGGGACATCGGGGAATTGAAACACAGTCTGTCCTAGGTCTGCGCTTGTAAGGCAAAGGCCCTTCTGCTTGTACCGCTGCTCCAGCCCTCATCTTAGTCTTATAATAATATCATTTCCCTTCTTGCAAAAATGAATTTTGGGACCTGATTCTGGCTTGTGGGTTTTCCACATAATTCAATTTATTTTGGTTGTTGTTATGAATATCATCTGTCAGTCTAACTCAGTAGAAAGATTAAACACCAGAGTCCACAGAGAAAATAACAAACCAATCCAGTTTGATATTCAAAACATTAGAAAACTGCCTAATCTCTGGAGGATCATGGCCAGCTTCTTTATTAGTCCAGTATTCTGTACCCCAGGAATCCAGGAGCTGACTTGAGTGGTTCAACTTCAGGTGGAATTGATCCCCCTTAAAAAAAAGGAGATTGATTGATGCTAAAAATAACATTTTAATTCAGAAGAATGCTATAGGTTTTTTGCTATTATTGATCTCTAGATTATTTTTCTCACAACCTAAAAAATGAGCCTTGTCAAATTTCCAGAGACAATATTGTTTTCAGAGCATAGAAAGACTGTGGAGTTGGAGACACCAGTGGCATGTATCATATTGTGTCCTTGCTGACATGACTGATACTGTTTTTCTGTTCTCACTGGCACAAGGCTAATATGAAAATCATATCATACTAGTTATATCAAAGAGAAACCAGAGGCTATCCATAGGTCCCCATGTAGTTTGCTTATTTCAGAAAAGAACACAGTAGAAGACAGATTATCTTCTGAAGTCAGGAATGTATGTGGATTATAAATATGATGGCAGGTTTCATGAAGTAAACAGTAATCAATCTCTCTCAGAATTACCTAGAGTTCTTATTTTATTACATAACAGAGAATCTCATATATGATATTTAAAATAACTATCCTAAGGACCTAAGAGACAGTATTTACTTGCCTTGTTAGAGGCTGATCCAGGTTCAGTCCTTGGCACCCCACATGACTCAACAATTTTCACCAGGATTGATCCTTGAGTGTAAGAATAAGCACTGATAAATGTGACCTACAAATAAAACGTCCCAGAAATATAGAAAAAAATATCCTTCATTTACCTGCTAATATTTTCTAGTGAGCCACACTAAATAATCTCATAAGTCCATGAGTGAAATTTAAAAATTATATTTAGGCCTATATAACATATAAGACAAGTGATCCCTCAAAGTCAGGGGGGTCTGAGGGGAAATCAATTTTATATGAGTTTTAAATATATACAAATGTAATTTTCATGTGAAACAGCTTATGTCACCCACATAAGAAGAGATACAAATTGAGTAAAACGGAGAGAAAGAGCTTACTTTCTTCAAATGTCAAGAAAATGTTCACAGTTCAGGTTGGAGAATGAGATTTGGGGTGAGTATGTTGAATGTCTGTTGGTCTCTCCGTTGCCTAACCAGAGTGTCTTTGGCATGACTCAGTGAGAATAGAGACTGGCAAGGGAGGGTCACAGAAGTTTCCATTGTCAAACATGTCACTTGTGCTTATGGAGGACTGGCCTTATCATCCCTTATGAACATGTAGGACAAAGGCTTCTTTGTCATTGAGTTGTGTCTAATACCTATTCCTTCTTCTGGGATTGTGTTCTGGAAAATCCTACTGTTTGGCCTCGTGACATACTATGCATTTTGCTTTGTGACTCTCCTTTCGTAGAGTTGACTTTCTCTTCTATACTTTCCTATAAAACCTCTTAACACTTCCATAGAACTTTATATTATGTTGTAGACAAATATCAATTGGGGCCATCTAAGTTCCCTTAGATGAATAAAACAATGCTATTATTCTTTGTTCACAGGACCCAAGGAATCAGTGTAACTTTTATCTGAGTTTTCATCAGTTGAACCTGATTAAAGAATGATTAACTATTGAGAGTCTTTTAATTATTTGGAATCATTTTTTTTATGCTGGTTATATAGAAGGTCCCCTCTGTGGCTGAATGTGATTATGCATGTAAAAATGTGTCTCATGCACAAGCTATTATCTTTTCCAGCTCTAACCTCCCTGTAGCATTATTATGATACAACATAAATACGTGGTATCAAAATAAGAAGTTTGGAAGGTGGTGGGAACCTACGTAAATTGTTCAAAACTATTGAAGAATTCCTGGAGATAGCTTGAACACTTTCTTCTATTGCTGAGTATCTAGAAGTTGATTCTCAAATGAAAGTTATGTTTAGAGGAAAAGGGACATCTTGCTGCTTGGTTAAAAACGTCCTTTTCATCCCCTAAAAGATTTATTAAAGCATTGCTGCAATAATTTTCTACTTTGAAACAAAAATAAAAATTTAAATACCGTATTTGGTGGTAAGATATTAAAACTCACTCCCCTCCCACATATCTACATACTTAAGTAGCAACATCACAATTTTAAGTGACATCACTTGCGATTTCTAGGGCGACAGTAAGAATTTATATCATGTATAAGTTTTCAGCCACCCATAGCTTACAGAAATAGTTCCTGTAGCTATATAATAATTGGAAATAGGAATCTCTACTAAACAGTAACAAAATGGGAAACAGTAACATTGAACTGAAAAGTGGTAGAAAATAAGATAAAACTAAAAGCTTGCTGTACAAGACAGCTGATGCCTGTTTTTGGTGAAGCTGGGGATCTAACTCCTGTGATCATCACACAGTATTAATATAAGCTGCAGAAATAATACTCTAGCATGCTGGGAGCCTGGCATGAAACTGGGGATTGACTTGTAGGACTAGTTGGTTATAGGAAGACAGCAAGTTTGGGAAGGTCTACAGTTGGAGAAAGATTAAAAACACTGGGTTAGAGTTATAGGAAAAAAGAGTGAATTATATATTCTTTAGGTAGCAGTCATTTTTGAAACTTAAGGGATCTTTAGATACTGTTAGGTTGTTAAAGAATGCCTGTAACACAATCAAGAAATAATTATGTAAAATTAATTGTTTATTACTTTTGATTAGTTGTTTCAACATACAAATTTTGAATAATTCAAAAGCATTGAATTTCAGTGATTTTTTTAACCTGACTTACAAATTTGAAAAGGGGAAAATATGGGTCATGTTTTATTTTGCCTTCAAAGAGGATAATGACATATGAGATCGGTCTCAATTTTTCTATCTCACACATAGACATTTTATTTTTTTTGGGGGGTGTCCTTTATGCTAGCTACTTCCTTTTTAAATATATTCGTCTCTCCACTAGTAATTTAATGTAGACATGTAAACAAGTTCTGAGATGTAATGCTATTAAAATTATTGTGAAACAGCTCTCTCCTGAATACCCTTTCTTTGAATGCTGTGTTATTATTGACTAAACTTTTGTGATGAAGAGTGGTCTAAGATTCTAAAGGGAAAGTGAGTATTATTAGTGAGGCATGATGTTTAATACATTACATACTGTTGTTTTTGAATAGAAAATAGGCTACTTAAGATTTCTGCTTCTTTAGAAGTGGTCTTTCCATTCAGGTTCAGATGTATTCTAGAAACTCGCGTAAATATTCACTTGCATTGCCTATGCTTAATAGGTTGAATATGCTCAAAAGAGAAATGTACTTATAACAGAATCATAAAGTTATCATTTTCTAGAATGTTTTATGCCCATACAGATATAATTATTCTTTTGTCCTATTGAGAAATGCTTTCTCAAGATTTCTAAAGATTTCCCCAAGGAAACTAGTCTGGTTAAATACATTCTCACCTTGGCAGTACATACACTAAAATTGGAATGATGAAGAAATATTATTCACAGATTTGTTCCCCTTTCATATATATCCACCCATTGAAAAGTTAGACTTTGTTGAATAAATGCTAAGGATTGAATGTCCTTAGATACCAATAAAGCAATATCACAGTGTATGCTGTTGGTTTCTTTTTTTCTTTTTTCTTTTTTGCCTGCTGCTGTTGGTTTCTTAAGTTAGTCCTTCACTAGATATTGTTGAAACAATAATTAAAATATGCATGTGAGTATGAAGTGGGAATAAATATATAGAAAGATACTTTATATGTAAGTATAAATAAAGAGTGTGTGGTATATAGACAATCATAGAGCTCATATTCATAGAATTACAAACCTATAAAATGTTTTTATTTATTTTGGTGCAAGAACAGATACATACATATAGTTTGCATCAGAAATGAATGAGCTTATTTCAATGATGACACTGTTCTCACCAAAGTCAATTTCTACAAAGTAACTTCCTTCTGGAGTTTCTGACTGGTGCTAGGTTCATTTCTTTGCACTTTTAGGACTTACTGTTGCTAATTGTAAACTAACTGGAATCCCTTTTACTTTATGCACCACTTTATAAACAGTTCTGTGATTAAGTTCTTTTAATTACCTTTCGTGAGTAGCCATCCATTTCCTGTCCAGAGCCTCAAAGAGGAAACATGCCATTGGCTTCACCCAATAAACCCCAAATGTGCTCTGGCTGATGGAATAATGACTCCCCAAAGAACCCCAGGTCCACGAAACCTGGGACTATATGGTACATTGGAAACTTTGCAAGTGGGGTAAAGTAAGGCATCTTGAATCAGGATGTTGACCTAGAAACACGAGGATAAGTCACTGCTATGATTCAAAGGGTTTTCCAAAAAGAGGCAGTAGGAGAGAAGATGTAAATGACCAGACAGGAAAGAAGGTGACAGAGAGTTTGAGAAAGATTCCCTGAGCCATAGACAGAGGCGTTCCGTAAACCTTCCCAGCTTGGAGGAGGCAGCGGCAGCCGGAGAGATAGCATGGAGGGTAAGGCATTTGCCTTTCATGCAGAAGGTCATTGGTTCGAATCCCGGCGTCCCATATGATCCCCCGAGCCGGCCAGGAGCGATTTCTGAGCATGAAGCCAGGAGTAACCCCTGAGTGCTGCCGGGTGTGACCCAAAAAACAAAAAAACAAAAAAACAAAACAAAAAAAAATCTCCCAAGCCCTTCAGAAGAAAGCAGGTTTGCACCCATCTTAGCTTTAGACTTATGACCTCAATCTGTGCAAGAAGAGAGAGGTGGTTTTTTACACTCAATGACTTTTATTGCTTCATAATAGCCATAAGAAACAAATGCACCAGTAGACCATTAGGACATCTTACACATCAATTTTACAAGCATTTGGAGGACTTCCGGTTCCTGTTAAGCATAGCCGAACCTTGCAGGTATTGCATAGAAACAGCAATAATAAATATCTGAATCTACTGCAGATATTCAGATGTTCTGTGTCTCTCCCTGAGACAAGTAGAGTCACCAGGCAGCTAGCTCTTCTCTAAAATTGGTGAGAGCAGGGGATTAATGTAGAGAATAGGATCCGATGCACCTTCTGCTTGAGAAACAATCATGGGAAAAATACTGCCATTGGCAAGGTGTGGGGGGCTCAGTGTGGATTCTAAGGGAAAAGCAAGTAGGGAGGACTAGTCTTCAATGAACCGTCCAGTTTTAATGGAGTCTTCCTCCTGGAGGTCTTCCTGGCTTCTCACCCACATTTGAGACGTTGCCCATCTCTGCTCCAGGTGGAGGACTAGAAAGGAATCTTGGACATACCAGAGCATATGGCCTCTGAGAAACCAGGAATCACAATCTTCTCCTTGAGGGATCTGATAAGCACTAGAAGCATTGGAACAAGAAATTCTCCACCCAGCTGTCTCAAATCACCCTCATGGAGGAAGTGGGTGGCCAACTTCATCTCTACCAGCCCCTTAAGATGTGGAAACTGGGAAGTAGATGTGAATAGCACAGGTGAGCAGAGGCTGGTGGATATTTATAATGTCATTTGAAGGCCCTATGGAACAGGCATTGGGCAGCATTATTGTCTATCCATCATTAAGGCCACACTTGTTGGTCTCATGTTTCTTACTTCTGAATTGGAGTCTCGAGTGAATAGAAAGACCACGACTTAAACATAGCATTGTTCTTTCCAGCAACTTAGCACCACAAGACTAAAAACCAATTTAATGAAGTGCTCGTTACAGTATATATCATGTCTAATTATCAAGAAAAATATATGCAAAGCATACATAAAGGCAAAGAATGCAGTCTGAAAGGAATTAGAGATTATAAAAACCAGCAGGCACTAACATGATAGGATTTTAGATTACCAAATCGAGCGCAGAGCCAGGAGTAACCCCTGTGTACCACTGGGTTTGGCTCTAAAACAAAAAAATAAATACACATGGGGCCAGAGCTATAGTGCAGCAGTAGCGCATTTGCCTTGCATGCAGCTGACCCAAGAAAGACTTCAGTTAGATCCCCAGCATCCCATATGGTCCCCCAAGCCAAGAGCGATTTCTGAGCACATAGCCAGGAGTAACCCCTGAGCATCACTGAGTGTGGCCCCAAAACAAACAAACTTAAATAAACAAACAAATAAAATTTTTTCTTAAAAAATAATTAAAATACACTTGCTGCACACTCACATATCATTTATTTCTATGAATAAATCAAAGGAATGTTAGCAGTTATACAAGAGACAGAGGGGAACACATATTTTGTTATAAGAACCATCCGTGAAAGAGTCATCCTATTATTGCAATATATAATAAAACAATTCTAGCTCCACCACTAAAATATTTTTTTTAAAGTAAGTTCTTTGATATGGCAAGGATAGCAAATAAAATTGTAAACAAAAGTGAAATTGGAACAGTAAATTTTGAATACAAATATCAGAAAATATATTGTTGGAATTATAGAGTATTAGTTACATGAATTAAATTATCATTGCCTAAATGCCATTGAGAATTTAGTCAAATTATATAGCTATAAAGTTGTATTATTTTTTATATATTTGGAAATACAGCTTAAAAAAAGACATGTCAAAAGTCCTCTTACCCAGAAAATGTTTTGCTTTCCATTTGCTAAACTGGGTAAAACCATGTCTGAGTAGTAGGAAATACAAAAGTAACATGAAAAGAAGTTTTAGAAGTGAACTGCTTCCCACCCCAGCTCAAACTTTTGCTTAAGTCTTAGCAAAGATAATTGATGGGTACTTAAAGGCTTGGGATGTTTTGTTCTATATCTAAAAAAATATTATCTAAATCTGTAGAACCGTTAGCATGTTTTAGAGCAGTTCAAGTTGCAAAGAGCTGTTCAAAGTTCTCCATGTTCTTTGCTTTGAAGAGCCTCCCCTGATTCCCTCACACAGCTGCAGTCCAGATCGGAAACATTATGTCCCAGCCTTTGGCCTGCACCTCAGAGATAGAACTAATCAGATTATTAGGAACTAACTGAAAAATCAGCCTGATTCTCTTACAGACCCTCCTATAAGCAGATTAAAGCCCAAATCTTAAATCCAAGAAAGCAAAGTGCTTGGGGTTTTAAATAAATAAAATCAACCAAGGTGAAGTTACTAAACAAGTGTGTGTCACTCACAGAGCTCAAGACTGTCAACAACAGAACAGGACTTTTTACCACCATGCCAGATGGCTCATGTCACGCTCTGTCTGATGCCTGCATATGTATTTCATAGCCTGAACTTGGAGCAGAGATCATATCTTATCAGAGTTTAGAAGACACATAAAAGAATGACTCATTGAAGCAAGCTAAGCTCACCTAAGAGCTTTATTTTGGATATTATTATCTAAGGTTTCTGGGGGGGAAAAATCCCTCTAGTTAGTTTTAAAGAAGGGAAAGAAAACAATCAGCTTTGATTGACATAACTGCAATCTATGCAGATGCCTTAAACAAAATTAGGACAGGGAATCAATTGGGCTTGACGTAGGAGTAAAACATTTCAAGTCAAAGTACCCTAAGTAAGATGATTACATCCCACACACTATGTAAGAGTGATTTGACTTAGACTCGTAAGTGAAAATACCTGCACCCATGCTTAGGAACTCTGGACTGTTTAGATTTTATCCATCATTTAATTCAAAGTCAAAAGTTTAGTGTTGTTTTTATTGTTTTTTGACGAAGTGAATATTAGAATCTAAAATTTGAGAAATTTATCTCAAAATAGTATATTTCAAATGCATAGCCTGTCTAGATGTGCTAGCTTATGTTTTTTTATAATTTTTGACATCTATGCATAAAAATCTTTTGCTTGTCATCAAAGTTTTGAAAAAATAATTTCCATATGCCATGATGGAAAAAATGGCATTATAATATAACTGCTTATTTTGTTGAATTCAAGGAAAGAAAAACAATTATGGAAGATACAGAAACAGTTGTGAGAAGTATAATGTTGGTACAAGAATGCATTCTAGTTATAGAATCAGATATTGACCTGTCTGAATGTGTTCAAATATCTATCATTTCTTCTTTCTTTTTATTTTACAAAATATTATTAATCCTGCAAACTGCATGCCTTCACTGGAGGAAAAACTGTGCTGATGAATTACAAATATAGAGTGGATGTTCAAATTCCCATCAGTAAGACACTTTTTGTTTGTTGTTTGATTTCAAGTTGAGCACTCTAATCCCAAGCACATGTTATCCAGACTGTGCTGTCATTTAACTGTCTCCAATTTATTGTGATTAAAGGCTTAAAACAGTTTCTAGGATGTTAAGCAAAGTAACTGGCTTAAAATATAACAATACCGGGAAGTTTGGGATTTCAGCTCCACAACCTTTTTAATATGAGAGCTTTTGTAAACCCTATGCTTTTCGCTAAAATGGAGAAAAACTGAACAGATGCAATAGTTTTTTTTTTTTTTTTTTTTAGTAAGGGTTGATTTTTAAATGGTTTAGATATCTCCTGTCACTTATGATGCATTCACTTCAAATGACAAATTTCTTCATCTCTCAGAAGACTTGTTTTTCCATGTAAACCCTAAGGCAGAGAGAGATCCTGAAAGGTGGTTAATTCAGCAGCTAGATGCCATCATGAAGAACCCAGAGATTTTTGACTACAATTTTATATGATCTGAGTTGTTGACTTCAGTTTTTCTAATCTCTTTCTACCTATTTTAAAGAGTTCTATTAAAATTTAAAACGGCATACAGAAACATATTAATGCCTAATAGGCAAAAGAAACCTCTTTTCTACTGATAGATGGATGACTCCTTCTAACCAATCAGAATTCCTTTCCAAGAGTAAATCCCATGCTTTTCTCCATGTCTTACTGCCTGACAGTCAGAATTTCCTACAAATCAATTACATCTAACTGACCAGGGAAACTGACTAGGGAGACAAATGCTAGAATTGAATTGTTAAGTAAGATAACATGGAAGAAAA
Organism: Suncus etruscus; assembly: GCF_024139225.1. Classification (NCBI taxonomy): domain Eukaryota; kingdom Metazoa; phylum Chordata; class Mammalia; order Eulipotyphla; family Soricidae; genus Suncus; species Suncus etruscus. Next base: position 18,482,126 of record NC_064854.1, on the reverse strand, counting down.
ACTATACAATATCTAATGTTATTACATACCTTGTGAAAAGAATATTGACAATATTTCAAACAAAGCAAAGTTTACTTTGTAGAAATATTAATTCTTAAAATTTATAGAAGTATCCAAATAATTGGGGTATCTCTGAAAGATGTTCTATAACAGAACAAACAAAACATAAATTTTAAAGATCAACTGTCCTTGTTCTCCTTTACCCACCCACCCAAGCAATCAAAATGTTTTTGCACATCTGCACTCTGGGATCAAGTTCTTGGCTTTCACGTGAAAACTTGTTTTTGATGTATAAAATTATAAAACTCTATCAATTACAACCAGTCTTTGATTTTTCTCTTGACTCTTTTACATTAATTTTTCATTATATAAATATTATGTGGGACATTTGTATTACATATAGCCAACTTAAGTTCCATGTATGGCACTCTATATGGCATCCCAAGTTCCTCAGGTGTGATGACTGAGAGCAGAGCCAGTAGTAAATCCTGAGCATCAATCACTAAAATGTGTCCCCACAAAATGTTGTATAATTGAGGTCATCTATCTGGTAAGTATGCACATCCCTAGGAAAAATAAATATAATAACATAGTTTATCACATAAATTTCCGAGAAAGAAAACTGTTTACCAAATTTGTTGACCAAAATTATTTGTTGATCAATTACTTTTTTATACCTTGATAATGTTGCTAATAAGTATGCTTTAACACTTAAGAATATATATACATATATATAGTTTGGTATCACTTATTACTAAGAAAAATATTTTTGAAGCTACATTTCACCAACAAGAAAGCTCAGAACTGTATCATTGAAACTCTTGAGGATAAAGTTTGATCTCACAACTTTTATATTTTTAAATATTTTATTTAAACACCTTGATTACATACATGATTGTGTTTGGGTTTCAGCCATGTAAAGAACGCCACCATCACCAGTGCAACATCTCCCTGGTGATTAGTGATGTGGAGCATTTTTTCATGTGTATTTTGGCCATTTGTATTTCTTCTTTGTCTAAGTGTCTGTCCATTTCTTCTCCCCATTTTTTAATGGAATTAGATTTTTTTTCTTGTAAAGTTCTGTCAGTGCCTTGTATATTTTGGAGATTAGCCCCTTATCTGATGGGTATTGGGTGAATAGTTTCTTCCACAGATTTTACATTTTTAATATCTTTATTTAAGCACCTTAATTACAAGTATGAGTGTAGTTGGGTTTCAGTCAGACCCATCTTCACCAGTGCAACATTCACATCATTAGTATCCCAAATGGCCCTCCTCCCCATACCCCCCCCCTATATCTGAGACAGGCTTTCTACTTCCTTCCTTCATTCACATTGTTAGGATAGTTTTCAGTGTGGCTATTTCTCTAACTGCACTCACCACTCTTTGTAGTGAGCTTCATATTGTGAGATGGACCTTCCAGCCCTCCTCTCCTCATTTTTGTCTCTTTGCAAAAATATGTTTTATTTTACTTAAAACCCACAGATGAGTGATACTATTCTGTGTCTATCTCTCTCCCTCTGACCTATATCACTCAGCATAATAGATTACATGTACATCTATGTATAGGAAAATTTCATGACTTCATCTCTCCTGACAGCTGCATAATATTCCATTGTGTATATGTACCACAGTTTATTTAGCCATTCATCTATTGAAGGGCATCTTGGTTGTTTCCAGAGTCTGGCTAGTGTAAATAGCTGCAATGAATATAGGTATGAGGAGAGGATTTTTTAATTGTATTTTTGTGTTCCTAGGGTATATTACTAGGAGTGGTATAGCTGGATCATATGGGAGCTCAATTTCCAAAATTTTGTGGAATCTCCATATTGTTTTCCATAAAGTTTGGACAAAAAGACATTCTCACCAGTACTGAATAAGAGTTCCTTTCTCTCCACATCCCAGCCAGCACTGCTTGTTATCATTGTTTGTGATGTGTGCATGAGATGATACCTCACAGTTGTTTTGATTTGCATAACCCTGATGATTAGTGATGTGGAGTATTTTTTTTCATATGTCTTTTGGCCATTTGTGTCTTTTCTTTGACAAAGTATCTGTTCATTTCTTCTCCCCATTTTTGATGGGATTACATGAAGCCACAAACTATCAGGATCTATGGAATATAGCAAAAGCGATACTGAGGGGAAAATGTATAGCTTTGCGAGCACACATCAGGAAGAAAGAAGGGGCATACCTGAATAGCTTAATGACACAGCTTATAAAATTATAAAATTATCAACAAAAGGAATCAAAAACAGGGAGACAGAAAACAAAACTTAGAGCAGAAATCAATAAAGTGGAAACCCAAAAAACATTCTAAAAGATCAATGAAAGCAGAAGTTGGTTCTTTGAAAAAATTAACAGGATTGATATACCATTGGTAAAACTCACAAAGAGAGAAACTTGATAACTCATATTAGAAAAGAAAAGAGGGAGATAATTACAGATACAGCAGAGATTCAAAGGGTAATAAGAGACTACTTTAAGAAACTCTATGCCACGTAATATGAGAACCTGGAAGAAATGGATACATTTTGGACTCTCATAACTTTCCATGGTTGAAGAAGGAGGACATAGCACATCTAAACACCCCTTTACTACTGAGGAAATTAAAATGGTAATCAAATGACTATTCAAAAACAATAGCCCAGGCCCAGATGGATTCACTAATGAGCTCTTTCACACTTTTTAAGAGGAACTACTACCAACCCTGGCCAGACTCTTTCATAAAACTGAAAAAAAAGGGAACACTTCCAAATAGTTTTTGTGAAGCCAACATCACCTTGATACCAAAACCAGTCAGCGATGCTGCCAAAAAAGAAAATTTCAGACCAATATTTCTGATGAACACATATGCAAAGATCCTCAACAAAATCCTGGCAAATAGGATCTAATGCAGCATCAAGAAGATCATACACTACGACCAAGGAATGAAAGGATGATTTAACATCCATAAATCTATCAACATCATACACAACATCAACAAAAAGAAAAATAAAAACCACGTGATCATATCAATAGAAGTAGAGAAAGCATTTGATAAGGTCCAACACCCATTCTTGATATAAAAAAACTCTCAGCATGATGAAAATGAAAGGAACCTTTCTCAATATAGTTAAGGCCATCTACCACAAGCCAATGGCAAATATTATCCTCAAAGGAGAAAAACTAAATGCCTTTCCTCTAAATTCTGGTACAAGACAAGGCTGTCCTCTCTCACCATTCCTATTCATCATAGTACTGAAAGTACTTGCTATAGCAATTAGGCAAGAAATAGATATCAAGGGCATCCATATAGAAAAGGAATAAGTCAAGCTCTCACTGCAGATGACATGATACTATATTTAGAAAACCCTAAAGACTCCACCAAAAAGCTTCTCAAAACAATAGATTTATATAGCAATGTAACAGGCTACAAAAGCAACACACAAAATTCAATGGCCTTTTTATACACCAATAGTGATAGGTAAGAAATGGACATTAAGAAAACAACTCCATTCACATTAGAGTCACACAAACTCAAATATCTTGAAGTCAACATGACTAAAGATGTGAAGGACCTATACAAATAAAACTATAAAACACTGCTTCAAGAAATAAGAGAGGAGACGCAGAAATCAAAACACATGCCCTGCTCATGGATTGGCAGGATTAACATAATTAAAATGGCAATACTCCCGAAAACTTTGTACAGATTTAATGCGATCCTTCTAAAGATACCCATGACATTCTTCAAAGAAATGAATCAAATACTTCTGAAATTCATTTGGAACAATCAACACTCTCGAATAGCTAAAGCAATCCTTGGGGAAAGGAATATGAGAGGCATTACTTTTACCGATTTTAAACTGTATTACAAAACAATAGTTATCAAAAACAGCCTGATATTGGAATAAAGAGAGATTCTCAGATCTGTGGACTAGGCTTGAGTACTCAGAGACTCTTCCCCAGACATACGATCACTTAATTTTTGATTAAGGGACAAGAAATCCTAAGTGGAGCAAGGAAAGTCTCTTCAACAAGTGGTGTTGACACAACTGGTCAGCCACTTGCAAACAAGCAAACTCAGACCCCCAGCTCACACCATGTCCAAAGGTAAAATTCAAATAAATTAAAGACCTTGATATCAGACCTGAAACCATAAGGTATATAAAACAACACATAGGCAAAACACTCCAAGACATTGAGAGTAAATGCATCTTCAAGGAGGAAACAGCATATTCCAAACAAGTGGAAGCAGAGATAAACGGATGGGAATATATTAAGCTGAGAAGCTTCTGCACCTCAAAGGAAATAGTGCCCAGGATACAAGAGCCACCCACTAAATGGGAGAAATTATTCACCAAATACCCATCAGATAAGGAGCTAATATCCAAAATATACAAAGCACTGACAGAGCATTACAAGCTTTTACAATTTTGGAAAACAGCCTTAACACTCCACAAAGTTAACAGTTCCCTAAGTAAAAACCAGGCAGGCATTACCCCACTTACAAGACTCTTAGATGAACATATCTCTGCTTCTAAAATGAAAGTTTCAGTATGTGATCAATTTATTATTCCAGATGTTACTCTTATTGTTACAGAGCAGCTGATGAGGACTCTTTCTGTGCCCTTTGTTTTTCCTAGCCAACCCTGAACTTTGGTTCTCAAATTAAAACTACTTTTCTATTTCTAGCAATAGTTATTATTGCTAAATAAGCACAAGTCTGTACCGATCCCTGAGTATAGAGTTAGGATAAAGCACTAAGCACTACTGGATATGACCACAAAGGGGGAACTTTCTATTTATACAATTTTTAAATAACTTTGGAAAATCACCATGCATGATATTTGAGCTCAATGTAAGTACTAACTTTCAATGATCAACATAATTTTGTTTGTTTTGAGTCACACCTGGCAATGCTGAGGCTTATTCCTTGTTCTAAGCTCAAAGGACCATACCTTGTGTGGTGAAGCTTTCAGATGGGATGTTTGATTTCAACCTTGGTCAACCATGTGCAAGACAAACACCTTACCTATTATAGTTTTGCTCTATCCCTGCAACATGAATTTTGATTTCCTACTTGGGTATGATCACACTTAGAAAATGATGTTCTGATGATTACACTTACAAAATAGTGTTCTGATACTTCTCAATGAAATGTAGATGGTTTGAATGACACCATCTATTTTGGCTACCAAAATCCATGTTTCTTACTAGGTCAATACAGATAGAACTCTCAAAGACCTTGTCTTTTTTGTGAATAGACAATCAAATGAAAGGAACTTCTCATGACCCTGGCATTTGTAGTTCAATTTTTGTTCTTGAACTTTTCTTTCTTTATCAAGAGTAACATATCTAACTCATAAGTGATAGTTAAAATTTTGAAAGGTGATTCCCACTCTAAAATATACATACACCCCATTTTCTCCTTCAAATTTCTCATTTCTCATATCTTCTAATGGACTAAAGTCCCTAGCAGAAAGGAGAACTCATACCATATTATGAGCAAATGTTAGAAAAGCACTGAGAATGCCATTCTGATGAGCCAGTGGAATTCTTCATTTGTGCATCATCACTATTCAACTAGAGTTGTTTCTGTCAAGGATTTAAAATTTAAACACCCAATAAAATTATTTCTTCTTCTTGGAGGAGGCTGTTTTATTTGTTCTTTACCATGAAACATTCCTTCAAGTATTCCACCATTTCTTTGAGATGTGAAGAAGAACAGCTGTTCATCTGGATGATTCACTTGTGAATTTTCACCCTTCTTCAGATTTAGCCATATGTTAACATAAAAGTCACTATCACTAAAGCTTTTGGCTTCTAGTCAAGCCTCTCTGAGATGGATCACAGTAATAAGAACAAAAAAGAAAAGAGAGTGAAATGTTGGTATTAAAAAAGTTAGAGGAGACACTGTTGCTTTATTTAATGCAAGCAACTTCAGAAAAACTCAAAAGTATTATATTTGGGGATATACTTTCCCACTGTTCATTTCTTTTTATCCTGGAAAAAAAAACATAGGCACAGTCCTCAAATCTTCATCGTCGTTATTGAAATTATCATGACACCATGGTGGATTGTCTCAGGAAATATGAAAATAAAATGAAAAAAAAGTCCAGTGTAAAGTTTTGCCACCACCACTTACATAGCTATGACCTAAGTGTGTATGTACAGTGGCTCAGGAGACTTCAGTTTGGACTTGAACTTTTTTGAGCTGAACTCTTTAGGCAAAAGCCCCATTAGATTGTTCCTGGGAGCTATCTTGTTGTCTAAAACTGATAAACACAAACAGACCATAAATCAATAAGGCATTTGGCTAAGTATTGATGGGGACAATAGAGAAAAATATAATTTAGTCTCAAACAATGGGGGCTAGTGATCAGTAGTTTTCTTATAAGCATTTCTTTTATGAGACTCAGTTTTTTAAATAACTATAATACTTTAATAGTGTTCTAAGCAATATTTTATAGCACACTCCATATCTCCTGCTTGGCAAAGCAATTGAAATAATTTGTAGTCTCATTTGTGATAAATATTTTAACAAGAATGGCTTCTTGACATCAGGGAGTCGGTCAGTTATAATGTGGATTTGCTAACAAGCCTCATAAAATGTAGAAAATAGACACTAAATATGACTTATAGATTTTTATACTTCATAAGTTGGAATTTGGAATAATTAAGCATCAAACCCCCAACAACATATGTACAATAGTAAGAGCTTGACTCAAACACATAAAGAAGCATCAGCCACAGTTAAGCAGACATTCTATTCTGAAGTCACAATCCTGGTTCCCTTCGCAGCATGTTATCCATGGAAACTTTCCAAATGCAGTGATGGAATCCTAAGAGTGAACGCTGGGAGTATGTCTGACTAGTCCCTAGAGTTCTTCAAGAAGTTGACTAGAAAAACAGAAACAATGATAAGTTTACTTGCAGTTGTAAGGCCATCCCATCCATAGTCATTGTTACCAATATTCAGTTAAGGAATAAAAGAAGGATCTGTCAGTTATTAATAGCTCTCTGTTGAAAATTTGACTGACACTTTGCCTCAGGGGGAGAAAATGGAGAATGTAAAAGCTGTTTTTTAGGTTTCCCACTTAATGACTTCATTCTGTGAATTACCCCCAAGTGGCATCCACTTTGGCCCTGCCTATGTTGAACCCATGATACCTGATCCTGCTTTTGCCGGGAGTTCACCTATGATCAGAGGAGAAATGCTGTCTACTTCATTCCTGTATTGTTCTTAGTGGAAAATATTTCTTTCTTTTGATATTGAGCTATTTCCTGTGAGTTTTTATAGGTATTGTCTTATACAAAACATGTTCCTTCTATTTTTAGCTGGCTGAATATTTTACCATGAATGAATATAGATTTGTCAAAAAGCTTTTCTGACTCTATGGAGATATTATGCATTAGCCTTTGTTCTGTGGCTCATTACATTTATTAAATCTATATGTGTGTATGTATATATTATTAAATTTTTTTATTTTTAGAACAAATTTATTTGGCCATGATACTGAATTCTTTAATAAGTTTTTAAATTGGGGTGGCTAGCGTTTTATTAAAGTTCTTTCTTTTCTATTTTATTTTGGTTTGAACCACACCCATTCAGTGCTTGAGCCTAATCATAGTTCAGTGCTCCTGGTATTATTAATTCCAGAGGGATTGGTTTGTGGGGAGGATGGAATCTAGGGCTCTTGAACACAAAACATGTTCTCTGACTACTTGAGGCATCTCTCTGGAAACCTATCTTGATTCATAAAGGTTATTGTTTGCAACCTGTTTTCCTGTAACTTTTGATCATATAGGGATAATGGGGAGAGAGAGACAGGAAATTTAGAAAGAGTCATAGGAACATGATATATATATATATATATATATATATATATATATATATATATATACTAAAGTGCAATGTGAAGAGATAAGATATGTGCTTCTACATTAAAATTAATTTTGGAAGACGCAACGACAGAAGCACCATAAAAGACATAAAATATACAATTCATAAAACAAGCCATAAAACATACAAATATTCACAGCTAGAAAAGTGACAACAGGCTGGTTCTCTGGGTCCTGGTGAATTGGTGTTACATGATTATTTACATAGTGACAATTCATAATATTTTATTCCATATTCTCCCTGTGTGATATTCTGTATTTTAAATATAGATACTTTATAATTGCTTTGTTCATTTTAAAATACAAAAAATACTAAATGGCTACAGTGTTCTATTTTTTTCTTTCTTCAGGAAAGGCTTTCTTTCCTGAGCCATTTTGCATCACCTTAGAGTCTGATAAATGCTGGTTGGAGACTCTTACATGTAATATATATTTTTCACAGTTATTTTTGAGCTCTTGGTTCCAGGTAAGCCTTATAAAAATTGAAATTGCTTGGTTGCTCTCACATTTAAAATGTTTGGTATAAATTTAAATAAGCACCTCTCTGTAACCATTACAGTCTCTTTCTGTATATTGTATGTGGGTTGATAGAATATCATTTGGGAGAAAATGTGTAACTGATGGGAAGAATGGGTAAGAGCCATGTGGCAAGGCTTCTGTAATAGTCAGAGAATTGAATTTCTTCAGTCATGAGGAAGGGCTAGGAATAAATGGCAATCCTGTCAATGAAAGTTGAAGATCATTTGTAATAAAGTTCACAACCCTATTAACATCTCAACTTTCTCTATGGAGTCATCTGAGATAATCTATCTTGAGGGTTTGAAAGTGTTCTTTTTCTCTTCGGTTAAACACCAAAGCAGAGATTCTGTACAAGTATAAATGATTGAAACTGTTTTATTGATAGATTTGAACTCAATCAAATTCTTTCCTGACTTGGGAAAAGTATATCCACATAATATGATCAACTCTTTATAGAAGATGTACGTTAAAACAGTGTGTCACATTGTCACACACACACACACACACACACACACACACACACCTATGAGCTATGGAATAATATACAGGGAAGATCAATTTTGAAAAATACAAATAAGGCTCAGGGACTTGATATTTTCCATAGTTTCATTACTCATTCAATTTGGGCACTGTCTTATTTTGGGGGAGGGGTTGAGTCACACCTGGCAGTGCTAAGAGGTTACGGTCAGGATCAGGGGACCATATAGGATACGGAGGATTGAACCCAAAATGGCCACATGCAAGACAAATACCCTACCTGCTGTACTATCATTCCCCCATACCTGGCTCACACTCAGGGATTACTCCTGGCTCAGAAATCATGCCTGGCATTGTTCATCTACCATATGGAATGGCTAGGATCAAACCAGGCTTGACTGCATGCAAGACAAATGCCATAACCTCTACACTATCACTCCAGCCTGATACTAATTTCTTATTTCTAAGGCAGTTGAGAAAAACCTAACTGGATTTTGAACTATTTCCAATCATCTTTTGGGTTCCCATACATAAAATGAGACAATAATTGGAACCACAGAGAAGTTGTATATGCTGATATACCTGGTTGATACAGAAGAGTAGCTTCATCATATTAAAATCCTTATTACATTTTTTGTAAACTTGCATCAGTAAAGGGGCATCCTGGTACAAAATTAAAGCAAACAAAGCAAGCTCAGTTACACACAAATATGATTTGACGTGACATGATTTTAAATTCTAGTAAAGTAGTTCTCAGTGTCCAGTGCCCAACGTAATGCCTTTTGCATCTTACATATCTGTTAAATACCTATATATTGAACTTGGGAAATAATAAAATTCACTTACAATTATGCAAAGGTATTGATCATAAAATTGAAGGAGGCAAGAAAGCCAGTGTTTCCACTTACTCATTTCATATAGGACGTGATAGTGTTCAGAGAATTGGGTTTCTCATGTCAAACACAATGCTCTATAAATCACCTTAAGTTGAAAATAAAGGGACTGAGGATAGTACAGAAGAGACAGTGGTAAACACACATGTCTTGCCCAGACAGATTCCAAGCACAGCACATAAGCATCACCTGGTGCTGCCCTCAAAGACCCCCAAACTCAGGTACAGACTTGGAGATCCTGAAGCTCCATCTGAGTAGCGTGGGTAACCCCTGGCAGCATAGACCCCAAGCCACACACTAGTGAAGAGCCCATTGATAAAGAGTTACCTGCCTGTGGACATCACTTGGGGGAAATTAAACAAACAGAAAAAGATAGAATAAAAATGATGCTAAGGAAATGCTTTTGGACTGGTGTTTATACAATGTCCCTGAGTACATGAGTTTCTGCTGCCCACGTTGCTTATTGGTGATCTTCCCAACTATACCCCAGCTACTTGATCTGAGTTATTTGCTCAGGCCCTTTGCACGGCCTGAGCTTATGGATGTAACATGGGTATTAAGGTAAAGATAGATAAATGGGTCTATGGAATATAGATTCAAATTCATGTGTATAAAGGTAACCTATAAATATGTTATTTGTTATTTGTAAAGGTAGTTCAGTGATGAAAGAATGACTGATTTCATTAAGTGGCTCTACCATAATTGGGTCTATATGTGGGAAATCATCTCAAAACATATCTTAGATCTAAATTCAAATTTGAAACTATAAAGTCTCCAAAAGACAATATAGGAAACCAACTTTGTGATCTTGTATTAGGCAAGGGATTCTTTATTGGAGAACTTTGGAGACAAATTTAGTTACCATATTAGGGGGAAAGGCACTAAGAGTAACAATGGAGGTGCTTAGTCCTTCATCCCACAATGGTTCAAAACAGCCACTGAAAAGTGGATCAAGTGTCCATAGGGCCCCTGTCCAAAAACACTAGGTCTTCCCAGTTTTCCCCAAGGCGATATTAAAAGCTCTTTCCAAAAGAAAGAAATAAGTAAAGACACTCAAAAATTGGCACCATTAAAAAGAAAATGCTGCTCTTTAAATATACATACTGTCAAAAAAATAAAAAAATGACCAGTAACAAATGCTCTACATTTCATTTGAATATGTATTTCTTCTTATAATAGATGAATTAAAAAATAACTAGAACAAGCAACTCCATGAAAAATGAATCTAAAAATAGAAACCTTTTTTGGATTCCTGAAGATGTAGGGACTCAACTTACATCAGAGCAGGCCAGGAAGGTGGAATCAGCCAGTGAGATTAAGAGGGCCATGAAATTGTACCCTTCCTGTATATCCCATATGGATCATGAATTTCATGGTACCAGTAAAAAAAAATAAAACAAAGCAAGGAATAATGAATTATCTTGAAGTACTTTGAAAGAAAATGAAAAGAACACCAAACAACTGGTGCCCCAGGAGAGTTGATCAGGGGCTAAGGTCATAAACAAAAAATTAGACTCATTTTCAAACCCCAACAAGACCAATGGGGAAATGGTGCATAACTTCACTATATCCAGTTAAGGTAAGTTCAAATACAAAACAAAGAACAGGTGAAAACTTAGGATGATAGATATAGCATCTTAACAATCATGCCAAAGTGTTAAATTTTATATTCCTGTGAGAAAAGTTCAAATTGTTACCTACTTATTCATTGCATTATTTTTTCTATGCCAATTATACTTAGATACACTGAAAAAGAAATAAATGTAATATAAATGTAATAAATAAACTGTTATACCAATTTAGAAACTCTAGGAATGGTGAAAAATAGAAGTAAAAACCTATATCATGTTCCTTGATACACAGAGCTGCTAAAAATGTGTTATCAAAATCTGAAAAGCAGGCTTCAAGACTTAATTCCCAACACAAAATACATATTTGTATTTCTGGAAAAGTCTAGGCAGTGTTGTGGAACTCTAGAAAACTTTATTTATGTTATTTATATCTTCTAGATAGCTGCACCCACCTTTTTCATAGAACTTTAGAACTTGAATCATTTTGTTCTGCCTCATATTTCTATATCTTCTTACAAATTGAGAAAAGAAAAAAATAAGTGGATGGGATCCAGGGGCCAAGTGGTCTTAGGAGCATGGAGTGGGAAAAAAGGAAATATCTAAATACCTAAGCTGAAGTAAAATGACAATAGAATTAAGAGAGACAAACTATAACAAGCTAAACAAAAAATGAACCTGTTACACTAGTAGTCCAGGGTGGGTTAGGGTCGAGGTATGGGATGCATGCTGGGAATTCTGGAAAGAGGTCAACACTAGTGGTGTTAATGACTCTAATTTGCTGTCCCTATATGCCTGAAATACTTGTGGCTAAGTTGGCTCTCCAGCAGCCCTGGGATAGCACCTAGAATAGCACCATTCAATGAATACTGCCAGGTTATAACTGCCATTCAGCCTCACACATCTAGCACAGAACAGAGAAGTCACCATCCTGACTTGCACAACAGTTAGGAAGGAGTGTGGTTTGCATCAACATTGATACAGTTGACATTGAAACATTGACAGCCAAGCATAGGGAAGGGAATGGCCAGTACCACATGCTGCTGCAAGAAAAATTGCTTATAGTTGCTGCTGCCTGAGAAGGGCCAGTGACTCTTGTGAAGGCAGTGGAAAGCATCACACTTGCTTTAAAGGCTGGTGATTTTTCCATTGACACTCCACATTTGTGAACTGGTTCTTGAGAGGATCCGAGGGGACCACAGAAGCGCTGAAGCAACTTGGGGACAGAGAAAAACACAAAACAATTCCTTCCTAAACTCCCCAGCATCCTGAACAGAAAGAGAACCCATACTTTCCTAAGAGAACATTTTGTCCACTTTCAGCTCACAGCACCAGCTCTCAGCCATAGCTGAGAGTAGTAGTGTTCAAGCCAATCCACTTGGTACCATTTACATAAATATTACTTCTTGGCATTTCCCCCTACTTATTTAAGTATAGTTCACAAGTGAAGGAATGCAGTGTTTTAATACTCTAAAGTCTAATTCAGAGACAATGAAGCATTGACATGAGCAATTCTGACAAAAATGATATGAACATGATTAAATGTGGTTGGACAAGACTTTAGTTAGCTACACTACCAGAATTCTCAGCAGTGGTGGAGTAAGATGCTCTCAGGCACAGAAACCCAGACTCTCTAATGTCAAGATGAACATGAAGAAGTCAAAAGATCTGCACACAGTCTCTATTCATGCCTGTGTGAGGTAGGACATGCTACATTACTCCCTAATGTTCCAGGAGGAAGCCTAAAGGTCTGCAGAGAGTCGCCATTGGCTCCTGGGTAAGGCAGGACATAGTTTGCATTCTGTGAAGGTTCTGAGGATTTGTAGTACTTTACAGCCCCAGCGCAAATTCAGAAAAATGACTTCTTTTGTACTTGGATGCCTTAGAGTAAATTTTAAAATTGAACTAGAACTTGAACGTAGCATAGCTAATAATGCAAGAAGAAAAAAATGAGCTTGCCAAATTGTCACCATGTTAGGGCACTGGAAGCTTTTGTAGAGGGAAAAGCTTTCAAAATATAAGTCATAAGCCTGATCATAAGATAATGCCAGATGACTCTCTGTGATAGTAGGGTTTCTATTCCAAGAACCAAGTAATTCATATTTTGTTAATGGATATATCGTTTATAAAAGCAATCTTGAGAATTAATTAAAGGTCACATCTTTACATAAAGACTGAAAAGAAAATATCAATACTGAAAATAAGTTGACATGCTAAGCAATCCATTTATTTAAATATCTCTATGGGTGTCTCTATATAGCCTTTATTTAAAATGTATAGACAGTCATTTAAAAATTAGCTAATTATCTTCAGCTTTTAATGTAATTTTTCACAATTAACTTATCCATTAAAATATTTATAAATACATTATGTCTCCTAAAAATGCCACTGAAAGCTGCTAAGTCTTGAACAAATTACTTACTTTATCTTTTTATTCATAAAACTGTAATGGCCTGACCCAAAGGCATTTTCTAAATGGAAATAAATCAAAATAAATCAATCCATAAACAATGGGATTTTTTAATGGGTTAATAGAGGTAAAATATTTATTTAGTATCCAGAATGCAATTTGTTTTTAAGAATTTTAGCTAAATAGCTTCATGTTCTTAAAAAACTATGGTATTCATACATAGAAATTATGAAATAATTGTAATAGTATATTGTCATGTTTCTCAGAAATTAGAAACAAAAATATTTAATAAAAGTTAACTTTATTATAATTATTGAATAATAAATGTATTGTATTACTTAGCATTGGTAGGATATGAGCCTGCTCAGATATGGTTCATAAGTATAAAAATATTATGCATATGATTATGGATTGGAAATATTTTAGTTTATAAGAAATAAGAACAATACTCTGTTCATATGAAAAAGGGATTTTTATGGAGCATGACAATGATTAATGTCTGTACTTGATTTCTAAACATAACTACAATAGAATTTTCAAGCTTAAAGACAACTCATTTAAATAAACAATATCGTCAGAGTTGAAGAAGTCCCCCAAAGGATATATTAGTTAAATCTCTAGTTACTCAAACTATAATGGTAAAATCTCAGTGATGAGACAAGGAAGACTAAAGAAAAATTTAAGAACAAAAACAAGAACATATGTATAATCATAGGCAGTAAAATCATTATTAACAATTCTCAGTATGATTCTTTTTTTTCTCTACTGAAATTCACTCAAATATAATCAAGAAGAGGGAAGAATTGGTAAGATTAATTTAGATAAATATTTCATTGAATAAAATTAATGCACACACTATGCATAATGTCAAAGTACATTTCCTGATAAGGCACATCATGGTTTCCATGTAACAATTGAAATTCTCATTTTCTTTGCTTATTATTAGTTTGTCTTTAGGGCAGTAAAAGCATTTGGAAAACTGTGTGGTTCTCTCAAAGCAATCTTTTGGACACTTTAAAATATTTTAAGTATTCTTCCAGGAAACCAAAGAAAACTCTATCTGTATGCACTAAAATAATTGTTTTTAATTCACCTTCCAGCATGTTTCTTGTATTTAATTGTGAATTGGGCATGTACCCAATGCTCTGAGGTGCTCTTGAAACACAAGCTAACAAGTCTGGAGAGAGCAGTGTGAGAGATTGAATTTAAAAGTGTAGGATCAAGAGGACACATGTTCATTTCCGTCTTATCCAGAGGTGGTGTTCCGATGCCTAACTGTGAGCTCATCAAATATTTTCCCCATTCAAGATATTTGACTCTTGACTCTACTCTGGAAGACTGTTGGTTTGCAGCTATGGCCATTTTCCATGATCATAAATGAATAAAAAAAAAAACCAATTCTAGGATGATTCATAAGACAAAAAAAAAAAAAGACTCCTTTTTTATTTTTCTCTTTCTCTAGTCGCATGTGGATCATTGGAAGAAGCAAACTCTTTCTGTTTCTAATTAAGCTTTCATGCATCCCTGGATTCCATTAAGCTAGAAAAACAGAGACCTTGTCTAAATGAGATTACACATGTGAAACTACTTAGAAATTGCAAAGCATTCTACAGTTTTAGAACATGAATATGGAAACCTTATAGGTCAATTTTATAGGTCCTTCTTTGCCTTGAAATCCTTTCAATCATCCTCGTTTACCTAGTTTATTTACAATTTTTATTTTATTTTCATCTCAGTTTTCTAGACTTTTTAGACATACCTTAAAAACACAACATAGGTTTCTTCCTATAACTAAGGGTGTGCTCAATTTCCTGAAGAATTTCTCTCCTTTTTATATAAATTTTTATTGGTTACCTACTATCTGTCATACATAGTTCTATGCCCTTGAATATGGAAATGTAAGGGAAAAATATACTTCATGAAATACTAAGACATGTTTTCCATCTCCAGTGAATCAATAAAAGAAAAAGACGAGGTCCATGGACCCAAATTTTATAGGCAGAGAAGGAAAGATATTGCCAAAATTTGCCAGAATAAACTAAATCTAGCACCTGGGGAGCCTGAATGCCCTGATAGGAAGTTTGAATCGTACTTTAAATGGAATGAAAAGTGAACTGAAAGGTATTAACCATTGGGAACTGTGGTCAGATTCATGTTTTTCAACAGCATTTCTTTCTAGTACTTCCCTTAGACACACACACACAACAAAAATCCACTGCCCTGACAGGTCTCGTTAAGAAACTCTCTATCACAAGCAATAATCTTTACAAAGGAGACATACCTGTCTCTGCCATTTGGGACAAGATGAAGTACATAGAATTGGACAGTTTGCAAACAGGGATGCCTATTGTTGAGGCAAAGGACATTTAGACCTCAGGCAAAATCTGTCCCATGTCTCTGTCCTATATTCTTAAGACTAAGTCTGTCTCCAGACAGTCCTTCCTTCCTATATATTTTTTCTTTCCTATATTTTCCTTCCTTCCTTCCTTCCTTCCTTCCTTCCTTCCTTCCTTCCTTCCTTCCTTCCTTCCTTCCTTCCTTCCTTCCTTCCTTCCTTCCTTCTTTCCTTCCTTCCTTCCTTCCTTCCTTCCTCCCTTTCTTCCTTCTGCCCTCCTTTTCTTCCATCTTATTCCTCCCTCCCTCCCTCCCTTCTTTCCTTCCTTCCTCCCTCCCTCCCTCCCTCCCTCCCTTCCTTCCTCCCTTCCTTCCTTTCTTCCTTCCTTTCTTCCTCCCTTCCTTCCTTCCTTTCTTCCTCCCTTCCTTCCTCCCTCCCTTCCTTCCTCCCTCTCTCCCTTCCTTTCCTCTTTCCTTCCATCCATTCTTCCTTTCCTCCTTTCCTTCCTTAATTTCTCCCCCATATAATCCTTCCTTCTTCCCTCCCTTTATTTCCTTCCTTTCTTGCTTCGTTCCTCTCTCCCTCCATCCATTCCTTCCTTCTTTCCTTCCTTTATTTCTTTCTTCTTTCTTTCCTCCCTTCTCTTACTTCTTTCCCTCCTTCCTTCCTTCTTCTTTCCCTCCCTTCTTCCTTCCTTCCTTCCTCCCTTCCTTCCCCTATATTTGTGACATCTTTCCCAGTGACTGTTTTTTAATGCTGCAAAAATATGAGCTACATTTCTGTCAGAAAGTCAGAAAGCACTCTGTGTTCCAGGGAAATCTGGGTTACTGAGAAAGATCAAATTAATCCATTTTCTCAGACTTGGTAAATAAGCTGAAGCATCGTTATATACTGCAGCATGCAAAGTGTTTATTCCCTTGAAGTTCTCTATTGTAATAGTTGTTGTTTGGTACATCCTTACACACTCATGTACTATTTATAGGCAAAATCATTTCAATTTGAAGTTCTACTATTTTTTGAATTATTATAAAAAGATGTCTTGATCAAGAGGCACCATAGCTCAATGACTAAATTAAGGCTATTTTCTGTTTATATAAATTTTTATTGGAACAGAGACATATTTTTATGCATTTATTTTGTCAATTTCCATGCTGCAAGTAGTAGGATTGAATCATAGCTATCTGAAATCCTATAGCCTCAGATAATTAAGTCATTCACTACTTAGACTCTTAGTAAAATCTGTCTTTCATCTATAAAGTGCATTCCTAATTATGGTGTATACAATGGTATTGCGTCAGAGATGAAAAATCACAATAGCTCAGTGATGAAATTTTGAAGGGTCTTCTCCCAAGCAAAGTAGAACAATAGCATACATCTTTATTCTCAATATCCTCAAACTTTAAGCAACTCAAATACAAATACCCTTTATCAGTTTAGTTGGTAAGTACAGGTTGGTATGATAGCAAAATAGAATGATTCTCAGCATTAAAAAAAAAAAAAGAACACCAAATGGAGGATACGAATCTCAAATGCTGAATGATAAAAGCAATCTAAAAAATTCCATTGACTTGAATTTCTGAGAGACTAGGGATGCAACTCAGTAGTAGAGCACTTGATTTGCATGTGTGAAACCTTAAGTTTGATTTCCAACACTGCATGGTGCCCCGAGCACTGAGTCAGGAGCAACTCCTGAGAATCCCTGGGTCTGGCCTCAAATACCTCAACATAACAAAACTGTAACATAATTCTTAAATAAGCAAATCTCTTTTCATTTTAAAAGTAGTTGTAAGAGTTGCCCACTCTCAGAGGGTTGTGTAAAGCAAACATGTCTAAATTTTAAACACTCCTTAAAAACTTAGACCCTGGCTACAGAGAGACCAACTGGCTGAACATATAATTTGCATGTGAAAACCTTGGTTCAACTCCTAGCACTAATATGGTACCAACACTTGCGCACCAAAGATGTCCCCCAGGCAAATAAAACATCTTGGTCACATTTCCAGTAGCAAGCACTTTTTGATGATTGATCCCATTTTATATAGTGTAATAAAAAAGGAGAGACTTAATATTACACTCAGCTAGCTATTCATTACTGAAAACTCTTGAAAATTAACCAAGTAGGATCTCCAGAACTATTTCCAGTAGTGTGAAGATCAAAATAAAAGTGATGCAGAGCCAGAGCAATAACACAGTGGGTAGGGTGTTTGCCTTGCATAAGGCCAACCAGACGTCCCCTGAGCACCACCAGGAGAAATTCCTGAGTGCAGAGACAAGCATAACCCCCGAGCAACACCCAGTGTGGCCCACAAATAAACAAATAAAAACAAAATGAAACAGAACATAAAACAAAAGAGAGGTAACACAGAGCTGAGTGGCTCAGTGTGTACAGTGCCTGTACTGATTGGCACAACTGTTTCCCAAACCATCTGTCTTCAGCTGCAGTGAGATGACACATCTGCCGCTCTCTCCTCTATATTGTTCTGACCTCACCTGCTTATGGGATTAGCTCCTGAAAACTTTTCCCAGACATTTACCATCTCAGTTTCTGTTTCCAGGGCGCTGAGTTTAGGAGAGCCAGGGCAGGTTGGCACAGGTTCAGGGAGATTGACATCAGAAACAACCTAGGTGGGTTTAACCCAGAGTACAATCCCTGTAAAGTTCTTAGGATTCCTGAGGCAAATGCAAGGAGGAGGGCTCCTCTTTAAGCAAGAGGTTGCAACAATCTCTTTCTCTTTCCATTTTCATGAAAGTTTTGGAACTCGTTGCCAAGAACTCACTCCCCAGGGTTTTGGAAAAGTTTCCTACAAGACAGCGATACAAACTGTCAGCCTCCTTCACTCCCATTGTCTGCAAGAGAGCAGAGAGCTGTCAGGAAGTAGGAGGTTGAGAGTGGAGGTTTGAAATGTGTTGCAATTACTGGTGGGTGTGAACAAATTCTATGATTTGAATGTGGGGGAGTAAAGATTGCTGGGGGTGAAGAAGAAAAGAATCCAAAAGGCAGCAATTTGGGTTTCTTCTTTCAAGAACATGAGAAGCCACAGAGAAGGCCCTGCCAAAAAGTAGAATGTCGGGGCCTTTAGGAAGACCAAATTAAACCTTCATTTCTATTGTCATGTGCCCTGGAATCATTGCATAAGTCCTTTCTCCACTTCTACTGAATATAGGGTCAGAAGTCACTAAAACCCAATTTTAGTTCAAAATTATATATCCATTCGTCAGCTTAAGGATGCAACATAAATGAACTCAGATCAATATTAGATATGATGGACAGTGAAAATCTGAGCAGATGGACAAAACCTGTGGCTGGGAATCATTGTCTTTAGTGGGGTATTCCTGTGTCCTCATCAATAATGCAGAAAACCCATTACTGAGTGTGAAGAAGGAATTCGAGTTTTGGCACCATTAGGAAATTTTGTCATCTCATTTCATGACTAGAGCCTGCTTAACTAGCATCAAGGACTGTGCCCTTGAAGAAGGTGTTTCTAACTTGACAAATTGAGTGAGGTTGACCCTTCTGTATTCCCACAGCACCCTCTGACTTAGACATTTTGCAAGCTCCTACCATAGTATTTGTTCATCATTATCTTCCTCTTTAGTATCCGGTAGGTTCTCAAACATTTTCAGTTGAATATATGTATGAATCTATAAATAATTGATGGCCTTCCTTTCATTTTCACAGAAGTTCAGGAGGTGTTTTGAACCTGCTTCTATTTTTTTGTTTCTTCATTGAGTGTTCTGTTCCTTCCTTGTCTGATCCCTGTCCGTAACATTAACCTCTGTTGCTATAATGTATATAACAACTCTGACAAAATGATGAGTCCTATGAATAAGAACTAATCATGGTTAACGTTTGTGAAAATTAAGAAAATTAAGCGTGGTTGAAGAGCGTTATCATATGAGATGGCTTCAAATGAGACAGAAACAAATTGAGCCTGAGGCAGAAGAGATTAATTCATAGAAGAGGCCTCTAGAGGGAATGGAAATAAGTCAGGAAGCAACTCAAATAAGGGGGGAGGGGTTCTCCAAGTGTTAATGTACTAAATGCTTTATATATTCATCTTCTTATGTATTTCATGCCTATAACCTGTAAATATTCAGATTATTGAGGAGTTACAGAGTGCCTCTTCACTCTTTCTTAGGTAAGAAGTTAACCACATAAAATGTTATTAAAGGGTGATAATATTCATACAAAATAAGTTGAAAAAGATATTCAAAACTTGAAATGCTTTGTCTCTGACCAGAAATGGAGGAATCTCACTTTATTTCCTAAGATTTTTATATTTGGGCATCCACAATTAATCAGCATTTTGAGATTGGACCAATTGTTTTATGGTCTCTGCAACAACTGCAAAGGACATCACTGACAGGATTTCAAATACAACCTAGACCAAAACAATAGAAATAAATAGAAGAAAACAATATAATCTTTCTGACATTTTCATGAAAATTGAATGCGCTTCTTCTACAAACAGAGAAGAGCAGTTTCATTACTGAATGCCAAGGATCACATATCCATAAAATACCATGAGATTTTGCATGTCATTCAATCACGAAGCTGACAGTCTTCAAGAAAAAGTGCTTTTCAGTGGGATGGAATGTTTTAATGAGCTAATTAGTTAG
The DNA here is from genome assembly GCF_024139225.1 of Suncus etruscus. Lineage (NCBI taxonomy): Eukaryota > Metazoa > Chordata > Mammalia > Eulipotyphla > Soricidae > Suncus > Suncus etruscus. The sequence continues at coordinate 18,461,417 of NC_064854.1, read as the reverse complement.
CTCAGAAAGGTGATTCGGTGACATTGCTTATAGAATTATTCTGAAATCTACCTATTCTTGAGATTAATGCACAAGAAAGCACATTACCTTAGAGCTCTAACTCTTAGTATTTATTTAAAAAATGAGAATCCTATGAAAAACCATTGTTCCTTACATGGCAGTCTATTGATTTTGAAGATTGTGGTTATTTTAATAACCTTAATTCTGAAAATTTTTCATTCTTTTGAGTGTAATATAATAAGCTCTTCCATTGCAAAAGTTCAGTGTATAGATCTCCTTTGACAGTGTGTCAAAATTAGAAATAAACCGCATTTAAATGATAGTATTCATAGAATGTTTCAGTCCCCCATTTTAGAATTAAATATTTCCTCAGATTTAGAGGACAAGGACCACCACATTACATTTTTTGTGTGATTTTAGAAGTAGTCTAAGACACCTGGCACATAAACTACTTTCATAAAGATGAACTAAATAAAATGCTAACAATGAGAATAGATATCAGAGCCTATCTACCCAGAGTTCTGCATGATCCATGCAGTGTTGTGTCAGACAAGACAAACAACGCTTGGAGAAAGCTGAAAGAGTAGGTTCAGTGGCCTGAGATAATACCACTGCAATGAAGTGAGCTGTGGGGCCTAGATGTATCAGAATCAGCTTGATGGTGATGAGAATATTGTATGTTTGAACAATTGTTCTCAATGGTGCTTTCTGGAGAAGATATATGGCTAAGAAGAAATTGGGTGCTCAAAGGCCATGACTGTTATTTTATTGCTCTTACTCATTTGCCTTGAATTTTTTTTTTTTTTCAGAAAACTCAACTAGTTATTCTTCAGGCCTGAACTGGCACTTTCCTTTCTCCCAATTCCATTTGTGTCTTAGAACAAATATTCCTTCAACACCTACTATCCTCCCAGAAAGGTTTCAAGACGAAACATTAACAGCCTGTCTTTAGCAGTATCACTCCTAGTTCCAGTATATGTCACCACCTCTTTATCTTTTCTTTCTTTCTTAAGCTCTGAGAGCAATTTTTGATCACACCATTTCTGAGGCAGTCTTCTAAGAAACAGCTATGGAGAGAGTTCCTTGGAAATCACCCCTTGCAGCTCTCCATTTCATCCTTTTCTACTCGAGTTAATGTCACTTGTCATTTTATCCAGGAGCTTGTTCTTTGTTACTTCCTCCTCCTTGGTAAAGACTTTGAAGCCATTGCAAACATCTATGTATCCTTAATTGCCTTCATTACCAACTCATTCTTGGTCACTCCACTGTGCAACCAAGGTAACTGAAGCCTTGTTAGATCTTGTAATCCTTCGATGATTGCTTGTGTATCGTCTTTAGATTTAGCAATAGTCTTGGAGGATATGTTTCCTTTTCCTGGTAAATCTAATGGATTCCATCAAAACGTTGTATTTGGAGGGAAAATCCCTGTCTTGAACTTGGAATGAAGATCACCAGTGAAAGAAGGCCAAGACAGATTATCAACAGAAGCAAAATATCACAAGCTGTGAGATTCTTCAAAGAAGACTTCTCAGTTGTTGTCATAGAAATTCAGGAGGACCTCAAGAAAGAGGGTTGGAGTGAATCCTGACTTGTCACCACTCTTGTCATCTAGCATCAGTGCTTGTTTCCAGATGTAGGCAAAGGCCTCCACATTCCCACTTTGTTAACTTACAAATGGAATTAACCTCTACCAGGAGACTTTGCCTCCAGAGTGTATTCAAAAAGGCACTGCCAGGTTGTTGATGCGTTGAAGGTCATAAGCATGAACCCAGTTCTGGCCTGGGCTTCTTAGGAACAAAGGTTCCTTTCAGCCATCCCTTTCCAAAATGAGTATTTATTCATAGATCATATCAGCAAGCAGTTTTCCTCCACAATTAGCTTACCTCAAGTTTCTAGAAGTTTTTCAGCTGTCTTTGTATCAGTACTTGCACACATATCACTTAAATTGACATTAAATTGGCAAAAAAATTCTTACATATATGAATTTCTCAGTACCTGTTAGACTACCTTTAATCTCAGAGTTGGGACCAGAGTTCTCTTTCAATATTTTTTTTTTGCTTTAGTCGTAATCATCATGGTAGTTGGAACAATCTGCTTCCATGTTTGGTTTTCCATGCAACTAAGAAATTAAAGAATCTCTCCCTTTCTGAAAGGTTCTCTTCTTGTATGTCAGTTTGTGCCATCGTTTTCAATGAAGGAGATGCCCTTGTAACTTCTCTCAATGACCTTGCTCTTCAAAATTGTCACTCAAGCATAAAGAAAGGCACGTGACTTGCTGGCAACCAACCAACCCCCCTTAATTTGGGATGCCCTTAATTCCCTTTAATTCCATTTTCAGGTCCATCAGTCCATGCAGCCTCTCACTGTCAACACTAGAAAGTGGTTGTTGTGTGTTATGGGGTGATGAGAAGCAAACAGGAGATTAAATCTAGCACAATAGAAGATGATTCTCTCTAGAGATACCAGAAGCCTGAAACCTGAGCCCTATACAAAGAAACTGCCAGATTAAATGCTGTATTGTTATGACAGTCTATTGTCACTAGACAATAGGTCTAGAGACCACCATCATCCTTACTGTTCACCCTCATTCCAGACACCATTAGGGTTCATGGTGATGTGGCCTGTAGTCTCAGTTCTGCCAGAAATAGTGTTTCTTTTTACAATAACTGGAGTTCAAGAAGCTTAAAATGTGTGCATGTCAAAATAATAGATTGTTGTGTATGTTCAGAACTGTTAAATGCAAGGAAAATTTGACATACAAAATACATCTTGGCACCCATTGCTTTTTATAGCTGCTGGAAGAAAAAGTGAAAATCTATAACCCCAAACACATACACTTGAGAAGAAAGGGATTAAATAAAAATAAGCCAATAGCTACTGCTATAAATTAAAAACTGATGTAGCTAGTTTCTAGATTAGTTTGAAAAAATCAACCTTTCAGTGCAGAATTAGAAATATTTCATGAAACGCTCTCTTTGTGCATTAGTATGATTGACTCGACCAATTTGTGCTTTGAACTCAGAATGGATTTTCTACATCAGTATAGTCATAATGTGAACTGAGTTGATATTCTAATTTGTTTAGAGATTTTTTGTAAACATTCTATTATAATAGAGTATATCCTAATAGAAGTTGATCATATAAAAGAAACTCCTTAATAGTCAGAATACATAGAATTAAAAATTAAGCAGTATTATGCTTCCATCATAATAGGTTTGCTTGACTTTGGTACTTCCTAGTTGTTTTATTGTTACATCAACTAATGATTATTCTTAGCAATCAATTTTTGAGGAAGGTGTTATCAATTTTTGCCTAAATAAAATAAGTAAATGCAAAAATCTAACTTAAAAGATGAAGTCATAATAAAACAAACATATGGAGTTATAATAAAGCAAAGTTTTAAAAGGATGCATTTACCTGAATGATTTATGTAATGGTTCTATTTTGTTTTAGTTACCTCAGTAAATCTCATTATCCTTAATTATCAGGCTAAAAGTTTCTGTATTTTACTGGCATAGCTGTAGTTCATCTTCATAATATTTTATGTGTAAATCTTGGACCTTATTTCCCAGTCCTCAAAGGTGACCGACAAGTTACATAGGCTTCTTTCCAAAATTACCATAAAATCATACCTTCTTGAGTTTAAAAAATACTGCAGAGAAAATGTCATATAATTTACAGTTGATTTTACAATTATTATTTCAGAGTTCCACAAATGGAGCAACTGACTACTGCTGAAATTGTTGGACGAATGGGAAAATCAGTGGTTCATGACAGGACTCACTTCTAATTTCAGGTACTGCTTGCTTTGATGGATTCCCTCTTTCTGAACCAAAACTCCCCTTTTCTGTTTGCCTTCTGTCTTCACCTCTCTAGAGATTTGTCATTAGGGACATCCAGCAACCCATCCAAACATCTTTCTCTAGGGTAACGGAGCCACATGAGGATCTAGTAGAAACAGAATTCAATTGTTGATGCACAGAGTTTCAGAGGCTATGTAAAAACTGAAAAGGAGCAAAGTCTCTAAGTCAAATTCAATTTTAAAAAGCTAACGTCAGGAACAACTTTGATCAAGGACATAATTAGGAACTGGATATGCACAAGGAAAGAGACCAGGATTATGAATGTGTATCTAAAATGATTTGGTTCAGGTTTCCAACATGGTTGAGCATGGTTGGCTTCATGCTTTCCAGTAGCCTGTGGGGTATTTTCTTGGGAGGGGACTAGAGATAGTGGAGACTCAAGGCACATCATAATTCATTCTTCATCAGTTCCTGATGAAGCATGTCAGCTCCAGTCAGCCCAATTTCTTGGTTGCTATTGGAATGTGGCCTGTCCTTCTGCACCAATGAAAAGTGAATCAGTCCCTTTAATCTGTCAAGAGACTAGAAGTTCTGAGAATAAGCTTCTGTTTTATTGGGAGGGGGGTTGACATTAATTAATTTATACTGAGTCTAAAATCAGTTACTTCCTCACACATTTCTCCTTGTAAGATTCCAAGTGTCAGCCCTACATTGTTTCCTTCTCTAGGTTACCTTATCTTTCCAGGTTGCATCCATTATTTCAGACGACTGCAGCTATTTTAGATTTTGATTCTGCTTTCTAATATGTTAACATTCTCACTGAGCTTTATGTGTACTACCATTTTGAGCTACCAGAAAGCTCCTTCTGATTGTTGTGGTTTCTTTCAGCAAAAAATTACCCACGACATCATTTTCTCTGCTGAATCGTTTACCCTGTTAAATTGGTATTCTCTGATGACCACACTTTTTGGGTAAAAAAAAATGTATTTCAAAAAAATCATCCATTAGCTATATAATTTATTTATTTCTCTCACTCAAATAAATACAATAAGAAGTGATAGTGTTTTTAGAAATTATAAATCATTTCATCCTAAAAACATCTTATCTCCTTAGCTCATTTTGCACATTTTGCAAATGAGTAAACTAAAGCTCAGGGAATCTTAAGTAACAGAAAATTGCAGAGATTAATCTGAACCTATAATGCCTTTATTCACTCCACACTCAAAATCACCGGTCTTTACCATCTTATACTATATATTTAATGTTAAATAACAGACTGCAGGAAAGACAAATATGCCTCTGAGACACCCCCTCTCAAGATAAAGCAGATGTGCCAATGCTAAGTCATACTTGGAGAGCAATGTTAGAACCTCTCATCTTTCTGGAATAAGGGCCCTAGTCAACAGCAATGGGAGCAGATGTCATTCTTAACTGTCCTGGGATTCAGTTCCTGCCAGTACATAGAATTATTTTAATATATCAGCCCCCCTCCCCATTCCACTCCATCTGCCCCTGGCAAATTCGCATGGCTTAAAGTCTAACCCACATGGCCCTGTGGAGAGGCAGTGTGCCCCTGCCTCTTACCTATCTTGCATTTTCTCTCTCTCTCTCTAGTGCCAGGGCTGTACTGCATTGGACCATTAAGTAACCCAATGCCAGGAAACCAGTGGGTGAATAACAAGTGATATTGGTGGAAGAGATAGTACCCAGAAGTAATGTATTTGCAGTAGGCACAGCCAACTCTAGCTCAAGTTCCCAATGTCACTTATGGTCGTTCTACTCCTGTAGAAAGTGATCCATGAGTCCAGAGTCAGGAGTTAGACCAGAGCAAAATAATCAACAACAGCAACAATAGTGAGTAAGAAGTGAGTAAACCAAAAGCAAGATGAAGACAAGCAAGGTAGCCACGTCTTACAAATTCTTCCAGTGAAGAAACAAACTCTTCTCCTGTTGATGCTTTCTGATCTCTGTCTTGGCATTTGCTGCTAAATTATTGATTTTATTATTACAAGGTTTTAGAGTTGCTGTTATTATTTTCCTGTCTCTAACTTCTCTCCCAACAGGTATTGGTGAGGGTCAGGAGTTGGCCGCTTTCTGCTTTCTTAGTCATTGAGCTCTGGTGAGCTCCTCTCTGTCATATGTCGCTCCAAGCAATGAGGGAACTTCTGTTTCAGAAGATGCTGCATAGATTTTTCATGCCTAGTTTTCAATTGAAAGATTTATTTTGCTCAAAACCAAATAATTTAGGACTTTAATGAGCTTCTCTTTATGTTAAAATAGAAAATCTTTTCTTTCAATTCTAGATGCTTGATCTCAATTTGATGCTCTAATTTAAATAAAACCATATTATATTTTAAGCTAAAAATTACCATCAGTTAACTGATAAGTATGTATAATAAAGAGAGGATGATATATTTTGTCATGGCTTTCATTTCTTATGTAAAGATTTCCCCATTTTTATTAGATTTTTTCTTCCATCAGTAAAAGAAATTTCATCTTTGGGGCATATTTAGATAGAGATTGTGCAGCTGTGGTCTGACTATTCAATTCTTTAAATCTCTTCTCCTAAACCAACAATTTAAGTTTAAATATGTGACAATTATGTGATAAATTACTTTATTTTAGACTAGCATATAATTTAATTCTAAAAGTACATATTACCTTTCACTTAAAATTTTACAACTTTCAAAATTTAAACCTTGTGTGAAAGAAGACAAGACTGTACTTTCTTCCTCTTGCATTTCTCTTAAGGTGCAAACATTTTAATATAATTAATAGAGGATAGTATATTTACCATCATTATAACACTACAAGGAAACATAAGCATGAGGTTCTAAAAGTAGGCTATGCTATAATCCAGATTTTATATTATTGTATAGTAGCACATCTACGATAGAGAATTTTAGGCAATAGGAATCAACATACTAAATTGAAAACAGAGCTAAAGTGCCCTAATCACTGGTATACTTCTTATAAATAATACCACTCACTTGTGAGAGCAAAGGAAGACAAAGAGAAGTAAAATTAGTGTTTTATGAGAAAGGTTCTTTAATTTTTGAATCCCTAAAAAGGTTTTGAATAACCAAAATATTCCTCAGTCACACAATAAGTTAAAGATGAATAAATTAGAGCCAATATTGTGATACATAGGATCTACTTTTAGCTATTAATACAGTAGTTTATCTTTACAAAATATACGCAGTCATTTCATGTTTTCATACACATCAGAATTCAAGTAACTAAATAAAAAATGAACCACAGGAAACTAGTCCTCTTTCTCCTATATGCATAAAATACTTGTATTGAAATAAATCTAGTTTGATAGTCTACAAATCCTTTAATGTAATTCTACATTCGTTTCTTTGAATGGTCTTTAATACAAAACTGTACAATACATAATGCATATGTACATGCATATTTACATATACATATACTACATGATTCATATTTTACATCAGATTAATGACATTGTTTTTGACAAATATTAGGTTAATCTATGCTATTAATTTTCCTTAAAAAATGGACAATTTATTCCAGATGGGTTCTTCTTTATCACGGTCTGCATCTTCTCATTTATTGATTAAATTTTTATTGATTAAATTTAAGACAAAAAAAGGAATTCTACTTCCAAGTGGTAGAATATGTATCTGATACCATGTAGGTCATAGTAAATCACTTTAGGTCTAAATTTCAGCTCCAGATGGAATTTAAACAGAAGAGATTCACACAGGGTTGGAAGCAATGGTGACTAGAGAGACAGAGACATTCAGCCCTTCTGAGGGGTGATGATCACTAAAGCCACTAGCTCTAACTTCTCTAGGAAAATTTAGCCATCTTTTTTATCTGTTCATAAAAATAAACAATCAAAAAAACCAAAAGCAATAAAGGAACACAGATTACACTTATTAAGTACTTCCCTAACAGAAAATCTAAATTTGGTTTGAAATTCAGATAATATGTATGGAGATCATAAACTTATCAGAAGGAAAGAACATTGAAAAACGTAACAGCATATGCTAGAATGAGTAAAGATTGGTAATATACAATGCATAGTTTATGAATCTTAATTCTCTGTAAAATTTTAAAACAGACAGAAAAAATGTCACAAGGACAGGGATAAGTAAATTAAATTAAAATTAGAAAGAGTAGCAGATAACACTGTAAACATTAATAGTGAATATTAGGCTGCGTTACTAAGTGGAGGGTGGCATTTTTTCTTCTCTAGATTGAAATATCTAAAAGATATAAATAGAGAAAAGAATCTACAGCAAACCACTTAATAGGAAAAACATGTGTTAACTTGAAAGGCAAAGTAAAGAGGAAATTCAATATAAAGTAGATATGAATATTAGAAAATAAAGTCAAATAATAACAATCTAATTTATTTAGATAAACATGTTCAAATGAGGATTGTTATGCATTATAGTTGCAATGTAAAACAGCGTAACAAGTGTGAAAATAGTATAATAGAATAGGCTTTCTCAACATATTCAAAATAGAAATAGCAGAGCCCCAGAAATTTGTCTTCTGGCCCTTTCTCAGTGGCAGATATATTGGTTGGTAATAAATATTTTTGATGTTGTATGATGTTGTGTGTATCCTGTTGTGCTCCGTATTACGTACTTGTTGGTTTGCAATGTCCTGTCCCTTATCTCTTCTTTATTTTGACAACTCTTATGAATAAATCTTCCCTTTATAGCCCTTTACTTCATTCTGTGGTAGGCAGGAAGTTTGACCATAATCCTGGGCCTTACAATTTTAGAGGAACCATAACTTTTTCAGCTCAGAAGCCATTTAGTGTTTATATGTGTGTTTTCAAGAGGTCTTAAAATGGACCATCAATCCACCTTAGAAATTCACTGTAAATTACAACAGTGGACTTATAGACCATGGGCCTATGTCTTATTTCAAACCTGTCTCCTTACTCTGTAAGGCACAGACTTATTACTGAAATCTGTGCTACAGTAAGAGAATATTATACTGGAGACAATTTTCCTGCATTTTAACCCGCTATTTTTTAGGTATGTGACTTGGAGAAAGTTACTACTGTTTCTAACAGTAAAGTGCAAAAGAATAATCAAATACTCTTTTTAAGGTGTTATAAAGATGATTACTATCTGCAACTTTTTCCACAAAAATATTAAATATTCTATAGTTGTTTTTTTTCTTTACATACACTGGGGGTATTGAGTGTCCATGGCTTGGATAGATTATATAAATTTTATAAATATAAGTAATGTACCTAGAATATCTTTAGTTATATTGAATGGCTACTAAATATACCAAGTCACTGAAATACTGAACAAGGTAAATTAATTCTTAATTTCCTGCTAGTATAAAGAAGCTAGTTATATCAAGAAGTGAGAGGAAAGAATGCATAGCTATTTAGATGATTATATGGTAATTTTTTTCTTGTGATTTTATTAAGATTTTCAAAGAATTTTGTCCTTTATTATTTCCTTTGCTCATTTAATATAGCTTTAGATTTCACCAGGCTGCTAAGAAAAATTCACTAATGATTTGGGGCTGGGGCTACTTTTGTCCTAAAACTTAAATTGTACCGTGGGAATTATTGTCATTTCCTGTTGGCTTTATCCACTCTATTATTGCCAGATGTTAATCCAGTGGTTACGTATAATTACTGAGCCGCAAATGAGTGAGAAAGATGTACTTTCTGCTGGGATGGTCAAGATTCCTTTCAGATCATTTTATATGTAATTGATTGGTAAACTTTAGGGGAAATTAAATGTAACAATCTGGGATCATGTAATTGCTAAGATTTTTTTCCTGGCAATTATCTCCATATGGTTTGAACAGTGATTTAAGTGCAGCAGTATTTTTTTTAAAACTTTTTCTGAGTGGGTGTAAATACCTATGTGTGGTTTTTAATGACTTATTGGGGGGGGGTAAAGAAAGTAAAGCATCTGCCTTGGATTTAGTTGTTATATAGTTATTGAATAGTTATCTATGCAGTTTCTTTCCTCATAAGCAAACTTACCTGAAAAAAAAGGGTGTTTATTTCTTCTGTAAAAAATATTTCACACAAATGTATTCTGACTACACTTTCAGAGTAAGTCACACGTTCTTACAAAGATGAAATTGAAACTAGGCCACACCATGACTAAAAATTGGGTGGAGTTGAGAAATTTGTGCCTGAAACTCTATGGCATATACTGTGAATATATATGTAATTGTAACAGGCTTATGCCACCAGGGTTATTTTTATCTTTTAATTACAAAAAAGGAAGCTTTTGTCATTTGGGGTTCAGAGGCCAGATATCTTTCTCTGCAAAGGAAGATGATTCATTAAAATCATTAATTCTGTTCTGAACTACAGTACTGCAAATTAGAGACCATCCTCTGCCGGGAGGAATTATTAGAGAATTCCTTCAAGAAAAATACTCATAGACATCAGAAATTTCACACCTATGATGTATACACATAGGCTCATATGTATGTATACACAAATATACATATTCTCACACACATTCACACACACAGAGGCACAAACACGTTTCTTGGACTTAATGCCCCCTGAGAGATCATTTCACATTTACAGATGGAAATGTACTCCAAGATTCCCTAATTTATTTGACTCATCAGTAAAATAAGCTTCAACCTCACAGATGTTGGTGATTTAAAAAAAAATCCTTCTCAACAATCTCAATTTAATTGAAAACATACTTTTTTAAATCATATTGATACATAATAAGAGAACTAACAAAAATATGTCCAAGTCAATATACCCTCCTGTATATAGTATTTAGAGTGAATTATATATATACATATATATATATATATAATATACATACATATACATATATGGTTTTTTGGCAACACCCGGTGACACTCAGAGATTACTCCTGGCTATGCTCTCAGAAATTGCTCCTGACTTGGGGAACCAAATAGGATGCTGGGGGATCAAACTGAGGTCCATACTAGGCTAGTGCAGGCAAGATAGACACTTACCGCTTGTGCCACCGCTCCGGCCCCATGAATTATATTATTTTGTAATGATCTTTATTATTAAATATTGTTATATCTTACATTTTCATATTATTTTTAATGGAACAAAATTTAGAAATTCTTCCCTTTGGGGGGACATAAATATCTTAGATGTATTCCCTTAACAGCTATAACCCTTATTGAATATCCTCTTACATAGTGACAATTTTCTCCACTTTTTTGTGTGTGATATGTTCAATAAGGAATTTTGGTAGAAAAGTCTCTTTGTTTAGAGTTTTTGTTAGAACCAAGTTACAGGGATTGTTGAACTTGCTCCCTCAGCCCCCATCTGCATCAATGATACCTTGTGGCACTGTTCCTTTTGTGCATGGGCACATTAAAATGGGAAAATATTTTATATGCAATGAGTTATTATCTAATATAGATAGGAACACACAAATTTTGTAATGCAGAGGAGCCTTACACCCTGAATATTGTCATAAAGACTTGGCTTAGGCCTCAGAAGAATGAGCATTATCCATTGAGCCCAGAATCATGAATATCATCTACAGAAACAACCACGGTTGTCTCTAACACCACCAGGAAGCAAACTTCTACTGGGGAAGACTCTACTGCTGCCCTGGTATTGACTTACTCCAAAGAGAGTTCTTTTAACACCAGACAACTTAGCAACAGCAACAGAGCAGAACTCTCTGCATTGCCCTCTAATGATGAGGTGAAACTAGAAGACACTCCACACCATCCTGACTTTGATGTACGGTATGCACAGAAACCAGGATCTCTAACTACAGAAACCTGACACCAACAATATCAATTGTGAGAAAAATAAAGAAACTGGTATATATATACACAATGAAATATTATGCAGCCATCAGAAGAGGTGAAGTCATGAAATTTTTCTATACATCGATCTACATGGAATCTATTATGCTGAGTGAAATAAGCCAGAGGGAGAGAGATAAACACAGAATAGTCTCACTCATCTATGGGTTTTAAGAAAAATGAAAGACAGTTTTGCAGTAATTCTCAGAGACAGAAGAGATGAGGGCAGGAAGATCCAGCTCACAACATGAAGCTCACCACAAAGAGTGATGAGTGCAGTTAGAGAAATAACTACACTGAGAACTATCCTAACAATGTGAATGAATGAAGGAAGTAGAAAGCCTGTCTCGAATACAGGCAGGGGTGGGATGGGGAGGATGGAGATTTGGGACATTGGTGATGGGAATGTTATATTGGTGAAGGGGGGTGTTCTTTACATGACTAAAACCCAACTACAATCATATTTGTAATAAAAGTGTTTAAAGATACTAATAAAATAATTTACTGGGACCACAGAAAATGACTCAGAGGTAGGACAACCTCGTATGCCTTGAGCCCAGAGTTGGTCTTATGCCAAAATACTTCAGGGGTAAGGTCTCCTTGTATTTAGGCCAATGGTTTTCCTTTCTATTTCCCCTGTATTTTGCTGGGCCTATGCAAACAACAATAATTTTTACTAGCACACCATTTTTACTGTATTTCTTTAACTCTTCTCCTTAAGAAAAAAAGAAGAGCTTACTAAACCTTTTGCTAATGCTTTATTGAGTCCATTGATGATTTAACAATTTTCAAAAATATACTTGCTACTGAACTTTTTCTTCTTTCCTTTCTCATCCATTTCTTTAGTTTTTCTTTCTATTTTGTAATAATTTTGCTTTTTGGTCATCTTGAAACAAATGTATTATGATCAGTTATGTCAATTATGTAATTCGTTTTCTTTAAATAAGTTTAATAAAATATATACTAAATTCTTCTTTCTTAACTCATATGTCTGAATTTATATTTGGTATTTCCCTCTTGACACAAAATTGTCTCAGTACTTTATCATGCATACTATATCTTTTGTCTTACTTTCTTTTATAACTTTTTAATTTAGTTTATGTGATGAACCTTCAGTGGTATTCAGGGTTTACTCCTATCTCTGTGCTCAGAGAACATTCTTGACCATGCTTGGAGGACCATATCAAAGGTACCAGACATCAAAGCAGGGTTAATGGTATGAAGCAGTGCTTTTTTAAAGCCTAATTCTGAATTTCGGGCCAACTGCTTTTGAAACTTCCAAAGGCTTTGGACAATTAGAGAACTTAAATTACATTAACTTACCCCCTGACTTCCAAAGAAAAGATGATTATAATCATGTCAGAAATATTTTCTATTGATTCAAAAAGATAAGTTTATCTGGAATATCATTGCGTAGGGCCCTCCAATACCTCATCAGCTGCATGCACCAAATGTTCTTTCCTGATGAAAAATGTAGTGTTCACAAAACCAAAGAGCTTATGTTTGTAAGGAAAAGGAAATGCATTCCAATGTTACACTCTTATATGCCTTTGCTAGTGATTTGCAATATTGCGATTTGGAATAATTATTCTTGGGACCTTCTTTCATGCCATGCAGACTCCACTGGGTAATAATTGGCTTTTAATATACCCATGAAAGGAAAAGGAAAATTTTCTCATGCCCACCTGTCCCATTCATTTATGGGACTATTGATAGCCACATATATAGGCTATATATAGCACTTTATTTTAATTTTTTCCTGTTTGTGGAAAACTATCCCCCTAACAAAACACCCTGATGATAGGATAAGCACCCCACCCACTAAGATAGCTTGGGTATTTGAAGACAAAGGCTTTGCAAAAATGCATCAGAAAAAAGAGTAATAGAACAGAAAAGAGTAGAATAAAATAGATAACTGATCATCTGCCTGCACAGAAATTCTCCAGGCAAGTCTAAAATAAAACTATTTCTGGTTCTTTTCAGTGTAGGAACAGCACAGGCAAGAGTACACTAGAAAACTATCTGAAGTTGACATTTTAGGTGTACCTTCTGATAGTTGTATAACCCCCACACTCTTCAAATACCTATTGAATATTGGTCTTGAATGTCTCTGTCTACAATGGCTCACCTATTGGGGTAATGGAGGGGGAGATATTGAGTTCAAAATATTCTGTTCCATATGTAGGAACAGCACAGGCAAGAGTACACTAGAAAACTATCTGAAGTTGACATTTTAGGTGTACCTTCTGATAGTTGTATAACCCCCACACTCTTCAAATACCTATTGAATATTGGTCTTGAATGTCTCTGTCTACAATGGCTCACCTATTGGGGTAATGGAGGGGGAGATATTGAGTTCAAAATATTCTGTTCCATATGTGCTGTTTAATTAGAATTTATTTTTATTAATATCTTTATTTAAGTACCATGATTACAAATATGATTGTAGTTGGGTTTCAGTCATGTAAAAAACACCCCCTTCACCAGTGCAACATTCCCATCACCAATGTCCCAAATCTCCCTCCTCCCCACCCCACCCCCGCCTGTACTCTAGACAGGCTTTCTACTTCCCTCATGCATACACATTGTTAGGATAGTTCTCAGTGTAGTTATTTCTCTAACTGCATTCATCACTCGTTGTGGTGAGCATCATGTTGTGAGCTGGACCTTCCTGCCCTTCTCTCTTCTGTCTCTAAGAATTACTGCAAAATTGTCTTTCATTTTTCTTAAAGCCCATAGATGAGTGAGACTATTCTGTGTTTATCTCTCTTCCTCTGACTTATTTCACTCATCATAATAGATTCCATGTAGATCCATGTATTGAAAATTTTCATGACTTCATTTCTCCTGACAGCTGCATAATATTCCATTGTGTATATATGTACCACAGTTTCTGTAGCCATTCATCTGTTGAAAGGCATTTTGGTTATTTCCAGAGTCTGGCTATTGTAAATAGTGCTGCAATGAATATAGGTGTGAGGAAGGGGTTTTTGTATTGTATTTTTGTGTTCCTAAGGTATATCCCTAGGAGTGGTATACCTGGATCATATGGGAACTCAATTTCCATTTTTTGGAAGAATCTCCATATTGCTTTCCATAAAGGTTGGACTAGACGGCATTCCCACCAGCAGTAAAAAAGAGTTCCTTTCTCTTCATATCCCCACCAGCACTGCTTGTTCTCATTCTTTGTGATGTGCACCGATCACAGTGGAGTGAGATGGTACCTCATAGTCATTTTGATTCGCATCTTCCTGATGATTAGTGGTGTGGACCATCTTTTTATGTGCCTTTTGGGCATTTGCATTTCTTCTTTTACAAAGTGTCTGTTCATTTCTTCTCCCCATTTTTGATGGGATTAGATGATTTTTTTTCTTGTAAATTTCTCTCAGTGCCCTGTATATTTTGAATGTTAGTCCCTTATCTGAAGGGTATTGGGTAAATAGTTTCTCCCACTAAGTGGGTGGCTCTTGTATTCTGGGCACTATTTTCTTTGAAGTGCAGAAGCTTCTCAGCTTAATATATTTCCATCTGTTTATCTCTGCTTCCACTTGTTTGGGGAGTGCTGATTCCTCCTTAAAGATGCCTTTAGTCTCAGTGTCATGGAGTGTTTTACCTACGTGTTGTTCTATATACCTTATGGTTTCAAGTATGATATTAAGGTCCTTAATCCATTTGGATTTTTATCTTCATACATGGTGTTAGCTGGGGGTCTGAGTTTGCTTTTTTACAAGTGGCTAACCAGTTGTGTCAACACCACTTGTTGAAGAGGCTTTCTTTGCTCCATTTAGGATTTCTTGCTCCTTTATCAAAAACTAGGTGATTGTATGTTTGGGGAAGATTCTTTGAGTACTCAAGCTTATTCCACTGATCTGAGGGTCTGTCTTTATTCCACTACCATGCTGTTTTGATAACTTTTGCTTTTAGTACAGTTTAAAATCGGAGAAAGCAATGCCTCCCATATTCCTTTCCCCAAGAATTGCTTTAGCTATTCTAGGGTGTTTATTGTTCCAAATGAATTTTAGAAGTGTTTGATCCCCTTCTTTGAAGAATGTCATGGGTATCTTTAGAGGGATCGCATTAAATCTGTACAATGCTTTGGGTATATTTCCATTTTAATGATGTTAATCCTGCCAATTCATGAGCAGGGTATATGTTTCCGTTTCTGTGTGTCCTCTCTTATTTAGAATTCAGGTTGTAACTGCACAGGTAACACTCATTCTAGCATGAACAACAGTTAATAAACATTACAAGGCATTAAAAGTAGCTTCCATGGTTGGGTCAAAAGGCAATCTATGGAGAACTGAGGAAGAAAGGGGACGTTTTGAGGATGAACTGCGAACATGTCTTCTTCACTTCCCCATACACACACATGCACACACACATACACACTCACACTGTGATACTAAACTAAATGTGTGCTTTATTCTTGTGAACCAAAATGAGTAACGTTTCACCAATTTGATTTGGAGGAGTGTCAAACAATGGGGAGAGAGAAAGGAAATAGATGAATGGATGATGATTTGCAAAATATTATTTTTCTTAACCACAACTTCAGGAATTTACATTCCAGTAAAGGGGGATATTAAAATATATGATTTAACATTGAGTGAATATGAAAAATAATGCATACTTTTCTAGCACTACCAAGTTGACTTATTTTAATTTGTCACGTTCATTTGAATAGAATTTACTGCTCAACTTTGCAGGGCACAGTAAATATGTAGGAATTAAGTCCTCATAATTAACACAAATTTGAAATAAATTATTGGATAGTGCTCAAGTATATTGTTCACAAGCAAAATAAACTTTGACAAAAGATGAATAACAAACATTTAGTTATAAAGACATATGAGCAATGTAATAATCATGCAGCAAAGTCAGTGCAGCTAAGAATTTCTATTTTGGTTTTGAAGGCTATTAAACTATGTATGTTTATGCAAATTTCATTTATTCTGATAAAGGTTTTAATTGTGCTCATTTAAAAATCTAGGCGAGAGAATTTAATGTTTTCAATAAAGAGAAGAAATATGAGCCATTTGTGGGAAGGTGAATTCTAACTAATTTTGAGACAAAACACTACAAATGTTACACAAAATTAAACAACAATTATTTGCAGGCAAAGGAATTCACAATTAATATCAGATGATTTGGCTTTTGAATGTCAACTCACTCTGAATTTATTGTAAACTTTCTGCAGAAAGAAAATGCTTGAGCAAGAATTATTACATCAATATTGCTTTTCTATATCAATTTAATTTAACAATACATTAACTACTAATGTACAACCTCTATTAGGCCTAACCTCCTTTGAAAGGCATTTCCATGGGAAAAAAATTATTGAAGCATTTAATCAAATACTAACAAGGTAGCCTCAGCCATGAGAGGAACTTTAATTTATTTTCTTGAAAACACTCTTATGAAGTAAGTCTTGTATGGACCTTGTTTTCTGTACATATTATGGAACAAATCATACTTACTAGGAAGAAAGGACAAATATCTGGCATTTAGGAATTATTTTAGAGAAAGCAAAACTACTCATTGCCTATATATGAAAGCATAAGCCATCTTTCTAAACACAGAATCCATATGCCAGCATAAAAACTAGTTAACACCCTGCATATCAATTGATTAGCCATAAAAACTAAGGAATTATGAGAAATCAGTATTTTTAATCAAAATTAAATTTATGGTTTTGGTGTCATAGAGTTTATTCTATTATTCACATCCTTTGAATGACCCTCATGCGAATAAAAGGAATTACCTGGGCTGTTTGTCCATCTAAAGTAGTGACTCTTTAAAATAATGTTCTGATTACAAATAAAATGCTTATTGTACAAAAAGGTAGTAAAGGAAAGGAACAAAGTAGAAATAATCTTAATGTCACCATTGAGAGAAAATACTCAAGTTTTCATTTTTATATTTATACACACCAGGAAAAGTGGGAATTTCTGCCTTATTATTTTATTCCACGTCAAAAGGTAAATTCCCAATCTTTGAGTTACACTTTATAGGTATTGATAAAATAGTCTCAGCCTCTAACATACAATATAACTTTTCTGTTTTAAATTTTAATAATTTATTTATTTTGCTTTTTGGACCACACCTGGTGACGCTCAGGGGTTTCTCCTGGCTATGCACTCAGAAATCGCTCCTGGCTTGGGGGATATAAGGGACACGGGGACATCACACCAAGCTCCATCCAAGATAGGCCTCGTGCAAGGCACACACTCTACTCTACTCCCACTCACTGTCCACCACTCCAGCCTCACAATATGGCTTTTCTAAGCATGTCACTGCATGATCTATAGCACTTGATGTACTGGGAGGCACAGATAATGTTTTGAGGTCCTTCTGTATGATACATCTATTTCACTTTTCAGAGACCACTAGTCAATCTCTCTCTACCAGGAGATTAATTCAATAAGTTTATACTCAATTTATAATAAAACAGAACCCATTGTTGTTTTTATCATATATTTTCTCATTATTTTTGCAAAGAATTAGTGGATATTTCAGCAACCTGACTAGAAAGTCAAATTTTCTATATATAACAAAAATCAACTTTTAAATGCTACCCCCTACCAACTCTCCAGGGAGCTTTGGATGATCAAGATGACATAGTAGGCAGGTGGAACCCAGTACATTAGCTTGGCTACCTAAGACATCATCTGTTCCCATAAGGTGGAATGGGACACCCTTTGGAGTCCTAATTATAGGCTGCAGCAGAGCCACCACTGCAGTTGCCAAAGGTAGAAGACAGAATAGCAAAAGTGTTCATCCAGTTCTCTCAACCAGGCTTCCACAAAATTGTACCAATCTGTTGATTTTGAAAGTGAAAGATTTTGGGAAAAAATAAAAAACTAACACTTTCCAATTATTTTATTCTTTAGGGAAGAAAACAAAACCTAAGCTCAGATCATAATGAGGTTCTAAAAATGGGTCCTACATCTGCACATTACAGAAACTGAATAGAAAGAAGTGAAATACCTAATAAGTAAATTACTGAAGGTTTTTGGATGCCAGAAAAGGGTCCCAGTGTCTTGCTCATGCAAAGTATATTCTATGTGTTTTACTAGGAAAACACTTCTGAAGACAAGTGAATTATGTTCAAGTTGCAGAAAATATCTCTATGGTTAAAACATTTAATTATTTATTACTTTTTAATATTGTTAACCTAAAAGTACACAAGTACATGTAATATAAATATATGTTGTTTTTCCTCTGATGGGTATTAAACCTAGGATCTCACAATGCAATGCAAGGTGCTACTATGAAGTCACATATTTTATAATTGTTTTAGTTAATAATCTTATGTAAACAAGCATACACCATTTGCTTTGATGGTGAGGGCAAAGATTTATTGAAAAAGAGTTGTTCTGTGCCAAACACAATGCTGAATAAATGTATGAATGTTACCCAACTGAATGAGAGCATTAATAATATTTCAAAGAATATCATAATTGTCCATGGATTATATTAAATATGGACATTCTATATGAAATATGGACACCATCTCAGCACACCTTAGGAACCTTTTGAACTCTCAGTAATTCCAAAGGGCTACTACTAATCATGCATATGGGCCATGACATAAGACTAGGCTGTCCACCACTAGGGCTGGAGATTCACAGGAAGAAAATAAGGGCAGGAAAAGTCTAGGAGACTGTTCTAGATGGTCAGATGAGATTATATAGCATGTCACCAAACTGTAAGCATTCGAGTCTAACACCCAAAAATGAAGAAAAGCAAAAAGAGAAGGACTTGTGGGTGTCCTTTTTCCCCAACTTAGGTTTTCTTCAGCTTTTTCATAGTTCTAAAGTTATGCTTTCATATTCTACCCCCAATTTTCTTTACTTAATCCTTATTTGTAATAAATATTTATCTCATAGCCTAACTACTCCTTCCTTCCTTCCTTCCTTCCTTCCTTCCTTCCTTCCTTCCTTCCTTCCTTCCTTCCTTCCTTCCTTTCTTCCTCCTTCCTTCCTTCCTTCCTTTTTTCATCCTTCTTTCTTTCCTTCCTGTGACCCACCCCCATCTTCTACATAACCTTACCTGATAGTAGTAAGACCTGCTATTTTTGGGAGGGGTCTTTGGGAGGTATCAGGAGGATTACCTCAGGGGCAAGAGGGGATTTGGAGATAGAGAGAGATTCGGCAGGAGAGAGAAGCAGGGGGAGAGCTGGTAGGATGGAAAGAGAAGAAACATGTTAAGATGACAGGGCAGCTGGAATAGGCTGTTTAAATGGTTAACGTAGGTGGCTAGGGCCTTGAATAAAGCTGTGGTCTCCTGAAACCTGACTGCTGTGGATGATTTCCTCGCGGCCACTCTGAACCCTCATACCTACCTGCTGAAGAGAGTTGAAGGAGCATGGCCTGGGCCGACAGAGAAAGGCCTCACCCTCCATCCATTCCATCACCATCCAGTCCCATCCAGGGCTGTTTTAATGCAATGCCTTTCTTCTTTCTTCATTCCTTCCTTTTTCATCCTTTCCATCCTTCATTTTTTTCATCCTTCTTTCCTTCCTTCATTTTCCTCCTTTTTTGTTCCTTTTTATCCTTCCTCCTTCCTTCTTTTATTCCCTCTCATCCTTTCTTGTATCCTTCCTTCCTCCCATCCTCTTTTCTTTCTCTTCCTCTTTCCTTCCCTCCCTCCTTCTTTCCTTTCTTGTGTCCTTCCTTCATTCCCTGCTTCTTTCTCCTTGCATTATTCCTTCATTGTCTACCTTTATTTCTTTGGTAGATAATATATTTTATCTCTAAATCTATTTGTATCTTACAAGATTGTCAAACATAACTAGGAAAAGTTTTACATCATAAGATTTATTGTCTGAACTATACATTCAAACATGCAATTCCAACAAAATATACAATAGTGCCCTCTAATGCCATGTTAAGAAATAATGTGTCCTATAGGTTTTCTACTGAATGTGTTAATACCTTTTGATTTTGTAATCCTTGCATAAATTAATAAAATTCTATTTAAATAACTGTTAATACTTGTAAAATTTTTTCAGTTATATTAACAGGTTTGTATATTTTACTTGAAATTCACTAGTTTGTAGCATATCCAGTAAAAAGTATTATTTTAATTTACTAGTTTCATAATTGCTGAAAATATTTATCCATGTTTTAAAACTCATACCTTATCTACAAAATTAGCTGCAATTTAATATTTGAATGTTATCTATCATCAATATTTTATAAAAATATTTTACTCCATATATTTTTAATATATAGTAATTATAAGGAAAGAAATCCTTAAACTTGTTTTCCTCAACATACTTGGATATAGTCACTACTCTAAGGAAAAAAATCATCTATTGAAACTTTTCAAAGACCATTTTTATCTAATTTGAAAACGACTCAGGATTATCAATAAAAATGATCTAAGTCCTTTGATTTTAACCCTAAAATAATGCATTAAAGTAAATCCACTACTCATCTGTATAAAGATTTTCATCACTTTCACAAAAATTTTCTAATATCTCTGAGAAAGAAACACTAATAAGAATTGAATAGTTGAACAAAGATACAAAGAAATGTGTAGCTACAAATAAAATATGATTGTTGACTTTATTTGAAATTTGAGCCTAGGAAATAATTGATCAAGGTTCAGCTGCACAATGTTGTTAAACAAACAAAATAAAGAAAAATATGATCAAGGTGCTATCCATTTTTTAATCTAGTGCCAGACAAATCAAACTACAAAAATAGCCCTAGCAAGAAAGATAAAAAGAAAAGAAAAAAAGTTAAAAAAGAAAATTTGCCTTGATGTGTATAAGTTAGAATGCATCTTCAGAAAGAAACTGTAAGCATTTCATTCTTACTGTCAGATTTTGAATTAGCTGTAAACTCTGTGGAGATATATTTGGTGTCACCCAAGACAGATCAATGAAAACATTTCCTCAGGATTCTTAATATTGCAAATCTTATCGGCAGCCCCAGATTCTTTTTCTTCTCTGTAATATTCGTTGTTTTAATATCTGCCTGCTGTGCATTGCCCGAGCAACCAAGTCTCATGCCTGACCCACGTTGCCTTGGTTCTTCAGCACCCAGGTCTGCTTTCTGAACACCTCCAAAAATAAAACCCAGAGCCCCTACCTTTAAATAAAAAGCCATGCTCACACCACCTTTATGTGTCACTCATACTGCAGACCACCACTGTCACCCATCCTAATTATCCCGAGGTCTAGGAAACAGATTACTAAGCACAATGGTTATGCTGGCTAAATGTAATGCCATGACTAGTCTTCATTATGCATATTTCCCTCTCTCATTCCATTCTATGTAAATTAAAATCCCCCCCCCCCCGGGTCTGGATACTCCCTTCTTTTGAGAAATGTTGTCTTTCCAGTGGTGGTTAGATCCTCTTTTGGCTTCCTCCAAAATTGACTGCTCCGATTTTTATACCCATCTATAGATATGCATTTAAAAATGTTTCTCTAGTATTTGGGAGGAGGGACACACCCAGCAGTGCTCAAGGCTTACTTCTGGCTCTGTGTTCAGGAGTTACTCTTGTCTGGCTCAGGAGACCTTCTAGGGGGCAGTGGAAAAGCAAATCCAGGTTGGCTGTATGCAAGGCCCTTCTTGCTGTATTGCCACTATTGCTCTGGCCCCACTAGTAATTTCAGATTACTCTTGTTTCTCATCACAGCTTAATGACTGACTCAGGGATCTCATCTGAATCCTTGCCAAATTTCTTCCTGGAACCTAAGGGAGCATTCCCATATGCCCTACAGAGCTCCATACTAGATATTCATTGGTCCTAGGAATGATATGGCCTGACTCTGCCCTTAGTCAGATCAATGGCAGCTAGAGATCAGTTCATGTCCTAGAGAAAAATTCTTCAAAACTCAGAGCAGAACCCAAGAGGCAGGTTAGTTAGAACAAAGGCAAACTTTGAGGCAGATATCTAAGTCTGCATACTCCTAAGCATTGGCAAAGACCAAAACTGAAGGAGGTAACTAACAGTGTA
This sequence comes from Suncus etruscus, assembly GCF_024139225.1. NCBI lineage: Eukaryota > Metazoa > Chordata > Mammalia > Eulipotyphla > Soricidae > Suncus > Suncus etruscus. The sequence goes on along the minus strand of NC_064854.1, from coordinate 18,438,852 downwards.
CATAAAAGCACATGAAGAAGAAAGTAAGGAGAAATGATTACAGATTCAGAATGATGTCTTTGTAAATAAGTAAAAAGATAAATGCAAGAAAATTATGTCATACTAAACAAAGAAAGAATTACACAAGATATGATCCTGTATGATGTGTTAATCTCAAACCTGGCATTGTACATGTCTACTAGATTAAGTACATTTATAACATTCGGGGCATCTGGTATGACAAGGATAAAACTGAAGTTAGCTGCATAAAAGACAGGTGCCTTCATCTCTTGCACTTAATACTTTGCATTTCCAATAATACAGGCATAGTAATAGTGAACCACCTGAAATATAAGATTATTTTAGCTTATGTTTTTCATGTGAAGCTGAAAACAAACACTGTGTGTAAGGTTTCCTTTAGTTTCCCTTCATAGGACCCAGTCCTTTCCACTGGGAGATTTTTGGTTTCAGAAGCTTTTTGGCCATTCCCATCAACTATACATAATTTATATTTTTCTGACTGATAGTTTTGTTAAAAATAGAGTTTCTGGGCATCAGAGTTATAGCACAGCAGGTAGGATGTAGCTGACCAGGTTCCATCCCGAGCTCCACCAGGAATGACGCCTGAGTGCACAGCCAGGAGTAACCCCTGAACATCACTAGGTGTAGCCCCCAAACAAACTATATGTATATATATACAAATAGTTACTATATTTATCTATGACATGATGTATATCATATATAAACATAATATTAATATATATTTATAAATATAAGATGCTATATATTATATGTCTATATTATACAAATATAGCTACAAAATACATTTATATATTACATAGTTATATGTTGAGTATATTACATAATTATATATAACTATACATTTATATATATGGGTTTTTTTTTGCATTCTCTGTATTTTTGGGTTTTTCCTCTTGAGTGAAGGTATGATTGTGAAATAAATTATAAGAGATAATTCTGTAAAAAAAATCATTAGAAAAGTACAACTTGGAACAAACCATTAGCCAAAGATCCTTCCCTGGAGACTAAACTCTTTTCTAACTAGCCTCACAGGATGGAAATGGGCAACTTTCCTTTTCTCTTGGCTTCATCTCAGGCATCAGAAGGCGTACTGCAAGGAGTAGGTCAAATCAATCTTGTATAGATTTTAAAAGAGCCAAATATGAGAAGGAATAAAAGATGTGTTCACATCTTAGACAGAGTCAATAAGCCCTTTCTTTTATGAAGACCCGTTTATCATGGGCTTGGCATTTTTATTAATACATCTGGAATCCCTGCATCTATCCTAAAACATCATTTGAAGCTAGGACTGGTTGACCTGGAAATATATGTGAGCTAACCTGCTGGTCCAAAATGAAAGAACCAAATGTGAGACAATTTATTCATTTGATAAAAACTGATTAATTTTCCTGTAAGAGAATGAATCTCAAATTTCTTTAATACCCAGGTAACAGTCAAGACATATTTTTTTTCAAGTTGATTTTAGCATCCCAGGAGGAGCCCAGCAGAAAACAGTGTGAAAATTAACAGAAACACATTAGACTCATATATACACCCACACATAAAAAGTGCAAAAAAATATAAATCTGTAAAATCACTCCCTCCAAATGGGTGAGAATGCCTTTACAAATCATAGCACTTAGAAAAGAAACAAAATAGAAAAATTTGTTGTGTCATACACAACTTAATTTTCTTACAATGTAAACAGGTATCTTAAAGAATATCCTTGTTGTTCTTTTGTCTATAAAGCAGGGAATAATAAAATTTCCTAAAATTTAAAGGAAAGGGGAAATTTAAGAAAAGAAAGAAAGAAAGAAAGAAAGAAAGAAAGAAAGAAAGAAAGAAAGAAAGAAAGAAAGAAAGAAAGAAAGAAAGAAAGAAAGAAAGAAAGAAAGAAAGAAAGAAAGAAAGAAAGAAAGAAAGAAAGAAGAAAGAAAGAAAGAAAGAAAGAAAGAGAAAGAAAGGGAAGGAAGAAAGGGAAGGAAGAAAGGGAAGGAAGGAGGGAGGGAAGGGAGGGAGGGAGGAGAGAAAGAAGGAAGGGAGGGAGGAAGAAAGGAAGGGAGGAAGGAAGAAAGGAAAAAGGGAGGGAGGGAGGGAGAAAGAAGAAGGGTGGAAGGGAAGAAGGAAGGAAGGAAGGAAAGAAGGAAGGAAGGAAAGAAGGGAGGGAGAGAGGAAGAGAGGAAGGGTGGAAGGGAAGAAGGAAGGAAGGGAGGGAGGGAGGAAGAAAAAAAGGAAGGGAGGGAGGAAGGAAGGAAGGATAAAAGGAAGGAAGGGAGGGAGGGAGGAAGAAAGGGAAGATTGAAGAAAGGGAGGGAGGAAGGGTGGAAGGGAGGAAGGGAGGGAGTAAGAGAGGTAAGGACAGAAGAAAGGGAGGGAGGGAGGAAGGGAGGGTAGAAGGGAGGAAGGAAGAAAGGAAGGAAGGAAGGAAGGAAGAAAGGAAGGAAGGAAGGAAGGAAGGGAGGGAGGGAGAGAGGAAGGAAGGAAGGAAGGAAGGAAGGAAGGAAGGAAGGAAGGAAGGAAGGAAGGAAGGAAGGGAGGGAGGGAGGGAGGGAGGGAGGAAGGAGGGGAGGGAGGAAGGAAGGGAGGGAGGGAGGAAGGAAGGGAGGGAGGAAAGAAGGAAAAGAAAGAATCTGGAATGCTTGTGATTAGGAAATCTTCAAAAAAAAACCACCTTTGGGGCTGGAAAGAAAGCATGGAGGTAGGGTGTTTACTTTGCATGCAGAAGGAAGGTGGTTCGAATCCCTGCTTCCATAAGGTCCACAGAGCCTGCCAGGAGCGATTTCTGAGCATAGAGCCAGGAATAACCCTTGACGCGCTGGGTGTGACCCAAAAAATATAAACAAAACAAAAAGCCCCACCATACAAATGAAGAAATTTGCAAGTTGCAGCCAAAATGGTATCTTTCATTTTAAAGACACCAATTCTTCTGAATAAAGTCAATTAGATCCAAGCCTTTGTCTTTTGTTCTGCTGAGGTTCATTTGAGACAAACAAAAACACAAGGACGTTGAGCTTTAGATCTCCTGAGTAGCCATGAGTGAGGTCATAGATCGGCCATTTTTTCAATGCATTTTACTCCTCCACCCTGGTTTCTAATATGTATAAGTTGACAACAACATTAAAAACAGATAGTAGCACATCAAAGTCCAATGGGTACATTAAGAGCAAAGATGGAATATTCTACACAGCCAAACAGGAAGTACTCTGATAGTTAGTTAAAAGACATGGCATTTCCTACCCAAGATTGTCTGTTTTCTCTACATTTTCAAAACAATAATCTGTATATTATATGTGTGTGTGTGTGTGTGTGTTTAGAATCTTTCCTTGGTCACATTTTTGCTTGCCAGATGTTTTCTAAGACCCAAACTGCTTTATCCAACTGACTGTTCTTATGTTGCAATTTCAGAATGGGGATGATCTCTCACCTTCTCCTACTAGCATACCCTACATCTTTGCATCAGGGAAGTTCTGAATTGGCAGGTATGCCTACTCAGGTCACTACCCCATTTTTTCAACAGGCAGAGAGGCAGATTTCTCAAAGCTCCAATTTAGCACTTTGTCATTGAATCCCACTTACATGGGATTTTGCACAAATTTCTGTTGCTCAGGGTAACACAATCCTCTCCAGGTTAGAAAAAAGGCAGTGATTTTAGGGCACAGCCTTACAGATAAAAATGAGTATGCAAGAAATCTATTGCATCTAAAACAAACTTTCTTTTGTCCTTCTCTCATAGACCACTTTCCCTTCCTCTCTCTTTTCTTCCACTCCTTTCACCCTCTTTGTTCTTCCCTTCCTCCTTTCTTCACTTTCATACTTCCTCCTTTTCCTCATCCCTTCCTTTATTCTTTTTCTCTTTAAAAAATATCTAGAGTCCAGGAAGAGTTTGTGAAAATAGACTCCCTAGCTGGCAGTAGAGTGTGAGTTTCCAAAACTTGTTCTCTCTGAGGAATAAACTATCACCATTTATGTTTAGCTATGACTCAAAAGCTGGCAGGGAAATGAAAAAGTTTTCTGGTGAAGAAAAATATAGCTGTCAGTATTCTTATAGTTGAAAGAGAGAATTTGAGGCCAGTCAACTAGAAATAGTAGTTTCTATGATAGCTATGTATGCACAACTGGCTGCTTTTTTTCTAGCTGATTCTAAAAAAGAAAAAGTTAATGAGTTGGCCATCACTTGACAGCCTTGGCCTCTTTGTATGATTTCAAGGTGGGTTTAGTCATTTGGGTTTCTGTCTTGGGGTAAAGTTCGCTTATGTTGTCAAGTATGAGATGGCTGTTTCTTGACTATTATCTCTCTTCCCTTCAGACCTGGAACTTTTTTGATCAAACTCTAAGGCAAAATGAGAATGCAAAAATTGCTTCTGATTTTTTTTTTTGGAAAAATAAAAGGAAATGAGCTGACACTATCTATCAGTACTGAAAATAAAATGCCATAATAAAAGGTGAAGTTTGTGGACCTTATGGAGAATGGGTAAACTAAAGCCAGAAAAATACAGTTTTCATGACTGTAGACATAAGTCCATCCATATTTCTTCTGAATATAAAGTTATATAATGTATGTGCCGGGATAGCTTAGCATAAAAACATGGAAAACCAGCAAGGCTTCAAGAAACATTCCCAAAAAGTAAACTAGACATTATCTTAGTTTATTGGTTAATAAACTTTATATAGAATTGACATACTTGATATTTTTCTGGTTAAGGACTATTCATAGAATTGACATATTTGATATTTTTCTAGTCTATTTAGGGTTCATATTTAGTCCTATTCCAGTCTTAAACTAGCTTTTCTGTCAACCATCTAGAAGTACAAATGTTTTTTGATTCCCAGAGTCATTTTTTTTTCTGGTATCCTGAAATGAAAATTTGAGTTTCTTATTTTTCCAATTGTTCAGAGGAAGATTTAAAATTCCATTCTCTTCTATCTTATCTAGTCATGCAAGTTATAAAAATATAAATTAAATTTCAGTTTGTTATTTGTTTTCAATATTTCATGACAAAATATTTTTACATTTCTCTTTTAAAACTCCATTTATATTTTTAATATGAACAATTTTAATACCAGTTAAGTCAAGAAACAGCGTTTTAAATTCACCAAACCTATTAAAAATGGATAGTTGCTGTAGGAATAGTACTTGTAGGGCATATGCAACCTTTTCCAGGTTGGGTTTGATTCCCAGCATTCTATATGGTCCCCCAAGAACCACCACTAGTAATTACTGAGTGCAGAACCAGGAGTCACCCCTAAGCATTTCCAGGTGTGCCCCCCCCCCAAAAAATAACCTTGTTATTTTTAATGGCATAGAAAATGTAGTGACCTTTAAATTCTTATTTTACTTCGGTGTTGACTCTATTTGCAAGTAGAAATTTTTTATTCTTCGGGTTCTGAGTTCTAACTTCATATGTTTTCAGGAAAATTAATTTCATATTCTTTGTAGAAAAGGTTTACATGAAAGAACTAGGTAGAATACTATGTACTCTAAAAGAACCAATATTTGGACTTGACTCTAGTAGAAAAAGTAAGGCACAGATAGGAGGTCCTAGCATTAATTCAAGCAACACTATTTATCTTACGGCTTCAAATACCTTTTTCTCCTACTTTTGAACATATGCCTTTTTACACATAACCTGATTTGGTCCAGTTCCAACCTCAATGCTGAAGGGTGTCTTAGAGAGCAAATCTGAAATCTTCTTTCTTATTTAACCTCCTTACATTCCCATCAAAGCAAATAACTTCTCTAGTGATAAGGCACGGCTTTAATTCAAGAGAAGAAACATAATTGCACCTAATGTTGGCTCTCCTGCTCAAAACATTTGCCCTAAAATTCCTCAAGAGCATCACTAGGTATGGCCAAAAACAAACAAACAAACAAACAAAAATATCCTGGAATGGAAGAAACTATTCACCAAATAAGGGATTAATATTGAATGTTTACAAAGTTCTGGTTATACTATACAAGAGAAAATAAATCTAATACCATCAAAAAATGCAGAGAAGAAATGAACAGACATCTCCTCAAAGAAGAAATACAGATGGCCAAAAGGCAAATGAAAAATGCTCTTCATCACTAATCATCAGAGAGATGCAACTCATAACAACAATGAAATATAATCTCACAAAAACATGACCAACCAATTCTAGCGTGGATGCAAAGGGACTCTCATTCACTGCTGGTAGGAATGCAGACTGGTCCAGCCTTTCTGAAAAACAATATGGACATTCCTCAACAAGCTAGAAATTAAGCTTTCATATAACCCAGCAATACCACTCCTAGGGTTATACCCCAGGAACACAAAAAACACAACACAAAAATGCCCTCTGCACTACTATGTTTAATGTAGCACTATTTACAATCGGCCAAATCTGGAAATAACCCAGGTATCTAAAAACAGATGAGTCGCTAAAGAAACTGTGGTACATCTACACAATGGAATACTATGCAGCTATTAGGAAAAATTAAGTCATGAAATTTACCTTTATGTAGATGAGCATAGAGACTATTATGCTGAGTGAAATGAGCATAGACATTTTATGGATAGAAATATGATAGACACAGAATAATCTCACTCATCTGTGGAATATAAGAAAAACAAGAGATAGTATGGCAATAATACCCAGAGACAATAGAGAGAAAGGTCAGGAGGTCCAGCCCAGGATAGAAACCTTACCACAAAGAGCAGTGACTTTTGCTAGTGCAGAGAAGTATATAGTGGGGCAATGATATATGGAACTGATTACTCTGGACAAGAATTGGTGGATGAAATTGGAGAAACTAAAAGACAAGGCACCCTTCCATTAACAATGGTGCAAATCACAGGATAAGAAAAAGAAAGAAAGAAAGGAAGGAAGGAAGGAAGGAAGGAAGGAAGGAAGGAAGGAAGGAAGGAAGGAAGGAAGGAAGGAAGGAAGGAAGGAAGGAAGGAAGGAAGGAAGGAAGGAAGGAAGGAAGGAAGGAAGAAAGAAAGAAAGAAAGAAAGAAAGAAAGAAAGAAAGAAAGAAAGAAAGAAAGAAAGAAAGAAAGAAAGAAAGAAAGAAAGAAAGAAAGAAAGAAAGAAAGAAAGAAAGAAAGAAAGAAAGAAAGAAAGAAAGAAAGAAAGAAAGAAAGAAAGAAAGAAAAAGAAAGAAAGATAGAAAGAAAGAAAGAAAGAAAGAAAGAAAGAAAGAAAGAAAGAAAGAAAGAAAGAAAGAAAGAAAGAAAGAGAGAGAGGGGGGGGAGGGAGGGAGGGAGGAAGGAAGAAAGATAGAAAGAAAGAAAGAAAGAAAGAAAGAAAGAAAGAAAGAAAGAAAGAAAGAAAGAAAGAAAGAAAGAAAGAAAGAAAGAAAGAAAGAAAGGAAGGAAGGAAGGAAGGAAGGAAGGAAGGAAGGAAGAAAGAAAGAAAGAAAGAAAGAAAGAAAGAAAGAAAGAAAGAAAGAAAGAAAGAAAGAAAGAAAGAAAGAAAGAAAGAAAGGAAGGAAGGAAGGAAGGAAGGGAAGGGAGGAAGGAAGAAAGAAAGAAAGAAAGAAAGAAAGAAAGAAAGAAAGAAAGAAAGAAAGAAAGAAAGAAAGAAAGAAAGAAAGAAAGAAAGAAAGAAAGAAAGAAAGAAAGAAAGAAAGAAAGAAAGAAAGAAGAGAAAAAAAGAAGAAGAAAGAAAGTGGAGAGTGAGAAAGAAGCAATTTTCTTCTCTAGAGCAAGGCAGGGGAGGGGTGAAGAGGTAGAGGTGAGAGAGAAAAGGGAATAATTGTTAATGGTGACAGGAAGGGTGCAGTGGTGAAGAATGGTGTCCATTACATGACTTAAACCTAACAATTAAGAATTTTGAAACGATGGTGCTTACATAGAGCAATTAAAAAGTAAAGATATATTTTTTAAGAATAAAAACCCTCCTAATGACATGGATATATAGAAAGAAAAGCAAAACCCTGCATTAGTTAATAAGTTAAAAAGTGTGATTTATTGCTGATGAACTAATTTATATCTCTTGCTTTTTTTGAGGTGATCAGTAACACACCCCAGGAATCACTTTTCTTGTTCCCCAAAGGTTAATATCACTGCCCTTCTTGCACGGTGTTATCAAGTGACAGAATATGTTCAACTGCATTGAAAAGCAAACCATGAGGAAAAATTGGGGTGGGGACAGCTGGTTCCAATATTCTCTTGATTGTTGAGCTCAGTTTGATGTGAAATTTCATTCAAATCAGAACCAGGAAATCAAGATAGCACAAATCTGGCTACATGGACTATGAGGATCCAGTGTAGTGCTGTTTGGTCTCCTGAAAAAGTCTCACTTCCAAAGCCACATTAGGTGCTGAGTTTTGGCTCCTGGCTGGTTCCCAGCACATCTTCACTGCTGTTCTGTAGCATACTCAGGGAGTCCCACACTCAAATACAATCCTGACACACAAACCCAGAGAAGCATCAGAGTCCTCAGGATCAGTGCTCAGCCCCACAAGTCTGTTCCACCCTTCCATGCACACCCTCCAGATGCTGTGTTCAGGATGTTGATCCACACATTGAACTGTAAATCACATGCCACAAGTCCCACTGCTCCAACTCTGAGTTAGCAACAATTTGACTCCAGAGATGCATTTTAATACCAAGAGGATCCATTTTTGACTGAAGGCCAGAGCTCAGGGCAAAGAGCTGATGAATGAAAGGCCTTTGTTGTTGAATTCTGGGGACAGGAAATCTATACTTGCCACCTGCCGCACACTCCCCAGATCTCCATCTGTCCTCACGTCCTTTGAGGAACCACATCACATAGGCCTACCATTGGCTCACTGGAAATATGGCTTTTCACTCCATGCACACTCTCTTCCCCTCTAATCACAGTGGTGGGTCCACTGGCAACCAGACCTGGTCATTATTATGGTCTAAAAGTCACCTCATTAGACTAACTAAATAAAGAGTGTTGTAGGGCTTATGGTTTCATAAATCCCAAGGGTTTTAAAAAATTCCCCCCTCTACAGAGAGAAAGGCTGGACCTCTGTTGGCTACTGTCAGACCATTTTCACTCAGACTCTACGTCAGTAACATCTGAGCTTTCTCACCAAAGGGACTGGGGAAGAAAGAAAGCAAACGGTCTCCATGGAAACCTGCCCCATCCATCCCTCTCAGCCCAGCTGTGTGGCCAGCTACCTTGGTTAGAGGTCCATTCACTACTGCTTGGAGCCAGCATGCTTCTGGAAATCTAGGCAACATAATGGTTCCACAAATGCCAAGTTTCATAAAGCAGTTGTTCTTTGTTTAGGAAATGCACCCAGATCAAGGCAAAGAAGCGCTCTCCTTCCCAGCCTTCCTCTGCTGCTAGAAATATAGACACCCTCCCCTTCTCTCTGCCTTTTAACAAGAGAACTGTGGCCCTTTTTTTGTCTCTGTTTCAGGTACCTCACATGGTTTAGAACAGTCTGATTTTATCAAAAGACAAGAGAGCAAAGCCTATGGGATTTTGTGCTGTTGGCCTTGGATACAATTCATGAGAGCACCCATTGTTAATAATAGAATTCTTGAATATTCATAATTATTGTTATCTCCTGGCAATTATTGAAGCAGTTTTACTGTGAGAAAACAGTTTTGCAAGTTTAAAAAGGGCATATTCACAGAGTGGCTCAGAGGCCAGATTATTCCATTGCTGATATCTTAATATTCACCCAAGATATTCATGCTTTATTATTTCATTGGGTGACCTCTTTATTTTCCACTCCCTTATTTCTATTTATTTTCTCTTGTTCTAATTTATATTTTATTTTCAGAGTGCTTTTGCCTTTCTTATCTGTGTATCCAACTAAATATTGAGGAAGTTATACTTGAGTAGTAAATGTTATTAGATGGTCAATTTTTGAGGTCTGGTTTTTCATCACAATGACAAAACATCTTTAAAGTTCTGGGCTATAGAAATCATAACATCTGTTGAAGTTATGTGCATGAGAAACCATTATTATTAGCATTGTAAACCACAGACTGAATCAATAAAATAAGTTTTAAAAAGAATAAAAAGATAATCACATAGTCTATAAGTATTGTGTGAGAGCATTTGAAGAAATAAACTGTAGTCCTGAAAATTCTGGTAAAGAAACACATTGATTTTTCCTGTGTTGACAACAGATTTATCTGAAAATAAACACAGTGCTTTATGAGGGAGTTTTCTGCATAATTGTGTTTCAAAAGTCACCACCAGGCAAGCCTCATAAGTCTTCAATGTGGGGAGAAACATGCAGACATTGTACACTTGAAGTCACTCTCTAGAAGTAAACCAATCAAACATGTTAAAGGTCACAGAAACCCAGAAGAAAGAAAGAGAAATCAGAGAAACGGTCATCATTTATGTCTTTGAATAACAGTACCATGGATCCCAACACCCCATATTCCAGGTGCCAGGATAATGGATTGACAGGGGTGATAAGTCAGAGGGTATAAATGCAGGTGAGATATCAGTCAGACCTGGTCCAGGCGCAGAAACTCCAGTCCCCTAAGGACTTCCTGGCTGTATTCTGACAATTCCTTTCATTGAAGGGGAGGTTGCGATTTCTGTTTCATCTCACACTTTCTGGCAGCAACATGAATAATGGGCCACCTACATATTCATGGCAAAAGGCTTTTCCACTCTGGAGAAGCCAAGGTTGTTCCTTGAACAGAGATGTCTCATTCTCTCCTGTCATGATTCTCTAAGTAAATTTCTTCAAACACAAGCTCTTTTGTTTCCCATAAAAACTATTCAAAGAAAAAATATTTTCTTATTAATGAGCCAAAAAATCATAGACCTTTGTTGTGGAGAGGTTAAGGCAGTATAGGAAATTAAAGACATAGCAACTAAAAGAGAGTTCTCCCTCAAAATAGACAGAAATACCACCTCAGGGTATTCAAGACTTAACCATCTAGACTTGTGCATTGTTTCCAACTGGGTCACTCAAGACCCCACAGACTCATGAGAGACATTTACATCACCTTAACAACAGCAGGTAAAAATTGGGTGTCTTGATAAATAGTTGGACTACTACCAGAAATAACCTTTTGACAAGCCTTTCTCTTTATGACTTTCACTTCAAGTCATAGAGCATCTAGTCTTCATCATGTAAACCTTCTTCTCTCCCTGAGTCCCTTGTTTCTCTCTCTTAGAGCAGATAAGACCCTAAGGGTCCTATTCCTTATCTCAGCATAGAGACACTCATTCCTCCTTACTAAAAGCAAGATTCTAATTTCTACATATAACCCCCATTTATACACAGATTCTGTTTCCTCTTCTATTTGCTCTTCTTTTAGCCAGAGAATAGTCATTGATAGTCAAATTCCATTTGCCTTCCTCCTCCACAGTTTTCACTCTAGTTTATGTAAGGTGTATTAACTTCACCGATTAAACCTTTGATTATGCAATGCCCCCACTTCCTATGATTGCTTCACTATAAGACTGTATGATTGATAAAGATAATAAAGACTTTTTGATTCAACATGGGTTTTAATCTCCATGACAGGTCCAGCCTTTTATGTTTAAAGACATCAAATAAAGACACTTATCAAGAGATATCTAAATTCTAGTATAGAAGATAAGAAAAGTACATAACATTGTGTGGCACAAAAGGAAAAATCTTTAATATATTATGGAAAATCTAAGTGAACTGTGACTAAAGTTTATTTGCTTATCCAGCTTGCCTAATATCTCTTTCTCTTGGAAGTCTTCCTGGGCAAGCAAATGAGCTACTGGGCAGAGCCCAGGAGAAAAAAAAGAACATTCCCAGTATAAGTTAAAATTGGAATTAAATAAAGGGCTAGGGCAGGTAGAATCTGCTCTAAGAAAGAGAAACTAGAAAAATTTGGTGAAAAAAAAATAGTGTGTGTGTGTGTAAAATTTAGATTAAATGCTTAAAAAATAATTCCTTTTTTGGGGGGGCACACCCAATGATGCTCAGGAGTTACTCCTGGCTATGCATTCAGAAATCACTCCTAGCTTGGGGGACCATATGGTATGCCAGGAATCGAACCGAGGTCCATCCTGGGTCAGCTGCATATAAGGCAAGTGCCCTACCCCCTGTGCTACTGCTTTGTCCCCTGAAAAAATAATTCTTAAATTTAGGCAAAAGTCATTCTGGGATAAAGCTTAGCACAAAGATACTAACCATGCATTGGCCAGTAAAGATATACATTCCTGTGCATTTTAACCAAGGTATTTTATACTTTCTTATTTATTTATTATTTGTTTAGAGGTCATACTTGGCAATGCTCAGAGGTCACTCCTGGTTCTGCATTCAGGAATCATTTCTAGAGGTACTCAGAGTGATGCCTTTGATATGAGATACTGGGGACTGATCCCAAGTTGGCCATGTGCAAAGCAAATGTCCTTCCTGCTATACTATTTCTCCAGTCCCAAGCAAAGTTTTTTTTTAAATATAATTTTTATTTTGAACATAGTGGTTTACATATTATTGACAATAATATTTTAGGTACATATTTACATAAAATCAGGGGGATTCCCATCACCGATTTGTCCTCCCTACACCTCCGTTTTCATCCTACCTCCCAAATCCTCCTCCCTCACCCCCAGGGCTACTAGAAAAAGTAGTCCCCTCTGTACCTAGTTTACTACTTAGTAGTCTTGCACCTGTTTGGTCTTGGTGCCTCCCTTATTTTCCCCTCTAACTGGGAGGCAGGACTAAATAGTTCAAGTTACGTGGTTTTGTGTGAAGAAGAGAAAAGTAATAAACTGGGGTAAAAGTCTAATATGCCAAAAATGGGCAGGTTCCTTCTAGAGGCTCTCATCATCGGTTTGAGAGACGAAGGAGAAAAATAAGGTGTAACACCCCAACAGTACAAAAAGAAGTGTTAAATATCCAGTGAGCACTCCAACAATAACAATGATAAGCACCACAAAAATAGCCATGGTCTTGAGATAAAAAACATGGCAGGGCATATAAAGAAAGAAAAAAGAAGGAAAAAACATAAATGTAAATGGGGACAACTTCAATAACCACACCAAAACAAGGAAATTGACAAGAAGTGGGTAGGTAAATAAAAATAAAAAAATAATAATAAAAATGAGTATTTAAAAATAATATATATAAAAATAAAAAAATGTTTTGTGCTGTTTGCCTTTTTTTTCCTCCTGCAATGGCAAAGTAAATATTGGGATCATTCGAAAAGGAATTCACATGACCTAAGAGATATAGGGTTTCTCCACCCTTGGAGTATATTGTCATGGGATTAACTATAGACTCCATTCAGGTTCATTTACTCTCCCCTTGGTGCTTTCGTGGTGTTTGGAAGGCTTCTGGTACTTCCTGGGTGATAATATCAGACCTCTGTATCTAGAGATCTCAGTATCTGCACAGTTCCAGGAGTGGGATTTATGATGAAGTCTTTCTTTGCCATTCTAGATTCTGAATCTAGAATCTAGGAGTTCTGTTCCCTCAGTGTCATTTTAATCCATCTTCTGTGGTTGGTGGTATTGATCTTTGCACTGATCCTAGGATGGCACCTAGGATAGCGTATTTCATTGTGTTTCCAGAAGACCCATTCCATTGCAATTGTCTCAGCCAGACCTTTGGAACTGGGGATGATGGTTGTTGTGCAGGTCGTAATTCAAACCCTAGACTGGGGCTTTTTTATTGGTCCCAAGATATATACAGTCCAGTCATGGTTCTAGTAGTCAGTCATCTGTAAATCATGATCTCGGCTTTTGGACTGACCAAAGGGTGACAAGTCTTCTGATTTTGTCTTATCGTTAGCTGGTGAGGTAGGATAACCTGCTCTTAGGTCAAGTTGTTCCCATTTTCCTCATTGTCAGGATATCATATTAAAGCTGGCACTTGTTGGTGGCCTAGCAGTATTAAGGATGTCCCGGTTGGGATTAGTTTCCCGTAGCTGTTGTGAAGAACTTTATCGTTTTATGTCTGGGATCCAGGGTTCAAGGCTGGACGGATGGTGTCTAATCACCTGGGGTCTAGGTTGGGTCCGCATGACATATTTTCAAGGTGGGAGATATCCCTGTATTGTAAACAAGTATGAGTTCTTATCCCTAGTTGATAAGAGCCCGTTTTTATATGTGGGATTTCCCCTTTTATTAGTGTGCCTTTGCAGGGAGGAATGGTGCTACATTATATTGCTGGTGCATTTGGAGGTGGACAGAGAAGAAAACAGAAACAGGTCACACACCCAAAAAAGATAAAAATGGGAATAAGAATATATGTGCTCACCTATGTATATGTAGAACAAACATTTTTAAAAAATGAATTAACAAAGTAATTAAAGGAACAAAGTGATGCAAGAGGCTACTTTACTTTTGGGGATAAGCAGGTAAGGAGGTAGTGTAATACAGGTCTTATACTTACCTTGAAAGTTTAGGTTTCCCCATTGTCTTTTGGGATTTTCTTGTGGTGTGTGGGTTCCCAGGCACCTTTCCATCACAGCCCCTGACCTTCTTGAGATTGGTAAAGATTTGCGGCAGGGAGGTCTTGGAAGAGTTCTTGCATTGGGGATACTTTTGGAGCTAAGTCCGGTTTCAAGTAACAGTCCACCTAACGGGGAGTTGGTATGGAGGGCCTCGCCGCATGAGTCCGCAGGGGAGATGGCTGCCTTTTCCTGCAGGGAACGAGGTGTGGGTTTGACTGGGTGTCCCTTCGCTTGGGTGCTGGGTACTGGTTCGTTGGGGTAGGAGGTCAGTCTTGATGCCTAATGGATTAAGAACTGAGGGTGAATAGTTTTAACACGGTGGGACGTCTGGATGGGATTGAAGGGTGAAGGGATAGTTGGATTTCCAAAGGGGGAAAGGGGAAAGTATATGGAAGGGGTAGGAAGGAAGAAAAGAGAAAATACATTAGAAAGAAAGGGAGAAGAGGAAAGAAAAAGGAAAAGAGAAGAAAAGTAAAGAAAAGAAAAAATAAAGTAGTGAGAAGAGAGGAGAAAATAGCAAGGAAATGTTAGTTTGCTTGAATGTGTTTGATGAGTAGGGCCTGTAGTATAAGTTTGTACGTCACAGTTGCTGCTTTGGTGGTCTGACTGGTCACGTGCTTCAAATCCTAAAAGAAGATATAACCTAAAGATAAAGTGTATGTTAAAGAGTTTTCTCGGGACATTCTCGTAGTGCAAGCTAGGTATGGTATTTCATGTGACTGGGCCCCAAGATGCCATCTTAGTTTGTCCACCCTTTGTATCCAAGAACGCCTGTGGATAGAAAAGCTGAAAGGTTATTTTAAATATAGTAAGATTAAGGCCTTAAAACATAGTGTTGTGAGATGTTTCCATTGGAGTCAGTGACTTCCTATGCTGTTCTTTACCTGTGATCCTGTATAAAATCCCTAAAGGTGTATTATGGGCCTTTGTATTAGAAAGCTGATTACATACCTGTTCTCTCAATGCTGCTGTTTCTGCTGTTGCTGGTTTCTTTGTGGTATAATGTGTTGCCAAGTGTTTGTGTTGCTCCTTTTTCTTGTATTTTGGACCCTACTCCCGAGTATATGTTGACTATTACCGTGTTTGGAGTTTCTACCCCGTTAAACCCTGTTATTTGGTTGTTGAGTATTAGTTGTCTATAAGGTGTATGTTCTAGGTGCTTCAGAATAGTGCTATCATTCTGTGTTTATCTTTCGTCTTCTGACTTACTTCGTTTAACATAATATGTTCTAGGTCCATCCACGTTGCTGCAAAGTTTGTGATTGTATCATTTCTGACTGCCATGTAGTATTCCATTGTGTATAGATACCACATCTTAATGATATATTCATCTGTTGTTGGGCATCGAGGTTGGTTCCAGGACTTGGCTAATATACTGAGTGCTGCGATAAGTAATGGGGTGCACACATACTTTGGAATGAATGTCCTTCCAACTTGGGGGTAGATACCTAGGAGAGCAATTGCTGGGTCAAATGGCAGCTCAATTTTGAGTTCTTTGAGCACTCTCCCGACTGTTCTCCATAGGTGTAGGATTAGGGGGCATTCCCACCAGCAGTGGATGAGAGTGCCTTTCATACCACATCCTCGTCAACACAGATTGTTCTCATTATTTTTGATGTGAGCCATCCTCACTGGTGTAAGATGGTACCTCATTGTTGTCTTGATTTGGATCTCCCTGATGATGAGTGAAGGTGAGCATGTTTTCATGTGTTTGTTGGCCATCCTTCTGTCTTCCTCAGAGAAGTGTCTATTCATTTCATCTCCCCATTTTTATGGCTTTATTTGGTTTGGGGGGGCTCAGCTTTCTGAGTGGCAAGCAAAGTTTTTAAACAAAACTTTTTCCTTTATCTTCCTGCTGTTTATTTTTAATTATCTTGATAACAATGTATATTTAATCCTAGCTTTATACGGACAATCAAATATATGACTGATACTCTTCAGAAATTTAACTTAAAATATAAATTGTTTTTCTAAGTGAAACAATATTCTTGATAAACTCATAGACAAGGCCTTTATCCATTCACATTTGCTTCACATAAAGAGGCCAATGTTACTTCTTGTTTGCCCCGCTTTATCTCCTCCTTCAAACTCAGTGTTCTAGAATGACTCAGGCACTTAGTAATGTGCTTCTTGGTGGTTGTGTTTTTGGAAGCGATCTGCTTACTTAGCAGTACTGGGCTCCTGAGACCCATTATTGGAAGAAGTATCCGATATGCCAGAGAGGAACAATGGTTCCTTTTAGCTTTCTTTGGTATTAACACAGGCAGATGCCCATTGCAGTGTACACTCTTGAAGTCTAGTAGAAATGTGATAAAAATCAACCACCCACATCACAAATTTCTCACAGAAAATATTATCATAGCTCTAATATATTATATTCTGAAGGTTTCATATGGCACCAAGAAGTATGCTTTGCAGCCTAAACAAGTATTGAGAACTGACTGAATTTTCCTTAAAAGGCACCCACATTGAGCAGAAAGTTATTTTCCATTAACATATTCACATTATGAAAAGAAAATTTGTCTGCATAACACCAAAAATGTAGTCTGGCTTTCTCCTAAAGTGTTTGCTGAAGAAATCACTTAGTGTAACAAAGAACGTTTCCAGCATACTTTTTTCTGACTGATCTTTCTGATGTCAATCTGCATTTCTTTACTTTGTTCACTTAATATACAATTAGACTATTAAACTACAAATGATTGCTTTAAAAGCAATGTTTTCTTTTCTCTGAGAACTAATTTGGTTTATTTATATCAATATGAATCTCATTTTACATTATTGTACTTTCATATAAGAAATGCATTACATTCCAAACTCTCAAGTTTTTAACCACCTTAATGTTTATAAAAATAAATTGCTTTTCAATAATTTTTTTAATTTTTAGTTTTGTGGGCCACAACTGGCATTGCTCAGGGATCTCTCTTAGTGAGTTTTGTGGCCATATAGAGTGTCGGGGATAGAACCTGAGTTGGTTGCATCTAAAACAAATAGCCTATCCACTGATTCACTTCAACCCGAAATATCAAAGTCTTTGGACTCTCTTATTTATAACTATGTCATGAAAACAACACTCTCTACCTCCAATAATATAATTCCTCCTATAAATCACCTTCCAAATACTCTGAGAACTATAGTGACCTTTTTGTGTGTTTATCTACTAAACTTCACTTGAATTTATTTACAAATCCCTTTATCTTAACAAAATAGTAAGAAAATACCAAAAACTCAGTCAGAGTCATGCTTCTTTCCTAAGCTGGCAATTGTCTCACCTGGATAGTCATGCGTAAAGATAGTTTATTGAGGTTGACTCATTTCCTGGCAATGTGTAGTTTTATAAATAAATATACACATTAAATTGTCTTTTCCAGTTTCTGACCTGCTCAACAAAGTTGTCCTCAATCTAAAGTGGAAATATTCATAGGGTCCCTAGGGCTGAGCTTCCTCCAAAGATACATGCCTGAGACAAAGAGTGTGTTTGGTTCATCCTCTCTGCAGGCATAATTATGTCCTGTTCTCAAGCTTTGTACCCTTCTCTCCTTTAATATGCACCCAAAGATGAATGAGGGAAGTTAAGTATTTGCAATTTAACAAATAAGTAAATGTGGGAGGCATAATTTTTCTTATTGCATAATGATATTAGATTGTTTCTCTCTCTTCTCATTTATCTCTGTTTTCCACAAAATACAGAATGTAATAATTACAGCTGCAGGTAATTGAAGTTTCTTTTACTTATTTCTGGTTTTGGAGCCACATTTGACAGTGTTCCTGGGTTGTTCAGTGCTCAGGAACATATCTAGCAGGGCTGTGGGTGCACTGAATTCCCACCTGGTTTGGCTTCTTGTGAGGCAGGCACTTTCTCTGTTGTATTAAATGTCAGGTATTTACATATGTCTTTTAAATATTTTACGTGTATTTTCTTTAATAACTATTACTCTTTCTAAATATTCTTTTACCGTGATGATTCTACCCACTGTTTATCTTGTCTTCTCTTTGTGAGCTGTTCAATAAGGAATTTTGGTGGAAGAGTCCTTCAGTTTAATGCTTATGATTGAACCATGTCATGGGGATTGTTGGACTTGTTCTTATGGCCCCCATATGTGGTGATAACGCCACGTGGCATTGTTCCTGGTTTGCATAGGCACATTAAAATGGGAAAATACTATACATACAAATAAGTTATTATCTAATAGAGATTGGAACATAAAAATCTTGTAGTGCAATGGGACCTTACACCCTGAACATTGATATAATACCTGGCACAGGCCTCAGAAGAATGGGCATCCTCCATTCACCCATGAACCAGGGAAGCTATCTACGATCCATCCAAGGTTCTTTTTATAACAACACCTGGAAGCAATCCTCTACCAGGGAAGACACTACCATGGCTCTGACATCGACCTGCTCAAAAGAGACTTCCCTTAACACTCAGAAGACTTGACAACAACAGTGACCTGCTTACGGGACAGGGTTCTCTGCATTGCCCTTTAACTGTGAGGTGAAATGAGAGGACACTCTGCACCATCCTGACAGCAATATAGGATATGCAGATTACAGGATCTTTAATACGTAAACATGATACCAACAACAGAGACTGTGTGAAAAATAAAAGTGTATTGGCACTACAGACAATGACCTGGATTGGACAAACTAGTTTTCTTGGAGCCTAGAGTTGGTCTTTTGCCAGGAAACTTCAGGGGTAGGGTCTCCTTGTATTTAGGGCAAGGCTTTTCCTTTCCATGTCCCTCATATTTTGGTGGGCCTATGCAAACAGTAATTGGCACTCTAATGCCATTTTTACTGTGCTCCTTTGACTCTAATCCTTAAGAAAAACAACCCACTTAAACTTTTGAGGTTAACTTAAACTAATATGCATGTGCATGGAAATGTAAAAAAGTACTTTGCCTTCAATGTTTAAGGAGTTACATAAGTTTTATGTCTTTAGATTGCTTTGTGTGCTGCTAAGAAACATTATGTACTATAGTCTGGGGACTTGTGGACAAAGTAATTGTACATGGGTTCTGTTTTATTTTTCTTAATGTTCTTTGGCTGAAAGTTCAAAGTTAAGATATCAGCAATGGGACTACTGAGAATTCTGTTTATGGGTGATTGTCCTTCCACTGTAACTTTACCTTGATCTCTTTCTTTGCATCTTTGTTCTCATAATTATAAATAAAAAAAATTTAAAAAATGTCAGGTATTTAGACATAAATTTTAGCCAAAAGTAGGCCAAGGCTATCAGATAAACAAAAAAGAAAAGAATATTTTTAGTGAAAAGAGTAAAGATGTATATATCACAAATTCTATCCTGTATCAATATTGACCCAAGCAAGGTGGAAACCAGCTGGAAATAATAATAACATGTGTTGCATAACAGCTCTTGATGTGGCTGGCTGATGGAGGGATGGAGGATGAAGTCTTTCTCCTCCAGCTCAGACCACGAGTCTGCCACCCTGCTCAGCAGGCCCTTCTGAGGTGAATGCGGCGGGTAGAAAGCTAACAGGCAGTCAGGCTTCAGAAGATATCTGCTTTATTCAGTGGACAAGGCTGAAACAAAAAGCCCCAGAATCAGCCCCAGAAAAAAGCCCCAGGCTTCCACAGACACTTGCTTTTACACATCAGAATCAGGTACCACCCTAGGGTGGGAGCAGAATGCCAGGTCACACCCTAGGGTAGGGCACAATTATTGATTAGGGTAGGATCAGTAACATAATAATTTTATGGAAATGTTTACATACATAACAACATGAAACATTAGAATGACAGAGAAGACAATTAATTGAAGATCAGGGGCCAGAGTGATAGTGCAGTGGAGAGGGTGTTTACCTGGCATGGGGCCAAACTGGGTTTAATTCCCAGCTTCCCATATGGTCCCCTGAGCCTTCCAGTAGTGATTCCTGAGTGAAGAGCCGGAAGTAACCCCTCAGTAGTGCCAGCAACAAACAAAAAAGAACTGAACATCATCATCACTTACAATGGCATTCAAGTGGATAAACAGAGAATTGCAGTGTCATGGGAGCCCATGACAGGTCCAGGAACATAATATATCCTAATTTAGGCTCATTGCCTCATTGATTGTGGTGAAGGCCACAGTCTCTTCCCTTTTGAGCATCAGAACCACATTCTTGTGAAGATTTGGATTAGTTCAAAGCCTCATTCTACTGAAGCCTGCAAGTTGCAAGTGTGCTCACTGCCCAACCCTCACCTTATCTTTCTCTTTATGCTTAAAAGCTATCCCAGGTCGCTTCACATACATCTTCTTTTCTCCCAATACTCTGTCCTTAATCCCATATGGTACTATATTGAATATTGCTCTTTTAGGTACAGTTTTAGAGGATTGTATCGAGAAGGATCCAGCAAGCAGAGTCAATAAAGTATTGTGTTCAGAGTAATTCACTAAAAGTCTGAGTCAGCAAAACTTACATTAAAACCCTCAGAGGTAATACTTGTTCAGCATAGATTTAGTGGTGAAAGGCTTTCATTTGAGGATTTACTTATAGATATTCAAATGAAGTAAGATTATATTCTAAGTTTAATGTGATCTGTCCAAAATCCAACAAGAAAAGATCCAAGTCAAAGATGTGGATAGATACTGGTCATTTCCTCAAGTCCAGATTCAACTCTTTCTATCCTCTTGCATATAGACTGACTCTTCATTTCTATGTTTTCATGCTTTCTGGTATCTAGCTGGATTAAACTGATGAAGACATATATAGGTCAAAACAGAGAATGGAGGAGACTTGGTCCCATCCTCTATCTGTTTCCAAGCTGGATGGCATGAAGTGATCATTCATTCAGTAACAAGACCAAGAGTCATATCAGGAGACTTGGTAGTATTATAAGCCAGCATGCAATGCCTGTGGGTGATAAATTCCTGCTCAGGAGTCTCTAAATCCTGTTCTTTACTTTGAAAAAAAAATCCATTGATTCAACTTGGCCAGTTAACAAGGAGGGCACCATCCTTAGCAAACTGAGTTTGCACTTGCTGTTTGAAAAGTAGGAGGAAATAGACCCTCAAAGAGTTCTAGGAGGTGGTTGTTTCCTATAGTTAAGGGAACATCAATAACTTTCTGAGATCAATTTGAAACCTGGCCATGTAATGAAAACACAGCAGTCTAAAACACAAACACTGTGCCAAGCAAATGGCCAGAGTAATGATAAGATGTCTCTGACTTTAGTCACTGTAGTTGCAAGAATGATTTTAAACATTGTATGTAACCTTGCCCCAAAATTCCTGTTTCCCAAACCTCTTCTTTTAGTATGTAAAAGTCTCCCAGGATGATGAGACCTGCCCACACCTAGGACTGGGTGGGCTATTTAAAATAAAAGATAAAAGGGTCTGGCTGGGGGTGGTGGAGGCAAGAGAGGAGCAGCAAAAGGCAGAGAGCAAGAAGCAGTGAGGAGCTGCTCAGCAGAGAGAGCAGAGAGCAAGGAGAAAGAGGTAGCAGAAAGCTTAGCAGAGAAGCACATGAGTGAAAATGCACATGGCGGACAGAGTCAAGGAATAAAAGCAAGCTGATCCCAATGAAACTTTAGCTTACTGCTTGTGAATTATTTCTCTGCCATTACCCTGCTTGATCGGAACTGTTGGCTGAGGGGGCTAAAGGCGCCCTGCCTAGGGAGGCCTCACCTGTGTTTTATACTTTAAACTTAATATTTTTAATCAGAAATTGTGAAATCAGCTGGCAGCACCACGAGATAGATCGAGTATTAAGAAAGGAAAGGAACTTAAAGACCATAGACTTCACTTTAGTAAGAGGATACAATGGCACCAGCTATAGGGCAGGATAGGAATTATTGTTTTCCATGCACTCAGCAAAGACTACTAGTTTTCAGCCTTCCACGTGAATGAGAGATTGTCTTTTGGACATGCAAAAAAATAGCAAAGAAGTTGGAGCACAATTCTTGAGAGAATATGCTACGAGGTTTATAAGTTGAAGAAGATAAAGGAGCAGGTTGATCTTACTCACAATTACTCTCTCATCAGTGCCATGATAGATTTTTCTCAACTCGGTGATTTATCTTACAAATGGAAGCTAGAGTTTCAGTGAATCTTTGTCTTCTCCAGCCAGGAGGCCAATTTGGTGCTATGGAATCCAGTCAATGTCAATCCAGACAGTGAAGGGCTGTAAACAGTGGTCTGGACTTGGATGGTGTCAAATGAATAATGATGTTATTAAACATGTCTTTAAATCATGAGAAGCCTTATATGTGAACTTCTAAGAGCATTTTAGTTAAGATTAGTCCCATGCATCCCAGTTACTCTTGAAATTCATACACACACTCACATGTATGTGTCTGCATGCACACACACATACGTACACAACCCCACACCCCTGAAGGTTTAATTCCTTCTACTTCCAGAAATTAAACATGGGCCTCCCTCGTGCAAAATAAGTGTTCCAGCCCTTTGAGATCTTGCTTCTGCTCCCAGAATACATTTATTGATTTATTTGAAACTTTGTAGGAAGGACATATGGAGTGTTTGAGAATGAACAGACTTGTCTCTTAGCTAGGTAAGTGTTTGAGAATAATCAGACTTGTCACTTAGCTGGGTTCATCACAGTTTGGACCTAATGATGGTCAGAAATAAACAACTTGACATTCTGAAGTTTCTGCATCTTGAATCAAATAAAGACATCTGAAGCCTCAGTACATTGTGAATGAGGAAAAGGAGATAACAATTCACATCTTGCTTCTCCAGTTTTCAAACATACATTCTACAAATGATAGCTTGAAGACCCTTCCCTTTAGCATCATTAAGGCATATTTGGATGATGAGATATCCTTATCATCATCTCTGCCCAACTGCTCTGAAGTCAAAGGGACACTGAGATCTAGTCTCTGATCTCTGTGGAAATTAGGAACCCAGAATAGTAAAAACCAGCAAGCGGTGCAGAAACCATAGCAGTGATTTCTGAAATTTCCACAGCAAGCCTCACAGATAA
Source organism: Suncus etruscus (assembly GCF_024139225.1). NCBI lineage: Eukaryota > Metazoa > Chordata > Mammalia > Eulipotyphla > Soricidae > Suncus > Suncus etruscus. The sequence continues at coordinate 18,415,551 of NC_064854.1, read as the reverse complement.
CAGCAGTGTTCCAACTGGTCTTGCAAAACGAGGTGGTGATCCTTACTTAATTACAGAGTCTCTCCAGGTGGAATATCTGAGCCATTTGCGGCAGTGGAGTCTGGGAGAAATTTAGATGTGTATACATATAGCTGTTGCACACGTGCATTTTCCTCCTAGGAAGTTATCTGTGATCTGTAGGAGAGCTGTAGAGTTGCTTTTATTTAACTCTTCATAATTGGAAGGTTCCAACCTAAGAAGGTATCATCTGGGAGTGGCTAGGAAAGCAGAGTTGAGGGAATATCTTCCTGGTAAGTATACATTGAGCCAGTCGATAATGTTTCATCTCATTAAAATGAATAATGACTGGATGTCTGTACTGAGAATGTGGAATGAGCAGCAGCTATAAGATGTCCCCCACATCCAATAGAAATATGGAATAAACAGAGATGTCTTAAGAAGTGATCTAGGGAAGAAATATGTGAGTGGCCTTCTAGCAATAGGTCCAGAGAACATCTTTGAGGAGGCTGTCATTAATCAATGGAACCAGAATGACCTATTCTGTGGGTTAGTTTTAATCTGACTTCTGTACTGCTTGTTGAGTGAAACCATGTGTGAGATGCTCCTTGTCATAAGGGTAAAAGTTCCCAAGTCTACATGTAAAATAAGAATAGTATATAAATATTTAAATATGAACAGAGAAATGTATTTCAAAAAAATTTTTTTTGTTTTTGGGTCACACCTGGCAGCACTCAGGGGTTACTCCTGGCTTTATACTCAGAAAAAGCTCCTGGCAGGCTCAGGGGACCATATGGGATGCAGGGATTTGAACCACCGACCTTCTGCATGAAATACAAATGCCTTATCTCCATGCCATCTCTTTGGTCACCTCAAAAATATTATTTTTTATTTTAGATCAACACTCAGCACTGTTCATGGCTTACTCCTGTTGGGGCTTGAGGGGTCACATGGGGTGCCAGAATCAAATTTTGGTTGGTATCATATGAAGCAAGCAACCTACCTATTTTATTCTCTTTCCTGCCCCTATTATCTGTCTGTTAAATAGATCAATAATATTTGAGTATCTTCCTTTTGGTAGTAGATCTATAAACTAAAGAAAGAATGATATTCCTATGGGACAAGCCACTTTATTCTTTACTGGAAGTGACATTAACATTCTTAACATTCATAGTGAATATTGTCTATAATCAAACATTATTTTAAATATTCATTGCTAATCAGATCTGTAATAAGGTTTTATAGATAGTATTTCCTTTGGAAATGTTGCTTTACATATAAATTTACTGCCTAATGCTTATATCATTCAGTAAGCACGTGATTCGTAATTGAGTACATTCATCAATTTGAAGGCATCTGTAGATTTATATTATTTTTATACTCAATATTGGGGTTTGAATCTACTGTACCATTACCTGTCAATTAGTTCCAACTGGGGTTTAGATGAAAAAATCCTCAATTGCACATTTCCATGGATTGTGAAACACAGAAATTTGCTTTTCAGTTGCCTGGGAGGCCAAATACATATCTTATACAGGCATCTGGGATACGAGGTTGTTCTAGAGCATATACCCAGCAAGAGTGAGGTCCTGGGTTTAATCCTTGGCTCCAAATGGTTCACCAGTATCTACCATCACCAAATCATGCTTCTGGGACTGTATTTTGAAAAGATATTTCATGAAAGTCTGTGTAGCGATGGAGATGTCACTTCTAGTTTTAACTTTTGACAGTCCAATAAATGTGTGAAACAGCTTGATACTGTTTGTGATTCAAACAGTGCTTGTTGCTAAAATGACTTTGCTGCAAGATAAGTTTCACATACAAGTTTGGCCTTGCCTAGCAATTTGATGCTGAATTAATTCAGAAACATTTTTCAGGGTGCAACAAACACATTTGTTTTCCTGAAACATTTAGTTCCAGAAACAGGAAAGGGCTGACTTTTCTGAGATAAAATATCTATCTCGTTGTGTCTCACTCTCTTTAGAAGACGTATCTGTATAGATGGCCTCTATAGATATAATTTTTTTCTCCTGCTAATGATTTTGGTTAATTTTATTATCTCAGCAGCATAAGGAGAAGTCAGGGTGATAATCATTTATTTGGGATGGGGGCTTACCCAGCAGCGCTCAGGGGTTACTCCTGGCTCTGTGCTCAGAAATCACTCCTGGCTTAGAGGACCATATGGGATGCTGAGGATTGAACCCACAGTCCTGGGTCAGCTGTGTTCAAGGCTATCACCCTACTACGTTGCTACCAATCCAGCCCTTTTTTATTTTTGTTTCTTTTTTCAGAGTGGTAATTTAAAGTAGTTCCATAATGGCTCCCAGTTTAAAAATTCTCCGTTGCTGCTATAGCTGGAAAGAAAAGTCAGAAATTTCCAAATATTTCCCTTTTTATTTTGACCTGTGTAAGAACTTACATTTTAAGTACATGCTTAATTGGTTTTCTCAGATAACATACATATATTCAGTACTTGCTTGATTTTTATCTTTATATATTAATGTTTAGATATGCATGCTCCTTCTGATATTCAAGGTCTTGTCTAACATGTATATTTTTTACAATGGATAATAATAAAATGTTGCTAAAAATTTGATTTCTTATTTTCATCATTGACCTTTATGCTTCTGCCTCTCACTGTTAACTTCTGGAAGCCTGATATTGGCTGCATTCACTATGTTTGAGTCACCTATTCCTTTCCCTTTTCCTTTATTTCTTTTCAATTTTGGAAACAGTTTTATTTATGGTTGTTATATGCAGATTATTCCTAGAGGTGAATTCTCAGTTAGTTCAAACTCAACATCGATCCTTTTAATAAACAACTGAGCAGTATCAGTAACATCTGTTAATGTTCTCAGATCCAAGGAAAACTGCTTCAAAATGTTTGTCTTGGTGTTTCTCTGTATCGAAAAACAGTTCTTACAGAAAGGTTAAACAAGAAATCTTAAACAAGCTTTGTTTACCTGTTCATCTGAAAATCTGGGCAAGTTATTTTGGTTGCTGCAATTAAGCAGGGATAAATGAACTCACCCATAGGCAAACATCTTTCTTTACTTGGATAACAAAGGAGGCACTCATGAAGTGACCTCCCTGAATACAAGAAAATGATCCACTGTCCCTTCAAGAGCCATCACATCACTGATCAATTCTGTCATTTTTTTATTCCGAATGTTATAGGCAGATTGTGCGTGCTGAAACATTCTGTAGTTGGTTTTCTTTTTTGTTTTAAATTGCTTTATTTAAGCTCCATGATTAAAAAATAATTTATAAATGAGTTTTGCTAATAGAATGTTTACCACCCATCACCAGGGCACTTTTCCCAATATTAATTTCCAGTTTTATTCTCATCCACTCACCTCTGCCTTTCTCTAGGACAGTAGTTCTATCTCTTATCTCTTTCACTTTCCTTTTAGATACAGTAGTTTTCACTGTTGTTATTGAAGGCGTCCCATGCATATCACTTTATCCCCTTTCAACATCCAGTTCTTTCCCAGAATGATCAGTTCTAATTATTATCGTCATAGTGGACCCATCTCCACGGCAACTGCACTTACCACTCTATGTGACAATTATCCTACCATGGACTTGTCCTCCTGGCCCTCATCTCTATTGTTTCTGGATATTATTATCATACTACCTTTTATTTTTATTTTTATTTTTTAATTATCTTTATTTAAACACCGTGATTACAAATATAATTGTAGTTGTATAATTACAGTCATGTAAAGAACATCCCCCTTCACCAGTGCAGGATTCCCACCACCAATTTCCCAGATCTACCTACTCCCCACCCCACCCACACCTGTACTTGAGACAGGCTTTCTTTTTCCCTCATTCATTCACATTGTTATGATAGTTTTCAGTGTAGTTATTTCTCTAACTGCACTTATCATTCTATGTGGTGAGCTTCATGTCATTAGCTGCACCTACATGGGAGGATGAGGGGAAGTAAGGGTTGGGACTGAGACAGTAAAATATTAGAAATGAGCTTTGTAGGGCAGTATCAAGGTCCCAATACAAAATGGATATTATGAATATATAGAATATGCACACAATTCTTGTAGCCCATAAATGAGCAAAGTTATTCTATGTCCAACCTTTTCTCTCTGACTAATATCACTCAGCATAATACTCTCAATATTCATTTACGTATAAATGAGCAAAGTTATTCTATGTCCAACCTTCTCTCTCTGACTACTATCACTCAGCATAATACTCTCAATATTCATTTACATATAAGCAGGTTTCATTACTTTATTTTTCCTAACAGCTGCATATATACCATCTTGTAGATGTACCACATTCTTTTATTTGCTTGGCATCTTGAATATTGAGGATCTCTATAGGATAGCACAATCTAAAGTTCAAAGCCACAGTGTTCTACTTGTAACAATCTGCCTAGGTGGTTGCCTCAGAAACACCTAGAGAGTATAAAGAGAAGAGAGGCAAAGCTTTACTGTTTTGTTTCTTTATTGTAGGTAATGTTCTCTCCTGCTCCTTTAGTCAACATGCTCATGGTATGTGCTCACTATGTGCATTTAATCTTAGTTTTCTGGAATTGGCTCGGCTTCCTTGTAGGTTCAAAGAGATAAAGTGCTTTTGTGGTTGGCAACAAAGGAAGTGAAGAGTAATAGTTGATGATGAAACTGGAAGATTTTTACACTAAGATCAAGAACAAGGCAAGATGGTTATTCTTACTACTGATCTCTGTTTAATGTCCTATCAGAGGTCTCTACCATAAAAGAAAGGTTAAGAAATAAAATGTAAATTAATGGGAAAAGTAAACTTTCATATTCCTCAATATCATCACTTGCAATTCAGCATATATCAGAGGCTACAAAAAGAAAAGTAAATAAGGTTAGCAAAGTCACAAGTTATAAAATAGCAACCAGAAATGGAAAGTATTAAAATCGTGCCAATGACTTAAAATACAAAATACATGAAAAATCAAAACAAATATTTATAAGATAGATTGGCTTGCTTAAAATAAAAAAAAATAATAATGATCCGAGCCTTCCAGGAGTGATTTCTGAGCTCAGAGCCAAGAATAATCCCTGAGCACCAAGTGTGACCCCCAAAATAAATAAGTCAAAAAAGACAGGTATATATCCCTAAAGTTTAAATATATAGAGAATATTTGGAATATTTGTATCTCAAGACTCAATATTAGTTATATATTGACTCTACTTAGAGTTTTCTACATAGAATTTTACAATGGCATTCACAACTTTTGCAGAAATACCAATAAATCTTGGTCTTCTCTCAGTCTGCTTCCACATCCCACCTCCAGCCCTGATCTCACTGCAATTCCATGCCTCATCTCAAGTCTGTGTACATGCAAAGAGGGGGACCTTCCTGTCCCTCCCATCAACCCTCCTCTTCCCAAACTGCATGTATGTCCGTGCAAAGACATTTCAATTTATATCATATATTTTAAAGCAGATTAGACGTAGCACTTTTTTCTCCTAGAAAATGTACAGCTCAAAATCAGTTGGATAAACCAATGATCTAGTTTTCAACATTTCTATCATTTTGGATAACCTCACTTGTTTAGGAAAATAACCTCTAAAGCAGATATACATCTAGCCAACTTTTATACAATCAGTTCTTTACATCACTTTCTTAAACACCCTGCAATTTCAGCATTCTAACCCTCCAAATGCAAAGAACAATGGATAAACTAAAGAAGACAACTGCGGGGGCCAGAGAGGTGGCACTAGTGGTAAGGTGTCTGCCTTGCAAGCACTAGCGTAGGACAGACCTTGGTTCGATCCCCCAGTGTCCCATATTGTCCCCCTAAGCCAGGAACGAATTCTAAGTGCATAGCCAGGTGTAACCCCTGAGCATCAAACAGGTGTGGCCCAAAAACAAAAACAAAAACAAGCATACAAACAAAAAAGAAAAACAAAAAAGACAACTGCAGTTGGGGATATGAAGAGAAATACTGGCAAATTTCAAAGTCTACCAAAAATGTCTGAGTCTTATAGACCTTATAGATGAGGACATAAAATCAACACTTCAAGGAGTCATTAGCCTGCCAGGGGCGATTTCTGAGTGTAGAGCCAGGAATAACCCTTGAATGCTGCCAGGTGTGACCCAAAAATCAAAAACAAAAACAAAAACAAAACAAAACAAAAAAAGAACTGAGGGTAAGAAGGGTTAATTACTGTAGGGAGAAATAACAAATCAGGGGAGAGAGACCAAGAGAAAACATCCGAAAAGGATTTGTAAGTAAGCAGGGAAACGGGAAAAGGAAGGGCTATATACAACATAGACAGGTATTATGTAAAATAGACATTAAACAGACATAGAGGTGGCCACCACACACACACACACACACACACACACACACACACACACACACACAGAGTTAGATAATGAAGATAGATCCATAGGTTGCAGTTGGAAAACTGACACAGGTGGAAAAGGTCAAAGCACTTCAAAATATAAAGTCAGCATGTCAGATAGAAGTTTTCCAATTTCTAGGAGAAATTATCATTGAAAAAGATGAATTTTTGCTGAAAAACGTTTCACAGTTTAGAATGTGCATAGAACATTCTTAAAATAATCATAATATGGGCCTGGAGAGATAGCACAGCGGCATTTGCCTTGCAAGCAGCTGATCCAGGACCAAAGGTGGTTGGTTTGAATCCAGGCGTCTCATACGGTCCCTAAAAAATTCCACATAAAAGCTCCTAGAAACAATAAACCTATACAGCAAAGTGGCTGGCTACAAAGTCAATATACAAAAGATGTTGCATTCCTTTATACAAATAATGAATTAGAGGATAAAGTGATCAAAGAGTCTATCCTGTTTAAAATAGTCTCCAAAATTCTCAAGTATATAGGCATTGACCTTACAATAGAGGTGAGAGACCTATACCATGAAAACTTCAAAACACTTCAGAAATTAATTAAAAAAGACCTCAGGACATGGAAGAACATTCATACTCATGGTTTAGAAGAATCAATATAATCAAAATGACCATCTTACCTAAACTACTATATATATATATATTCAATGCAATCTCTATTCTAATTCAGACAACATTCTTCAAGGACTTAGAACAATCAATTATAAAGTTTTTGTGGAGCTATTGAAGACCTATGATAGCCAAATAAATATTGAAAAACAACAAACTGTGAGGCATCTCATTTGAATCTCTACTACAAAGCTATAGTATAGCTACAAAGCTATATGGTATTGGAACAAAGACAGATTTTCAGAACAGTGTGTCAGTAGAATATCCAGTGACAAACCACTAAGTTTATTATCAACTAACTTTGACAAAAGAAGCCAAGACTTTAAAATAGTATAAAGACAGTCTCTTCAACAAATGGTGTTGGAATAATTGGACAACCACATGTAAAAAATTAAAGATTAATCTATATTTCACATCTTACACAAAAGTCAATTCAAAATGGATTATAGACCTTTAAGTTAGACCTGAATTCATAAAATGTATTGAGGAAAACATAAGCAGAAGACTCTAAGACTTAGACCACAAAAAAGTCTTTAATGATAGGGTAGCAATAGCAAGATTTATAGCATCAACAATGTAAATAATATTATAAATATAAATTATATAAATATAAACAAGTACATATATAACATAAATATATAATTATAAACCTAAATAACATATAATTATATATTATAATGATATAAATAATAAATAAAAATGTAAATAATATAAATGAATAAGTTAGACAACATCGAACTAAAAAGAAACATAATATAAAATTAGAAGACATCTAACTGAATGGTAGAAATTTTTTCACTCAACCCATCAGATAAAGATTTGATATATAGGATATACAAAGTAGTCACGAAAGTTAACTCCACCAAACCTAAAACCCCATCAAAAAATGGGGATAAAAATAATATGTCTGTAAAAACTCTTTAATCTTTTTGTTGACAGTTGTTCTTGGAGATATAGGTTGGTCATCCTAGTTTTACATTACAGTGCTATATTATATTTTATATATATTAAAATACAATACTCATTAAAATATTCAAGTCTATTCATTTTCCATTTGATGCCTGCTAATGTGATCTAATATTTATGTCCACAAAATATCACTGGAATATAGGTAACTGTATGCCATAGACTCTTGCAACAATGTTCATTCATTAAGTATAGTTTTGCAATTTATTTTCAATTCAATTTAGTTTACTAGTACATCAGAATGCCCATATTTTCAGTTTGCTTTCAGGAAATGAACCTAGATGCTCAAGACACATTAGATGACACTTCATGGTGTAGACTCGGTTTTTAGTGCTTATTGCCATATTACTTAGTATTCTAAACTTGAAAATTATGATTGATTTTAGAATGTTCTATACATAGTCTAACCCAGGAAGCCTTGTTTCAGCCAAGTTTACCCTCATCAATGATGATTTACCTAAGAACTGGAAAGCCTTTCCATCTGACCTGCCAGCTTTATATGTTTAAGAATTCTGAGCTTTCTCACCTGGGTCCGTTTTTCAACTGCAATGTATAATTTATCTACATTGGCTGTGTGTGTGTGTGGGGGGGGTGCCACCTCTATATCTATCTAATGTTTGTATTATACATAATGTCTGTGTATGTTGTATATAATCCTTTCCCCTGTTATACATAAAAACCCTTCCTTTTCCCCCTACCCTGCTCATCACTTTACAAATCTTTTTCTATCCTTTATGCTCGCACCCCTGATTTGTTATTTCTTCCTGTTTAACACTTTTTACCCTCAGTTCTTAACTCCTCTGGAATCAAAACATTCACCCCACTCTCACCTCCTGCCAGCCAGCTCTCAAAGTATAAGTATAGCCACCCAGCCAGCCTTGCCTCAGCCCTGAAAGAAGCTGCCATTACTACTGCTATTTATGCTATTGGGGGTCCTTTTTCTCCCACCTCCCTTAACTGTGGACTATCTCTCACTACCATATTTGGCTTTTGAGAAACCATCATCTTGAAAACATTTCCTCATCTGTGCCTGTTGTGAGCCATTTTTCAGATTCCATAAGACTACAATACAGGCTGAAGCTGTGCTCAGAATTTTACACCGTTCCCCACTATTTCAAAAGATTTAAAGGGAATATATATATATATATATATATATATATATATATATATATATATATTTCCTTTGTATATCTCTATAGGTGAATTTTCTTAATTGGTACAATTTGTATTTCCTTATGTTGTTGTAGTTTTTCCCACTAATTTTTCAGATTTGTTCACTAGAAAATTCTAGTTTCTCTTAGGTTCTGAGTTCATGTTAGAACCAGGTTAAAGGGATTGTTTAGCTTGTTATTTTTTACCCCATATGCACCAGTGGCATCTGTTGCATTGTTTCTTTTTCCATAGGCACATTAAAATGGGAAAATATTACATATAGAAAAAAATTCTTATCAATAGGGATAGGAATTCCTAAATATTTTATTGCAAAGGGGCTGTTCTACCCTAAATATTTGTCATAGTGACTTCACATAGGTTTTGGTTGATCAGACATTGGCTGTTCACCCCTGAACCTTGGATCCCATCTTCGTTTTCTGCACCAGGATCAGGAATCGAACTTCTACCAGGGAAGGCGCTAATGCTATCCTGGCACCAACTCGCTCCAGGGTGGATTCATATGACAACCTGATGACTTGAAAACAGCAACATCTTGCTTTAGGGGAGAGTTTTCTTACCTTGCCACCTAACAGTGAAATGAACCAAGAATACTCTATGTCACACACTGAATTTGACATAGGATCTGTGGGAAAACCAAGATCACTAGATACTGAAGCTTGACTGTGAGAACAGAGATATAGGAGAACTTTGTGTTGGACCACGATGAAAGGCTTTGGGGTTAGACAACTTAGTATTCTCTGAGCCTGTTGTTGGTCTTATGGCAGGATGCTTCATGGGTAGGGACATCCTGTTTCTAGGACAAAGGTTTTTTTGTTCTTTTTTTTTTTTTACTTTACCCCGACTTTTGTGCACCTATGCAAAAAATGCCACCCCTTTTTATCTTTTAGATAGGAACTCCTGCCTTTCTCATAGAACCTCATATTACAACATTTTTTTTTATAAATTAGAGAAGGTGAAAAAAGGGGGTTCAAGGGCTAAGTGGTCTCAGGTGTATTGGTGGAGATAACAATAGACAGAAAGAAATATCCAATCCAAAGTTAACATAAATAGAACCAGAAGATCCAAACTATAGCAATCTAAACTTAAAATTAACCTGTTATACTGGCAGGCCAAACAGTAAGAGGTGGTGACATAGGATGCACTCTGGGAATATAGGTGGAGGGAGGTCAACATTGGTAGTGGACTGGCCCTGATTCATTGTATGTCTAAAATCCAACTATGAAGGACTTCTTAAATAACAATGCTTTTAATAAAATAAAATTTAAAAAATACCAATAGATCTTGTATGATAATATTATTTGGCATAAACATGCTATAAAGTATAAAGTAATACAAAGAACATATATATCAACTGACAAATTACCAGAATTAGTTACACATCTATAATAAATTAACTGCCAAAAAATAATGCTTTTCATGTTATCCAAAAATTTACTAAAAAAAGCATCATGTTGATAAATGCGAATCTTGTAACTATAACATTTATAATAAAAGCTTGAGTATAAATATCTGTGTGAACTTGAGTTAGAGACAACAAAATGAGGGAATATTAAGTAAAAGTAATTTATATTAGATTGGACTGGAATGGACCATATTACATGCAAGTGGAAAATTTCCCTGAACATTAAAAGGAATGATTGTTTTTGAACTTATAGTTCTCAATGGAATTTGTCTAATTTGAATTTGTTTAGACTCATATTGGGGCCTTCTTTCTTGTTGACAGTACATTATTATAGCATTTTTCCCCTATCATTTACTGTCAATGCTGAACCTTCCATGATTTGTCTTTCAGAGTGCAACTGGTCATATTTTGTGAAAGGGAATAGAAAATAGATTCCATGTCCTTGGACTTCCACTGAAGAATTCACCTCATCTCATTGCCTGGTGTCAGAAAATTAACTTTTGTTTGACTTGCATCCTTTGTATGTCTCAGCAGTTACATCAAATGGAATGAATAGGTTTCCATGAAATTTCAAGGGTGTGTTTGAAATGGTCTCTTGAGCTATTGGCAACAGAAGACATATGCAATTCCTGTTGAGATTGACTACCAACAGAGTTGGCTGAACCTGGAAAACAAAAAAGGCCTGGATCACTGCCAGTGGAGAGAAACACAAGAGACTAGTTATAATACCCTGCATAAGGGGGGTGGGGAAGTTTTAAATATGAAGCCAAAACAATTGAGAGAACCACACATCATTCCAAGGCCCATTTCAACCACCATTTCCTCCTTATAGCCTTTGCTGATCTTATAAACCAGAAGTTTGATTTTCCTCCTTCAAAACCCTGCAGCACTTTATCCTGAATGTGCCATAAATCATCATCTTTCTTATTGAAGTGTCTTGTTTCCCGATTAGGCTATGATTTATTGGAGTTGGTGACTATGTCATATTTATTTCTATAGTGTTCATGATGTCTATAACGGGACCTCGAGCAAGGTACATACTTAATAACTGAGGTCTTGGGTTCTGCCTCTGCCTCTGCCTTCAACATTGTTTTCTTAGGTTCTGTCATTGTGGTGAAGTATAAGATATCAAGAAGAAAGAAAATATTATAATCTAGGCACATCTTTAGGAATATTTATTTGCTTCCTGCCATCATTTTTTAGTCAGTGCCCAGACAGAGAGAGAAAATGTCATTACCAGTCTAATCAAACCCTTCATGCCCAATATTGGTTATTGCTTACCCATGCAAAGAGTCACTATTAGCCTTACCTATTGGCCTAGATCAAGCTTGCTAACCTTTGGAGTTTATATAACTGAAATAATAGCACATTGGCTCTTTTGTGCCTATCTTTCTTCACTCAGTGTGACATTTCTGACACTCAATATTCACTCATTTTGTCCTTTATTTCTGATGACCAAAGAGTGGGTCCTGGCAACATCATTCACTTTAGCCAGGATCGTATTAGAAGTGGAAATTCTCAAGTCTGCTGAATCAGAATCTCTTGGAGTAGGGCCCAGGGATCTCTGCTATGTAAAATTCTCTTTTATTTTCTCAATATGGATTCTCCACTGCACACTCATAGATATTGAACTAGTTTATTAGTTTCATTATCTGTTCATCATCTATCACCAATATTTGCCACCCGTGCACCAAAACTCTAATAAATAAATAAATTGAGTGCACTAATATTCTAAGAAATAAATTAATTGAACTACTTCATTTTTCCATCTGTTTCATGCCTTTAAACTTATGTTTGTAAAAGTTGACTGCTATATGATTAATTTATTTAACAAAAGTTCTTTTCTTATTAGAAATGAACATTTTTATTGACAAGACTATATGCCCAGTGCTTCTGACATACATCTGCCCTATGGAGTAATCATTTTGCCTCCTTCTTTTCCACCACACAAATGATCCTTGTACTCCTGTTTTTTGTTTTTTGTTTTCATTTTTTCTTTTGACATAGTGTAAACCTTTCTGGGTTTGGAGAAACAATCCTTCCCTGAGCTAGTCAGTTCTCAAAAATAACTAAAGACACAATCATACTATCAAAGACATCTCTTTGGTATTGAACAAATTTGTAAAAAATAAAAAAAAAACTTCTTTATTTGAACTCTGCTTTCCAGGTGACTCTGTCTGTCTGGTGCCTAATTTCTCTGGTGCCATTAAACTAGTGAACACCTTTGACCCTGCTTGAGTTCTTCAAAAGGTCCACTCCTCAACCTTGAGCCATATACCCAACCCAATAAAGACTACTGGAAGCTGTTTTCTTGGACCAAACCTGAACTTCCTGTGATCCAAAAGGGAATATAGTTCCTTTTGTTTCCAGGGCAACTTTAAGAAACATTAAACTACTCCAAGCATCTTGACTCTTCCTGATATCACTTAGTCTTGTGTATAAGTGAAGACCTGGGAGCAGGAAACATTATGTACTTTGTGTCTACCCCAGAAGACTATGAAATCCTTCATGATTAAAAAAAAAAAAAACTTTAGTTTTTCAATCTCAACACTAAAAACAGGGTCTGATGCAACAAAATATGGAAATACCTACATAAAATTATTTCAGGTTTTAAGAACATAAAAGAATTATCTTCTTTGATACTATAAAATAAAAATGAACCAGTCCTAAATCTGAAAACAAATTTTTTTGGAATGGAGTAGCCATGCCTGGTGAAATTCAGGGGGTACTGATGGCTCTACACTGAGCAATTACCCCTGAATGGTTCAAGAAATCATATAAGAAGGGGTAGAGCTTAGGTTAGCCACATGCAAGACAAGCACCCCACCCACCATATTATCTCTCTGGTCCCTCTGAAAATGAATTTTGACAAGAAAGGAAGAGAGGAGAGGGGGGTAGGAGAGAAGGAAAAGGTAGGGAGAGATAGAAAGGAAAAGATGAAGAAGGATGGAAGAAAGATAAGGAGAAGAAAAAGGAGATTAGTCAAGAGAGAAAGAAGAGAATAAATCCAGATCTACTAGGAGTAAAGTTCCCTTGGTACTTCCAGGAGACAGGTTAATGTGTCTTATCTAGCAGCACAATAAACAAGCTACAACATAACACAACAGCAATATACGATAAAGAATCCCCTATTTCCCAAACCATCTTTTTCAAATTCCGGTGCAAAGGTATAGTACTATATTCTGTTTTAAGTTTTCTTGCATCTTCATAAAGGTTCAATATTCTTAGGAGTAATAACAATTCAACCTTTTAAAAGCATCGTTGTTGTGTATAGTGGCCTCTGGAAACAAGATTTCTAGCAAAGGAAATAAGCAATAATTAATGAGTACCTAGGAGGACTATTCAGAGTTCTCCTAGCAAAGAAAAAAATGATACTGCATCTGATTAGCTGCTCTGTTGACTATTTAGGCTGAACTGTTAGCGTTTATGCTTCCATCTAAATCAAAAATGGAAACTGATTGACATGAATTCACATGAAGACTAACTACACTAACTAGATGGTTCTCGGCCCAACAATTCAGATGAGTGTGAACAAAGCAAAACATTCTCTATAATTGTAAACAAAATGTTTTGAAATACTTCAGATGTTTAAAAAATTGGAAACCAGGTTGCGAACATTCCTTTTATATATAAATAAATATATAAATATAAATATATATATACACAATATAGGACTGCTTCTGAGATCCAGCTGTTATCATACATCTGGTCCCTTGTACTTGATAATTACTGAGACAGTTGGATCAAGTTGGCCTGGGGAAGGATACAAATGACAAAATTTGTAGGGAAATCATAGCAAATCAGCACCAGCCTTAGATAAGCAGGTTTCCAAGCACTTCTCAAATAAAAAAGGTTCTTCGAATTGTTGCATATATCTTTGGAAATGTATGTTATCGTGTGTACATTGGATGTGACTTAAGTGATATGTTCATTTACTGTGCAGTCTTTAGAACTCTCAGTGCAAAAATGCTGCAGTTTCCAGAGTAACGGTGACTGTAGTAGTAGTTACGAAAGGGATGGAAATGTTCTGTGGTCCTTGGAGCATTACTTATTGATGCCAACTGCTCGCACTGAAAGTTAGCAGAGGCAAGATCCCTTCTCCAAAACAGAGTTTTAAAAATAATGAATTATTACATAGAAAGCACATGGCAAAGTTTCTTTTTAATGATCAAGAACAACCCCAAGAGGATCTTGATCATCTGTGCATAGTCTTACATCTGCCCATCAAAAATGTCTAACTCCCTTCTCTATCCTCTGCCTTTTTTTCTATTTGTTTGCTTATTTGTTTTGGGGCCACACCCTTGACACTCAGGAGTTAGTCCTGACTATGTGCTCAGAAATTGCTCCTGGCTTGGGGGAACCATATGGGACGTGCAGGGTTCGAACTGCGGTCCTGTCCATCCTAGGCCAGCGCTTACAAGGCAGACGCCTTACCTCTAGCACCATTCTTCTGGCTCCTTACTCCCCTCTCTATGAAGGAGAGTTTTTCTCTTCTTTACTGAGAGTCCTAGGAAGATTTCCAGTATTTCTAGGGCAAACCACTAATGTGTGCTTA
The DNA here is from genome assembly GCF_024139225.1 of Suncus etruscus. NCBI lineage: Eukaryota > Metazoa > Chordata > Mammalia > Eulipotyphla > Soricidae > Suncus > Suncus etruscus. The sequence goes on along the minus strand of NC_064854.1, from coordinate 18,400,475 downwards.
AAAAAATAAAATAAAATAAAACCACTTCATATTCACCTATTTTCACCCAATTCAAGCACCTGGGTATTATCTTTCAATATCTCCCTCCTCTTGCCCACCATATTCAAATCAAGCAGCTAAACTAGCCTTGAATCCTTCGAAGTCCTTTTCATGGCAAGCTTCCTCCTGCTTTTTTCCCTCAACCTCCAATGTTATTTTTCTCTTTTACATAGTCATTTCCTTGTACAGCTTGACTTCTAGCTTGCAAAACAAGGATGCAGGGTTGAACCCAAGGTCTTCCTCTGATCCTCTGATAACAGATCCTAGTTTTCTGACACTAGGTTTATCTTTAACCAACATTGATTAGAACTATCATATCACTCTGTTTGAAGCTGAGTGTCTTTTAAGCTCTAGGCTAGTAGGACTCATGTCAGTACATCCCTTAGTATCCAATGAATAGGATCATATTCCATTAATAAAGAAAGTAAATGAATACATGTTCCAAAACAGAATGAAAACCCCAGGGATGTAGCAATAGCACAGAAGTATGGTATTTGCCTTGTACATGGCAGACCCAGGATAGAGCTCTGTTCAATCCTGGGCATCCCATATGGTTTCCCCAAGCCAGGAGCTGTTTTTGAGCACATATTCAGGAGTAACCTCTGAGTGCCACCAAGTGTGCCCCCCTTCAAAGAAAAGAATAAAAAGCACAAATTTTGTTAGTAGAAGACCACAGAATTCAGAATTTTATAAGTTGCAGTTACATCTCTCTGATCAAAGGACTTTCTTCATATGTATTTGCAATGGGCATACATTTTTCAAAGTTCTGTACAAATTTAAGTTTGTTTAGTACCCATAATGATTACCACTCATTTGTTCTGGTGAAATGAACTAATTTCTAATTAATTAGATGGTTAATTCACACCCTTGTTGAGCTTACATTCTAGCAAGGGAAGGCAGACCAGAATTAATAAGCAAGATAGTATGTTATATTAGTAGTATTTTTTAAAGAAATTTATTTATTTATTAATCGATTGGTTTGGGGGACACAACCAGTGATGCTCAGGGGTTACTCCTGGCTCTGTGCTCAGAAATTGCTCCAGCAAGCTTAGGGGACCATATGGGATGCCAGGAATCAAACCGAGTCCTTTGCGGGTCGGTCGAATGTAAGGCAAATGCTTTACCTCAGTGCTATCTCTCCGGCCTCTTTAGTAGTATTTTTAACATACTGCAAAGTATGTTAAAATGTTGTAGCAGGAACATTCAGGAGGATTGGGGAAATAAAGAACCAGGATCCAGTTTAGTCAGTGGGGTTAATTGGTCATTGTAGATTTTTCTCATTTTCTGTTGAAAATGTTCCAACTTCTTTACCTGTTTCTATTCAAATTCTATAGTAATTCTAGAATTAAAAGCTACATATTAAGAAATAACTACCTAAGAAAATGTATGTATGTGTTATGTGTTAGGTCATCAAAGCTCAAACAAAGATTATTTAGATCATTTCTGAGCTCTGGGACATAGAAGCAGAAATTGTGTCAGAGTTTCTCTCAATTAATAAAAATGATTAACTCCCTTCTTTACCTTACTTTCTAGAGGAACATTTCAGTAGATTCTTCTCTTCACTGTCAAACTATAGGACTTCTTTTTGTATTGATGGCATGAAATCAATTCTCTTTAAATTGTGAACAGTTCTCTGTGATAATTTTTTCTTTGCTGGAGGGTTTGCCATGTGCTTCTTTTTATTTTCAATCCTTATATCTATGGACATAGATATCTATGGATATATATATTTATATATAAATGCTTCTTTCTATAATGGTATTTCCAATAATCTGAAAAGTATTTGGGGATAGGTTGCTAACCCAAAACATCAGCAGACAGAGTGATCTATGACAAGGAAAGTTCATGGAGGAGAATGGTGATAAAGAAAACATAAGACATATTAAATATAAATTTTTAAATGGCCTCTCAAAATCTTTTCTCTTTAGGGTAACATGAAAAACGAATTCAGCACATTTTTCTCTTAATTCTTTTGTTTGTTTTGTTTTGTTTGAACCACACTCTGTGGCACTCTGGGGTTACTCCTGGCTATGCATTCAGAAATTGCTCCTGGCTTGGGGGACCATATGGAACGCCGCCTGGGGATCCAACCACAGTCCGTCCTAAGCTAGCGCAAACAAGGCAAACACCTCCATGCCACCACTCAGGTCCCGTTCTCTTAATTCTTTATTTAATATTAGTTACTGCAAGTACCTGGGATGGAGCAATAATGCAGCGGTAGGACATTTGCCTTGCATGTGGCTGACCCAGGACAGACCTGGGTTCAATCCCCAGCGTCCAATATGATCCTCAGAGCCAGGAACGATTTCTGAGTGCAGAGCCAGTAATAATCTCTGAGCATCACCGGGTGTGGCCCAAAAAGCAAAATAAATAAATAAATAAAAATAAACAGGCACCTAAATAGCTTTGCTGGTTTTTTGTTTTGTTTGTGTTTTGGGTCACACCAGGCAGCGCTCAGGGGCTACTCCTGGCTCAGAAATCCGCTGGCAGGCTCAGGGGTCCATATGGGACTCCAGGATTCAAACCACATCCTTCTGCATGCAAGCAAACGCCTTATCGCTGTGCTATCTCTCCGGCCCCAATAGCTTTGCTGTTACTATAGATCTCATGTATTAAAAGTGGATCATTCTATTCAAAGTTTCCTTCTACTAATTGGCTGTTAGCTAACATAGGAGACACTGCAAAAGAGAGTAACAATGGAAATACCTATCACATTCAATGAATGGCCTGATCAGCTATTAATTAATTCACAAAATTAGCTTAACTGAACAGTGAGAACAGTAGGAAAGAAATTTTTAGTAAAAGAAACAAAAACTGAAACAAAAATTCACCGAGTAAAAATAGGGTGCAAGAAGACAAAGATACCTAAAATTGTGAGTAAAAGTAACAAAAACTTAAACTAAAATTGACTGAGTATAAACTAGATGCAAGGAGACAACAATACCCAACCCTATCACCTATACCCAGCAGTGATACATGGTTATACTAGGTGTTTTCCTAAAAAGAAGGACAGCTGACCTCTTCATTGTACAAACCAAAAACCTGTGTCTACATGGATAGGCCATGTAGGCATGGGAACAATTTCCCTTGACCAATATGAAGACAAGATGAGATACAGAGAAAATGCATGCTTTGAGTTGACTTCAGATAACTTAAATCTGCAATAATGTCAATATATTTTTTTCTTCTTTTCTTTTATGTGTCATTTGGACTATATTTGGTGATACTCAGGGGTTATTCTTGGAGGTGCTTGGGGAATCAGATGGAAAGCTGGGGATCAAACCCTGGTCTACAGTGTGCAAGGCAAATGCCTTACCTGCTGTAATGAAGCACTAGCCCCAGAAATGCTATTTTTTGTTTATTTACAATATATTCTGTAAAGACATAAACAGTATCTGACTAAATAGTTGGGATAGTTTTTATGTTTTTCTTTTTAAGTATTTTTGAAATCTTTCTCATGCCAACTTCTATCACATTCTATATTAAAGTTTGGGTCCCAACTTCAATTTCACCCTATTAAACGGAATTACTTACAAGAACCATATCTTCAAAATATATAATTCTGGAATTCAATGTTACTTTCCCAACTCACTGAGGTGCCACTTTCAAACTTGATAGTATAGCAAAAAGAACCCAATTCTAGTTTCATTAATAGGTTATATTCACATTTTCAAAAAACTACAAGTGAAACCTGCCCCCCATCCCATTTCCCCCTAACTTGTTCTCCACTAATTTTTTGGTTTATTGTTAGGCAGATATGCTTCTTTCTTTGATGTAGTTGTTCTCTCTCTCTTTCATTTTCAGCCTGCTTAAACGTTTTACTCTCTTAGTAAGTCCATTTCTTTGGTTTCCAAGTCATGGCTTTGTGTTTTTTTTTGCCTGTATGGTTGTGTTATCCTGATCTCTGTTGCTACATGGCATAGTAAAGTTGGTTTTCTTAAGCTCTATCTCCTGCCAACTTTCTAACTCTCATGTCCTGGGCTTCTCATTTACTGTATTGTTTACCACTCTGCCTCTCATTCAGAGATGATGTTGAATAGTAGACTAGAAAGTCTGTCAAAAGTCTCTTGTATTTCCCCATTAAGTACAATTGTTTCCTCCTTACTATAATTACATCAAAGTTTAGATTTCTTCTTCCCATTCACCTAGCCCTCATCCGTCCTCATGTGTTGAGTTATCAGTGGTTCCCATACCTCTCTTCGCTAATCTCACCTATCCTTTTCCACCAAGTCCTGACATCTTTCAAAGTTGAGATCAATTACCATTTTCTTCCAGAAGCCTCTCAGTGCTCAAAATAAAACGAATTTGTGCTATCCCCGAGGCCCTGAAATGGCTTATTTTTAACTTTAGTGTGAACTAATTGCATTCTGCGTCTATGAGATTCATTTCTTATTTTCTCTTTTCTTCCCACTAGAATATAGACTCCTAGCAGGCAGAAATATCTTTCTTCTTCATGCCCTCAAAGTTCAAAATGCAGCAGACCAGCTCTAACAAGCAAGCAGGGAAAGTCATGTGGTGGAAATGATTTAAAATATGTTTATTTTTTATTTTGATACCAACCATTTATACTATAGCTTTTCATTCTTGTGAACACTAATTACACATTAAATCTAGGTGAAAACTAGTAAAACATAGAAAGTGAATGTCCCATGGGATTATTTATATAATCTTAAAAAGTTTCAAATATGATTTTATAAAATTTTATTGACATTTTAGTCCTGATTGTGGGTATACAGAATATTTTACATGGTGGATATTTTGATCTATATCATTACTTTATTGACATAAAATATTTATATCATTAAAACCATATTTCAATTCATTTAAAAGATACCTATTGTACAGCTTATTTATCCTTAGAATTATTATGCATCATTTACAGTGGCAAGGCTAATAGAACAATAACGTTTTTTATTTTATTTTTATTGAGACCAATGTGAATTACAAATCTTTCACAGTTATATTTAAGGTACATAGTGACAGTGAATTAGGACAATTCCCACCAGCAGTATAGATCTCCCTCAGCCCCTGTTCCCAGAATGCTTCCTTTACCTCCACCCTTTGCCCCCTGAACTGCCAGCATAACAGGTCCCTTTTGTGCATAGCTTGTTGTAGATTGGGTCTCTTGATTTTATGGTCATTGACTTTGGGCTGGGTATTTAGGTCTGATCGTTTTTTTATTTCCATTCAATGTTCAAGGAACTTTTATCTCCTGGTACCTAACCATCCACATTTTTTTCTCTTAATTTTATGAGGCAGAAAAAAAAAAAAGATTCATGTTCTATGGTTCTGTTGAAAAGAAAAAGAAAGTGAGGAGGAGCCCTATCAAGAAGCCACGAATATAAATTTAAAAGAACAAATAAATAAAAAAAAACCACCAAAACAAAATATAGCAAAAAAAAGATGGGGGGACTGTTGAGGCAAGCCTTTTTCAGTGAGGCATAGGTACAGTAAGTAGCAGTGGTCCTCAAACTACTGCTCTCGGGCCACATATTGTATTGTTCCTGTTTAGTTTCTTCACTTCAAAATAAGATATATATGCAGTGTGCTTAGGAATTTGTTTATAGTTTTTGTTTTTACTATAGTCTGGCCCTCCAAAGGTCTAAGGTACAGTGAACTGGCCCCCTGTTTAAAAAAATTGAGGACCACTGTGCCAGGAAAGTTAGAAAGGAAATTTCTTTGGCCTAAAAGATACAGGGTTTCTTCACCTTTGAAGCATGTTGTCATGGGATCTACTACAGGTTCTGGCCATGTTCATTGTCAAACCCCGAAGTCTATTTATGTTGCCAGAGAAAATTCTGTTCAGTTGTGGTTGACAAAACCAGTTTTCTGTAATTAGTGATCTTGGATTTTGCACAGGTCCTAGGACAAAGTCTAGGATAGAGTCTTTCTTTATGGAAGAACGATAACTTTTTATTTGATCTGCTTTTACTTATGTACAAACTTGACATTCTAAACATATTATCTAATAATGATTATTTCACAGTAAGGCAATAACATGTTTAAGTTTTAGATTATTAAAATATATTTTATTTTTATTTTTGGGGCACACCTGGCATTGCTCAGGGGTTACTCCTGGCTGTCTGCTCAGAAATAGCTCCTGGCAGGCACGGAGGACCATATGGACACTGGGATTCGAACCAACCACCTTTGGTCCTGGATCAGCTGCTTGCAAGGCAAACGCCGCTGTGCTATCTCTCCGGGCCCTTAGATTATTAAAATATCTTAAACCATGAAATCTACCATCTCAAAAAATTCAGTACTTCTTTCCTCTTCATAAGAGCATAAAATGTTGGGCTTAAATAGACATAAATTAACAGAATTGTACTAACAAGGAAATAGATATTTCCTAAGCCCATTGACAGAAATATCCAGGATGTAGCAAGAATACTTAAGATACAAAAAATCAAGACAGAGTATTATGAGAGAGAATCGGAGACCAGCTTTACAAAACGAAAATGAAACTCAGACACATTTAATTTATATGACCAAATTCTGAAATTCTTCCAAAAGTAACTAGCCAATGCATTTTCTATGAAAAATTCCTGACCTCCAATACTGCTAATCTCCAAATGACTTGGGACTCCAAAATTTTAAATAAAAAACTGAAAGCTTGTCTAATTGAGTTAACCATCACCCCCCACCCCCAATGCAGATATAGGAGTGCTATTTATTCTAAATCTCTTAGGTAGTACTATAGTCAAGTACTTAATTATTTTGGTAAGCTCTACAAAAAGGACAATCCTACTGCATGTTGTGTCTATGGCACTGTTCCTAATCTATAAATTTTTTTCATTAGGATTTAATAGTTAACACATTCTCTTCATATAAAAAATAAAACATCAACTTTATACTCAGTAGTAGGGATCCAATTTCAAGCCACTAGCAATCTCATGTGGAAAATTTGGTTTCCTTCTTTCCATCTCTGGATGCTTCCAATGTCTCTGAATTATAATACATTCCTCTAAATGATGAATTTATAGGGGCACATATTATTTTTCCAGGCTTTGAAACATTGAGAAAATCACATAATTCTGAAAGTTTGACCTAAAGATTACATACTTTTATTTTATATTACACTTCTCCTAGCCTATTCATAAAATAAAGCAAAGAAGTACTGAATAAATTTAGCCCAAACTTTTAGATAATCATTTCTTTTGCCACTATTCTTCTGATACTCTGCAGCTAACCATCTTCCATTACATAAAATAAAACTGGAAATGGATGTCTTCAAAGTTATTAGCTGATATTGCAGAACAGCAAGAGAAAAGTGAGAACCAATGAGCATATGGAGAAAAAGTGAAAAGAGAATCCTAAATAGATTTGTTTTTTTTTCTCATTTAACATTGTAAAGGTTATTTGTGAATTTTATTTTTCTCTACATTTCTAGATCTAATATAGGAAATGGAAAAGTCATACTCAAAAACATAAATGGAGAAGGAAATCTAATTTTCCAACATCCCATAAACAAATTTGTGGTCACCATTTTACTGCATATTTTTTTCTCCAAATAAGTTAGAGTGTGCAAAAAAATCTAATGGGTTCTTAGACTGCAAAAACTTCTTTACACTATAAATCGTGTTATGTCACCAATATTATAAAATATAACACAGGAAGATTTTCTTACCTGAATTTAAAAGAAGTACCATATTAATATATAGTTTGTGTTTAAATATTGTCTTTTAGTACTTATTGGAAAGCTCTTGCATTAATATGACAAGCTTAAGAATTTACCTCTAACTATTCATTGTTCTGAATGACAGATCACAAATAGACTAGACACTCACCTGTGTGTGTATATTTTATGTTAGTATATAGAGAATAGTTATATATCATTTCTGTGTACATATATTTATATAGATTATAGAATTTATAAATACACCTATATCCATACATCACAGGTAGCTATGTGAGTTATGTTATTATAATAGAAACTTATACTTATGTACATATTAAATATAAAAAATGTAGAATCAATCAGTCGGATTCTAGAAACTAGGCAAAGTTTAAAGGGCACACACTTAACTTTTTCCTGTTTCTTGCACTCTAGAAAACCCAGGACAGGATGACTTTCAAGGCCAGAAAGGAAGAAACAGAGTTATACAAGCAGGTGGTTTCAGAGAGAAGGGTTTGGGTCATGAGTCTGTAACCATGAATCTCAAATAAAAGATTTTATCACAAATGTAACCCATGAGCTTGTGCTGGCTTTCAGCAAGGCAAGGAATTTAAATGTACAATCTGCTTGTTACTAATATAGTCATTCAAAATAATGGTTTATTCAGTACTGCTTTGTGAAGAAGTTAAATTAAATTGAAAGTCTCAAAAACCTTAGCTTTCCTGCAATAAGAATTTAGTATGAAAAGGTACTAAAAACACAAAGATGTTTCAAAAATACCCAACAATACAATATTCGAGGGCACATGGAAATGATTCAGATGTTAAGGTACATGCATGACTCTAATTTAATTTCTAGTACCATGTGTTCTACATGCACCACTGTGAGTGGTCCTAGATTCCCCAAGGCGCTGCAAGAATCATCTTCTGGAGCCCTGTACCACAGGCCATGAGCAGCCCACTTGGCCCTGGGCCCTATCGCTGAACCATCTAGCTTGGTTAGCAGACACCAAAATGGCCCCAGGACTCCCTGAGCTTCTCTTGGACAACCCATCCCATAAATACATTTTAGAGTTCAATTTGAATTGTATTTTCTTTAAAATTTGATGTCTAGCTAGAGGTTATCTGGTAAAGTCTGCTGTTAGTCTGATATGAAATAACTTCCCAAAGTCCACTTTCAGAAATGTCTAGGAAATACCTTTTACATGAATTTCTGGAGTATAAAATGAGTGCAGTAAAGAGACTAACCTGAAGTTTTGTTTGTCTGTTTCTTATCACCCAGTCCTATTTACCCATAATCAACAGAGACCATCAGTTTCGCCAAGTGAACCCCTCATTGTTGCTGAATGCATCTTCTGCTCACAATTAAAATACAACTTCAGTAGACTAAAATAGTTTTAGTTTTGTGAAGTTTCCATCTGCAGGTTTGCTTGTAGATAGCTATCTTATGAATTTTCTATTTCTTCTTTTATTATTGAGGTATCGAAATGTATCATACTTTAAACTTTTCTTAAATAAATTATTCCAAGACCACACCCATCCCCAGATATACTGCTTCCCTGAACCAGGGTCCCCAGCACCCCAACCCAGTTCCTTAGCTACTCTCCTTCCCATGTAAGTTCAGTCTATAGAAAGTCTTTAGTTCCAATGACCTTCACTATGTGCTACTTTCTTACTATGTTTGGTTTTTATTTCATATTCAATATAAACCTCTCATTCTGACATCTGCATTACGGTGACATTATGGTGAAATTTAGTGACAACTGCGTTATGGGTGATTAGAGCTAATCTCAATTCCATAAATTTATAAATCAAAGAAAAATAGGTAAAATAAAATTTACTTTTCAAAAACTATTTTATGTGTATGTAATTTTTTAATTGATAGTAGTCATCAGAGCTAGTACATTTTAAGACTTATATAAGCCTAACAAATGTAAAATTTAGCAAAAGTCAAGAGTGGAAGAAGTAAAAATATGTCTTTTATCCTAAATAATGAATATTTACTTTATGCTAGAAACTATTATATTATAGATGTTGCTTAAATCTTTGTTTAATAAGAAAAATATTGTAATAGAATCTCTATGAATATAAAAAACACTTCACTGAACATGTAACATTCTATATACATTTTATATTAATTAATATTCTATATAAATTATGTTTATCTATTATTGTGAATATATAAAAATCTCTTAACAGGATAAGAATAAATAAACCTTTATTAATCTAATAAAAGAGCAAATGTAAGGTCCTCCATTGAATGCCATACTCAAGACAAGTGTTGAAGAGTATTTCTTGCCTTTTTTGGAAGTTTCATTAATGCTTCTTATAAGTCTGGTTTTAAGGATATGAATTCTCTAAACTGTTGCCTGTCTCTGAATCTCTGTATCATTATTCCAGACCAGAATGATATTCTAGCTGGACAGAATATTCTTGGTAACATATTTAGTTCTTTGAGTTTCTGTACTATACCCTCCCTTCTTTTATTTTTTTTTCTTACCTTCTTTTGGGGGGGGGGCACACCTGGTGACACTCAGGAGTTACTCCTGGTTATGCGCTCAAAAATCGCTCATGGCTTGAGATGGAACACTGGGGGAATCTAACAGAGGTCAGTCCTAGGTTAGCTGCGTTCAAGGAAAACACCCTAGTGCTTGCGCCACAACTCCAACCCCAGCCCCTCCATTGTTTTCAGACTCCTGGCATCTTATTTGTCAGATTTGTTTTGAGTCTTTAAGGTTTTCATTTGGATATAAATTTGTGTTTTGTTCTTACTGCTTTCAATATTTTGGCTCTGTCATTGGATGTTGTCATTCTGAGATCAATGTGATATGGACATTTATCATTTGAGTCTATTTTCACTGGAACCCTTCAGACCTCTTGGATCCAAGTGCCTGCAATCCTTAAAGCTTGAAAATTCTTATTTAAGAGTTCTTTAACTATTGTCTCTTCAGCCAGTTTACCTTCATCTTTAACAGGGACTCAATGATTCATACCATTTTCCTCTTGAACTCAGACCATAATTTCCTCTTTATTTCTCTTCAAACTTTTTTCATATTTTGTTGCTGACATCTAACAATTTTCTCGGACTGCCTTGATCTTCTCAGCTACTGTCATATTGTAACTCATAGCTTCTATTGTTTTTAATATAACCCACCAGATTTTTTTATTTCCGCTTACAGTGTTTTCATTTTTACTTCTCATACTTCCTTGTATTCTGCTGACTTTTTGTGCCGTTGTTTCTGTGAGCTCATTAAACATCCTCACTATGTTGTCACCTCATTGCCTGAGGATTTACTAAGTTGGTCAGTGTTGGCTTAGCCTTCTTTGTTGTTTTGATCATTGAACATGGCAGACATTTACCTGACTTCCCCAATGGATTTGCGGTCTCTTTCTGTGCTGGGAGCAAGTCTTCATAGTCAGCTCACCTAGGACTTTCTGAAAAATTAGACTGAAATTTGCTCTTTTCCTCTCCTGCCCATCTTCATCCAGTGATAGGAAGTATGAATTTGATTGGTGTAAGATTTGAATAGCAGTTGTTGCAAGACTGTATACTTGGCAATGTGCTTCAGAAGCTGTGGATGTGGGTATGTTGGAATGGTGGAAATCATGTATGGATGCTGGAGATTAAAGTCATGTGTAGACTTTTACATTTACTAATCTTGTGTGTTTGTTTTACCCTTTATTAGAAAATTCAAGAAATACCAGGTCACACAAAATTACTATATTCTGACTGGCAATTAATAAATATAGTGCACATATTGGTAAAAGAATATGAGTCTCATTCTTTTCTTTTTTATTTTGGACAAATACTTCGTTGGTTTGTTTTTTTAATAAATAATAAGCCAACACACTAACCTTGGAAAGGTCACACCATATAGTAGGGTTGTGTCCATTCCAGATATAATATTCAGATGATAGCACCTTGCTTTAGAATAAAAAGACAGCCGAGCTGCTTCAGCTCTAAAGAAAATGCAGGAAATGAGATTATATTTACCTTTGGATGCCTATAGAAATAAAGCAATAGATATTGGTGCTGGAGAGAAGTACAAAAGATAAAAAAAAAAATACCTTTGCTGCACAGACTTGGATGTTTGATTGTTGGCACTGCTTATGGCTCCGAGTATGGCCAAGAGTGTTGCCCATACATAAAACCAGGAGTAAGTCCTGAGCACAGCTGGACATAGCCCCAAAACAGAAACAAAACCAACTGATAGGTATTTCTTTTCGAATAAATTGATACTTTGAGAATGACTAATTCATACCCCAATGATGAACAACTTTACCCAGGAAAGTAAGTACTGTCTATCTCTGTGCATATTATTTTTCTCCAATTAAAATGAATGCTCAAGACACAGGCCTCCAAATTAAATTTGCACAACAAGCAATTATACTTCTTCTGTCTCTTAATCCTCACGTGCACAATTTTGGTTCATGAGAGAACAAGGATTTTTCTTTTTTTTCCAACTAAGGCTAAGACAAGAATCAGCAGCTGGGCTTGCATTTCTAAATTATTTATGTATAGTGAGACAGAGCTCATCCTGAAAATAAATTTCAAACATCAAAGAAGAGTTAGCAGCTGAGATCTCTTGCTAAATGACCCTGTTACTCAAGAATGCAGGCCCTTTGCATAAAGTACTGCTCTCCACAGGAGCGGTAATGGATAACACACATGCTTATGGTCCCAGCTCTGTCTACCTGGATATGATGCTCATTTAATTGTCTTGAAAATATGCGGTGTTTTTCCCATCTAACTTAGAAAGGCAGTAAAAAAAAAATTTCATTTTAGGGATGGATATTTCTTCCCAAAAAGGACACAAGTTTATGTTCTTAGCCTGGGAAGAAATGCCAAGACTGTAAGAAATATAGCCTAGGAGTTACACCCAACAGTTCTGAAATTATGGGAATTTACAAGGCAGGTAATTATATTATTTTAGAGAGTTTTCTAGCTGCAGAATAACAATTGATTAGATGCAATTTTAGCTCACCAGCTGGTGCTGTCACTACTGTGCTGACAGATACCTGTTTTGAATGAATTGACAGATTGCTAAAATGTTGTTATTTTTTTTTGGTTGTTATCTGCTAAATTTGCTTTTAAAAGGTTGCAAAATTCAGTGATAAAGAGTACTTTGAAGAGACTGAGGAACCATCTCTGCTGACTCAACAGATGTATGGTGATTAACCCTTTATTAACTTGTTTTGAGAGAGTTCTGTTAACTTCTAAAGGTCAGGGTTCATTTCCTCATTGTCTTTGCCTCCTAAAATGGTCAGCATAGACCAGATAGGGGCTTTAGCACCTGCTAACTTAAATGTCTCTGATAGCCACAGCATTTTGGACTGTGTAAGAGCTTAGGGAGGTACGTTCATGTCTAGAGAATCTACTGGTCCCAGTTTCTGCAATTACAGATGAGAATCTGTCTCCAATAGAGATAATCATCATATTTTTTTCATCTTTTGCTCTTTGGAAGTACCTACATATTTCTAATACATAGAAAGAAAAGGAAAGAATTAATGACAGGAAGGAAGAAGATGATAAAGGAAGGAATAAAGGAACAGGAGTCAGGACTTAGGTTTTACCATTGATGTAAAAAACACAGAATCAAAAATACTAAAAACATGAGATCTAAGTCACTAACTACTGAACTTTGTGATATGCCATTCATATCACAGGCAGTAAGGTTGGTGGGGATGATGAAAGATGGAAGCACTGGAAATGGAGTTGACACTGGTGGTGGGGGTGGTGTTGAAATATGCCTAAGTGTCAACCATCAATAACTCTGTGAATTATAATTTTTTCATTAAATAGTTTTTGTTGTTTTTTTGAGGGTCAGACCCAGTGGCACTCAGAAGTTACTCCTGGTTCTGCACTCAGAAATCACTCCTTGCAGGCTCAGGGACCATAGGGGATAACAAGGATCAAACCTGGTTGGTTTAGGGTCCGCTTCGTGCAAGACAAGTGCCCTATCCGCTGTGCCATCACTGTGGCCCTAAAAAATGATTTTTAAACAAGAATTGATACTCGCTAAAGCCTAAATATGTTTTATTTTATAAAATAAATATATTTTTTTATTTCAAGCACTGTCATTTACAAAGTTTTTCACAGGTGGGTTTTAAGAAACATTGTCTTAAATTCAAGCCTAAAATATTTTTCTTGAAGTTCACATTTAGAATAGTATCACCAAGACCAGCATTGGGGATTTGGCAGCTTGATTGGACCACTGTGCTCTACTGTCTTTAAATGAAATATTGCAGGGCACGTTCCACCACACTTTGCTCTGGGTGAGACATTCCCCCATATGTAACTATAGCCTTTTCCTTTGAACTAGGCATTGGCCTCCTATAAAGCACTCAGCCTTTTCCCAAGCAAAGCAGCTATATTGTAGCCCTGCTCACCTGCCTGTTCCCAAGGAGGTAAGCAGATATCTCCAATATAAATGCTGGAGTCCTGTTTGGCAGTTGTCTCTTTATAGGTTTCTCTTCTATTTTTTTATTATATTTTTTTTATTGTATGTCTTTCCATTATCTAGCCAAGTTCTGCTCCAAACAGTTTGAAAAGTGAAAGTCAGATGATTCCCAGGTCTTTTGACACCTCCCCATGAATAGTCCTGCCAGCTCATTTAGAACACTAATGAAGCTTTTATCTTGAATTTTGCATTTTCTGTTGAAACTTGGGTTGAACATTAAAATTATAGTAAATTTTCTGTAAAATTTGGCATGTATCTTCTCCGGTCTCTGTTAATTCCAACAGTCAAATAAAATAATTAGCATAGATAAAGAAATTTTTCACAGATCTTGGAAACCTGCATTCTATAACATGGTAAAAGTTTATTCAGGTACATGTGTATAATACTAATAATACAAGTTTTATTAAAGGACCCATCTTGGTTCATGCATTTTCTTGAAAGATACTTTTATTGTATTTTACAGGCATACTGTAATATGTCTCCTTGTTCTACAGAGAACAGTATACTGTATTTTTTCTGTATTATTCACAGAACCCACTCATAGTCATGTCCTGCTTTGACTCAAACCACTAATCTACTTACATGTCCAATAACTGATCCGTCTTGTCATTTCACATGAGTTGAATCATAAATTATGTGCCTTATTTTTTGGCAGGTTTCCACATTTATCATAATATTTTCAGAGCTTATTCATGCCGCTGTGACCACAGAGTTCTGTTCTGCTGCCATTCAAAGCTCATTCAACTGTTCGACATGATGACAGGTTGCAAAAGAGCTTTATTGGCCATCAGGGGGCCTGTTGCAAGATGGTGGGTTCATGACCTCAGGGTAGCCCCCATGTCTGTAAGGTTACAGGGAGCAGATCTCATAGAAACTGACAAATGGGAAAACACAATTTTAGGAAAGATGAGATGCAAGCTGGTGAGCATGAGGGTCATCAATAAATACCCCCAACTGGTTCCCTGGGGGCATATCCCATCTTATCAGCAAGATTTATGAGTCGGGTTTACTGACCTGATACTAGATGTGTTATGTCTTGGTTTTGGGGAGTGTGGGGATTTGTTAGAGGAGGTGACATTTTTTTCCCAGGAGAACTTCCTGTGTTTTATATTTTCAATTTGAATTAAGAACTAATGCTAAGAACTGAATTTCAGGGGCTGGAGAGGTAGCATGGAGGTAAGGCGTTTGTCTTGCATGCAGAAGGTCGGTACTTCAAATCCTGGCATCCCATATGGTTCACCAAGCTTGCCAGGAGTGATTTCTGAGCTTAGAGTCAGGAGTAGCCCCTGAGCACTGCCGGGTTTGACCCAAAAACCAGAAAAAAACAAAAAACAAAAAACTGAATTTCAGTTGGACTGGCTTCATTGTAAACAGATCTCAAGATTTTACTTCTTTCCAGAAAGAATCAACTAATATTCAGCTGTACCAAAATGAATGAAATATGTACATGTATGTGTGTATAGTTTTGTTTTGGGGCCACATTTAGTGATGCTCAGGGTTTACTCCAGATTTTGCACTCAGGTATCATTAGAGAGCTCAGGGATCATATGGAATGCTGGAGATTTGACCCTAGATGATCTCATTCAAGGCAAGTGCCCTTCGAACCCCAACAAGAATATATATAATATGCAAAATATATATATAGTTGTATATAAAACTGCATTATATATATTACTTATGTGAATTTTTTCTCCATTCTTTTTTAAATATGTTTATTTAATCACCATGATTACAAACATATTTATAGTTGGGTTTAGTTATAAAAAAGAATATTAGGGCTTCTTTTGTTGAATTGTTTATTAAGAATTACAAGACTATGAGCACTCATGCATAAGTTTTTTTGTGGAAAATGTCTCCCATTCTGTAAGTCAAATTGCGATGTCATACAGTAATTCTGTTAGGAGTTAGGGGTGAAGAGAGGAATCACTAATTGTTTTCCAAAACAATTGCACCATTTCTAAACTCAGCAGTCTTGAAGGGTTGTCTTGTTCCTCACACTATGCACAACACTTGTTATCTTTTTTGCTTAAATAAATGTTCATATTGGTCAGGTATATGCAGTGGTAGCTCAGGCACATCTCACCAGTGAAGGTCAGCAAGATTTCCTGTGCCTACTAGTCATTTTCATATCCTGTTTTGGAGAAGAGTTATGGAAATATATATTTTAAGAGATGTCTTTTGATTGTTGAGTTCTAACAACTTGTATTTTAATTTCCAATGTGGAAACTTCGTCTAGGACATATGATCTACAAGCATTTTCTCCTATTCTGAGTTTTTATTTCCATTTTTACAAGGGTCTCTACAGAAGTGTTTGGTGGATCTGGGATTCCTCCTAGTTGTGCTTAGCTCAGTGATGATAGGCCAAGTCGCATAGACCTGGTTCTTGGCCAACCTCTTAAGTACTGCTAAGAACCCTGCAGTACTCTGGGCCATTAAGTATTTATTTTGACATATCATAGAGTCCTGGGGGTGATCTAAGGACTTCCTCATGCTCTATATAAACTCTATTATTTGAGCTCTATCTTCTGAGCCCATTGATGTTTTTGGTGAACTATTTGATCCACTTATACTTAATGGAGGTCTAGTAAGATAAGATTCCCTATCTACAGATCTTCTAATTTTTGATGTCTAATGCCATTTTTGTCCATTTCTCCCTTCATTAGTTATTTGCATAGTTATTTTAAATACTTATTTTCCAGTTCACAACTTTTATTCCTTCATTAACTCTCTCCATTTGTATTTTCATTATTTTCTAAGTGATGCCTTGGGCTTTAAAATACATATATTGACTTATATTTGCTTTATTGCCAAGGAAATGAAAATGCTCTTTTTATATTTATATATATATTCCCATTTCTTTCCCCTTTTGTCCTCAGATTCATATAAAAATTAAATATTTATATATCATAAAGAACCAACACAGTTTAGTGTGACCACATGCAGGGGACTTACAAATCAAACACAAAAAGTAACAAACCAAAAGTATAGTTTATATGCAATTGTGTTACCATCTACCAATGTAGTGTTATATTTTCTCCTAGACTGGTTGATGATGGATCCTCAAAGAGCTCCCAGAGCGGGAAAGAGATTCCCAATCCCCTATCCCCTTGGGCAGGGCAGCGATCCTGGCAATATTTATCCTCGGCAAATAATCCACACAGACAGGAGGGTAAAAAGGCAAGAAAGTCGGACCCGGAATCCTTTGTCAGTCTGCTAGCAGCCCCAAAAACCCGGAACCCCCGCCCACAGTTAACTGCCCCAAAAGATCCTGACCTCCTAGTTCGACACCTATTTATTAGGATCTGAACAGCGCCCTCCACCTGAAGGTCATAGGTGGGAAGGCATGCAGGGAAACTGATATTAAAGAGAAATATTATAAAGACCTCCATATACTTAACGTACCAATGCTTTTGATACATTGAGTGTGGCTTTGATTATTGTACATAATGGCTACACTTCAGCCCAGATAGACCCACTTAATGTTTCTTGTAGAAAAGTTCTGTTTGTGGAATATTTTTTCTCAATTTTTGTTTCCCTTGGAGTGTCCTCACATAACTGGACTTTTTTTTTTTCTTTTTGGGCCACACCCTGTGACACTCAGTGGTTGCTCCTGGCTATGTTCTCAAAAATTGCTCCTGGATCAGGGGACCATATGGGTTGGGAGGGGTGGGGAGAATCGAACCAAGGTCTGTCCTAGATCAGCCGCATGCCAGGCAAAGGCCCTACAGCTGTGCTATCTCTGTCTCCAACATATCTGGATTTTTAGATCATAAATATGCATAAAATTCCAGACATTCTTTTTTTGAAAAAATTTTAGGGGCCATGCTAATCTTGTCTGTATTGTTCCAATTTTAGTATATGTGCTGCCCAAGGGAGCAAAAAATTCCTGACATTCTTTCTCTTTCAGACACTTTGACTACAGCATTCTGCAGTAGACGGTCAGGTGGGCAGAGACAGTGCTTTTAGTCAGTTTCAAGAAGTCATTAAACCAAGACATGATTAGACAGAGACAAGATAGAGTCTGAAAAGGAACCATCTGTTGACAACTCAGAGCTAAGGCTGGACTGTGCCCAGAGAAAATTTACAAGCAGAAACAAATGTCCTGCTAAGAAAGAGAATGAAGAGACCACCAAAGTTGAGTTCTTCCCTCTGACGGCTCCCTAGTAATAACCCTGAGACAAGCAAGATGAGACAAACCGAAAGCACTAGACAATGAGCTTCCCAGAGAAGTTTGGAATATTCAATCCCACAATGGGTACCTTCTCACTTGGTGACAATGAACTTCTTCGGTTTTTGTTTGTTTATTTTTTGAGTTTTTTGTTTGTTTTTCCACCACACCCTGTGGTGCTCAGGGGTTACTCCTGACACCTTACCGCTTGCACCACCGCTCTGGCCCCAAGAATGAACTTCTTGGAATGAGAGTTGTTTCTCTTTCTTTTTGGATTTTTCTTTACGAAACTCCTAATTATGAGGAAGTCCATTTTCTTCTCCAGAATGTGAGGTACTCTTGCACAAAACTTTCTTTTCTGTTCTTTCTTTTCTTTGTTGACTAGTCCTCTGATATATAGATAGATAGATAGATAGATAGATAGATAGATAGATAGATATAAATATAGATATATATTTTAATGAATCATACTTTCTAGATCCATGTTGTTAAAAATGATAGGACTTCATTTCTTTTAATAAACCAATAGTGTTCCAGTTGTGCATATCTGTGTCACATCTTGACCCATCAAATTCAAAAGCAAACGACTCTGGTGTGAGATATGGATCCATATCCATCCAGTTTTCCCAGTGCTATATGTTGAAGAAGCTTCCTTTTCTCCACTCCATGTTCCCAGACTGTTTGTCAAAAAAAATAAATAAATAACTGTCTGTTTATCTCAAAATTTTTCTCTGAGTTCTCAATTTATCTGGTTTCTCAGTTTCATTGATCTGATATAGTCTATCTCTATTTTAGTACCGCACTATTTTGATTGTTACACCTCTAAGGTATAGTTTGAAGTTAGGGTTTTGTTTACTTAAAGTGCAAAATATATTGCCCCCCCCTTTTTTTTTTACCAAAGACTACTGAACATTCAAAGCAAAATAATTTATGTGGTTATTAAAGCTCACTGTTCTTTGAATGACATGAAGAGTGTTTTGATTAATTTTTAAAATGTTTTCTTCTTCAAATCTTGAAGAATTTCCTATCTGAAATATATAGTACCAGTGAAAAAAACAGATAGGCAAGGAAACTATCTATAATGATTTTTAATTATTTGCTCATTCTTTTAAAATGGGCACTTTTCAAACACAATGTACAAAGTATTATAATGCCAAGTCACTAAAGGAGAAATCCGGGTTTGTTCCCATTTGATCACATCTTAGAAACTTTCCACAGTGGATAATTTCCTTTTAAATAATGTGGAATGTTGTAAAGGCCACATGCTTTGCTTTCCTTTTTCATATGATGTATCAAATTAATTTAGGATATGCAAATGCCTTTTTCATAACTCAGTGTGCTACAATGAACCGAAGAACAATTTTTGGGGGGAAAAAAGGAGGTGGCTTAGATTGAACAGATTCCATGCATTTCTGTGCTAATTTGGGTTGACAGTTCAATGATTGTTCCATACCCAAAGTTAGCAGAAACAAAGACAGCTGAGCGGCACTTGGAGAGTTCTCGACCGCCCTCTGCTGGATTTCTTTAAGAGTCCATGAATCCTGTTCGCTTTTATACCTGGGTGGGAAAAGTTAGTATTAAGAGAAATACTTGCAATTGATATCATTTTACATTTATGTGGTCTAGCTTATTAGAGGGTAGGAAAAATAGATCGATATCAGACCATGTTAAAGGCGAACTATGTGTTTTTCAAGAATTATGTATTACTAAAGACGACAAAATGTTCTAGTTTGAACATGTTTTAGAAGGGTAGAGGAATAACTCATTCCTTTCGCTTCCTCTTATTGAAAAATGCTTTTGTTTTTGTCTACAGGGTGTTTAAAAGTAAGACAATTTATTAGTTCTGAATAAGTGATTTCCTTGAACTCAGTTTCTCATGGGTCTGTTCAAACTAGATATTGATAGTTTGTTAGTCCCCAAAGATTTGGAGGCATTCCTAGGAGGAGGAAGAGGAGAAAGATAAGTGGTGAGAAGATTTAAATAGAGATTAGAGATTTATAAATGGCAAAAAAAAACAAAACCACACAACTGAAGTTCACTCTCTCTTAATGACTTCCCATTTTTGAGAAGGCTCTGTTTATAAAAATGTGCAGTAGACAATTAAAAAGTATAAATCGAGTGAATAGTTTCTCCAACTCAGTGGGGGGCTCTTGTATCCTGGGCGCTATTTCTTTTGAGGTGCAGAAGCTTCTCAGTTTAATATATTCCCATCTGTTAATCTCTGCTTTCACTTGCTTGGAGAGTGCAGTTTTCTCTTTGAAGATGCCTTTAGTCTCAATGTCTTGGAGTGTTTTCCCTATGTGTTGTTCTATATATCTTATGGTTTTGGGTCTGATATCGAGGTCTTTCATCCTTTTGGATTTAACCTTCAAACATGATGTTAGCTGGAGGTCTAAGTTCAATTTTTTGCAAGTGGCTAGCCAGTTGTGCCAACACCACTTGTTAAAGAGGCTTTCTTTGCTCCATTTAGGATTTCATGCTTCTTTATCAAAAATTAGGTGACTGTATGTCTGGGGAACATTCTCTGAGTATTCAGGCCTATTCCACTGATCTAAGGGCCTGTCTTTATTCCAATACCATGCTGTTTTGATAACTATTGCTTTGTAGTACAGTTTAAAGTTGGGGAAAGTAATTCCTCCCATATTCTTTTTCCCAATAATTGCTTTATCTATTCTAGGGTGTTTATTGTTTCAAATGAATTTCAAAAGTGCCTGATCCACTTCTTTGAAGAATGTCATGTATATCTTTAGGACAGGGGTTAATCTCCAAAATATACAAGGCACTGACAGAACTCTAAAAAAAACATTTAATCCCATCAAAAAATGGGGAGAAGAATTGGAAGAAGAAATGGACAGACACTTTGACAAAGAAGAAATACAAATGGCCAAAAGACACATGAAAAAATGCTCCACATCACTAATCATCAGGGAGATGCAAATCAAAACAACTATGAGGTACCACCTTACACCCCAGAGATTGGCACACATCACAAAGAATGAGAACAAGCAGTGTTGGCGGGGATATGGAGAGAAAGGAACTCTTATCCACTGCTGGTGGGAATGCCATCTAGTTCAACCTTTATGGAAAGCAATATGGAGATTCCTCCAAAAAATGGAAATCGAGCTCCCATATGACCCAGCTATTCCACTCCTAGGAATATATCCTAGGAACACAAAAATACAATACAAAAATCCCTTCCTTACACCTATATTCATTGCAGCACTATTTACCATAGCAAGACTCTGGAAACAGCCAAGATACCCTTCAACAGATAAATGGCTAAAGAAACAGTGGTACATATACACAATGGAATATTATGCAGCTGTCAGGAGAGATGAAGTCATGAAATTTTCCTATACATGGATGTACATGGAATCTATTATGATGAGTGAAATAAGTCAGAGAGAGAGAGAGAGAGAGAGAGAAGAGAGAGAGAGATGCAGAACGGTCTCACTCATCTATGGGTTTTAAGAAAAATGATTGACATTCTTGCAATAATAACTTTCGGACACAAAAGGGAAAAGATCTGGAAGTTACAGCTCACCTCAGGAAGCTCACCACAAACAGGGATGAGTTTAGTTAGAGAAATAACTATGTTTTGAGCTATCCTAATAATGAGAATGTATGAGGGAAATAGAAAGCCTGTCTAGAGTACAGGCGGGGATTGGATGGGGAGGAGGGAGATTTGGGACATTGGTGATGGGAATGTTGCACTGGCGATGGGTGGTGTTCTTTACATGACTGAAACCCAAACACAATCATGTATGTAATAAAGTTGTTTAAATAAAAAATTAAAAAAATATATATCGAAAATTAAAAAAAGATTCAATTATCTATTTCTTTCTCTTTCTCAATTTCCTCTTTTTCTCTTTCCATTTCTAATAAAAAATGAGAATAGAACTGTAGACTGAGAGAATTTGAAGGACTATTATAACTTATAATAGTTATATTAAAACTCTGATAGTTGATTTGAAGTCTGTGGCTCTTGTCTGACATAACCCAAATTTACAGACATTTTCAAGACGTAAATTTTTGTGATAACCAAGCTAAGAAAGCCTTTTCTTAAGGGCCTTCAAAAGGAACTAAGGGGCTTTGAATATTGTTCTATGTAGGGTGTCATGAGAAAAATAAGAAAGGGTTGGATTCCAAGATGGGAACATTAAGTGTGGGTAGAATTCATTACCCTGCTTAGCAGGAAAGAGAGAAAGGCAGAGTGAAGGGGGGGGGAGGGACGGACCTCCTAGCTGTCATTTATCGTCATGGTTCTACAAGCTGCTGTGAAAAAAAAAAAAAGGGATAAATGGTTGCCCCATTCTATCTGCAGAGAAATCTCCCATCAATCAGGATCAGCCAGGCAAACAGAAAGTGCTCTTAATATTCCAATAAAAATGAATTTGATGGTTCTCTGAGAAGAAATGAGAACTACAATTTAGGAATCAAAGGGAAGAAAACTAGAATTCTGGGGGCTCCCCAGGGGACCTTGGTTGACTTCAGTACAAAAGGGTCCTCAATGAGACTCTGTAACATGCATCAAGCATGTCCTGTGGCTTTGGACATTTCAAATATTGCTTCATGTAAAGTATTTGAAAATGAACTCACCCTATTGTTTAGGGGTCACCAGAGCCACACCAAGTAGTGCTCAGATTTATTCCTAAGGGTTTTATGCCTTGATATGGGATTTTTTCATTTAGGTTTGGGACGATGGTGCTCAAGGATTTACTCTTGGCTCCATTCTTTTTATTTATTTTTATTTTTTGTTTTTGTTTTTGTTTTTGGGTCACACCCGGTGACGCTCAGGGTTTACTCCTGACTATGCGCTCAGAAATCGCTCCTGGCTTGGGGGACCATATGGGACGCAGGGGGATCAAACCGCTGTCAGGCCTAGGCTAGTGCAGGCAAGGCAGATGCTTTACCCCTCGCGCCACTGCTCCAGCCCCTTCTGGCTCCATTCTTAGGGATCAGTCCTGGCACTCTTAGGGAACCACTTGGCTACTGGGGATGGATGAAACTCAGTCAGCCACATGAAAGGCAACTGCACTGCCTGCTGATCTATCACTTTGTCCTTTCCATACTGGAAAATCATTGCCAGAAAATAAATGGTTCCTGAGTTTTCCAGAAGTGATCGCTGAGTGCATAGGCAGGAGAAAACCCTGAGCACTGATGGGTGTGGCTTGCAAAATAAATAAATAAATAAATAAATAAATAAAATGCAAATTTGCATTTTAGCTATTGTTGGGGTGAGGAGGCTTGAGTAGGGACAAAGAAAATTGTCATTTCCCCAGAATTCTGCCATCAGCACATTAATCATTGTCATTTTTAAAATGAGAAATAATTTACTTCATATTTATGGTAGCAGGACTTTAATTGGATTCTATATTATTTTACTACCCATCTGCCTTTTTCCCCTTAAAATTACATTTGTGACCATTTTCCTTTGGGCTCTTAACACTTTTTCTATTTGATTCAAAAGATATTAATTCCTCAAGCCTTAAAAGATTTTCCAGTTTTCTCCAGTTTGACTTGAAATCTTGTCTCTAAACTTTTATAAATAGTCAAATCTATAAATCTCTCTTTTGTTTCAAACTTTAAGTTTTCTCTTCTTAGGATAGTAGAATCTTCTACTCTTTCTAGAAGTTTTACATGCTCCCTCTTTACATACAAAACTTTGGGGGAGGGCATATATCTTAAGCTTGAATCCTCAGAAACAATTCTGGTAACCTCCCACCCCCAAGTGGTGGAGTAGTACTTCACAAATGGTGGAGTGGTGGAGGAGAACTTCCAGAGGAAGCTCTGGGAGAGATGGGACAGGTTGAGGTGTGGAGGAGAAGAACAAGACAGGAAAGGATGAAACTCCAGGATTCTCACTCTGCTCCCCTTTTAGAGCACCGGAACTCAGTGCTAATGGTTTCATCATACCTCAAAGCCAAGTGGTTATATTCTTTAAACCACACCACCACCACCCAAGCATTGGTGACTCAAAATGAAGAGTCATCAGAGTGCAGCCCTTGGCCACATGATGCAGAGCCAATGATGTGTTGGCTACTGAAGACAGATAAATGTCTACAATGACAGTGATTCTCTCTTCCTCCACAAATAACAAATAAATCTGAACAGAAGAGACAGTCTTTATGGACAAGAAAGCCACATCTATGTTGTCTGGTCTGGTGGGGACACAGTGTGGAGCACTTTTTAGGGATATCATGTAAGGATGTGGACTTGCAGTGAGTAGAGTTAGAGCAGCCTGTACATATTTAGAGATGTTTCCAGGTTTCCAGACATGATTTCCATGAGCGAAATGGTGAACACACACAGGTGAAGACAACACAGCACGCATATACTGTAGACTCGTACACCATGTGTCTTGAAAATAGGAGAAAACATGGTCAGAGATGAATATTTCATCAAGTAGTGAAGAAATAAATGATTATTGAATAAGACCATTGCGCAGTTTCCAGTGGGCAGATCTGTCCAACCAGGGGCCTGGTTATCATAACTGCCACAGAGGTCTTTGTGGAGTTGTGTCTTGATCCGAAGTCACAAGAATGCAACAGTATGTACCTTGTCCCTGGAAAGGTGTTAACATCTTTCAAACTAAAAAGCTCAGTCATTTGTTTTTGCTGTCTATCTCTATATCAATAGAAAAAGAAGGGAATGAAAGGTTTGATCATTTGATTCTGTGACTTATTAAAAAATGTAAATAATCTAAGGAATGTAAGACATTTGTCTGGATTCAACCTAGTCAGCATTCTCTTACTCTATCATGAAGTTATTAATATTATGATCAGCATCATCATTATTATTAAGTAATAATCCTGACTGAATATTCATTTTCAGAACATCTGATTCAAAATAATTCAATGATCTTTTATCGCTGGCAATGTGCTTTCTTTTCATCCTCTATTTCTCAGATTCGACCCTGATTACCTCAGCAGGTTCCTACCAGCACTGTCCTTGGTACATAACCAGATGCTTCCTATGCCCACCCTCACTTCTGGTCCAGTGACTGTATCTTGGGCCCAGAAAATAATTCCAAATAGACTCAAGCTGATGTCTCTCTGTTAAATAAAGAAAAGAAATGTCCTTTTCTCTTAGCAGTAGGCATTTTATTTTTAAACAATCAAATGAGTAAGACTAGAAAAGCTGCCCAGTTGTGTGCTGAAATGTCAGCTTTTTTCCCAGCTTTATTTTATATATACTTGACTGTACTGAGAGACCATTTAGTTTCCAGTGAAACTTTTCACAGTCCTAGTATGTCATGCATGGGAGCACCGAGAAATAAGACCCAGATTTTTCAACAGTCAAGCTAGGACGTACAAAATCATTTCTTGAAGAATGAAACAGGAACCAGATATAAATTGCACAGAAAAGGAGACTGCCAGCATGCTAAGTTGAGTGAAAGAAAATATTTTTATCTAAGGGTATTTTGTCTAAATTCCCTTTGTCCTCCTAAGTAATAAATACAACATCTCCACACCCAGCATGTATGCACTTCCTATCATGATAGTTGACAAACCAGAAGAAAGCATTGCTGGGCTTCATTTCACCAGTCAAATGCATCTAAAAATGCTTATGTTATATTCCTTAAACACACTCTTGGTGTATTTAAAAAGACTTTCTCTCTTCTGTATTTTTTTATCTTAATTGTTTCTTTGTCTTTGATACTGGTTTCTTTGAGCTACCCAATTTTAGGGCAAGTCTTGTCTTTTTTCCCTTTCATGCTGAGTCATTGTCATGGTTTATTCTGTGTGTTTAGTTTAGTTTGTCTTTTCTAGTAATAACTGAAACATGAATCTTGATGTCAATTTTATAGTATTTTGTTTAGATTTGATGAACATCTAAACATGTTTGTTTTCAGTAAAGGAAACAGTATTTATTAATCTAAGTGTATGTGGTCCAGTAAACTAAATACTTCTAATGAATTTCACTGGGAAAGATTCCATCTCTGGACAATAACTTTATTCTAAGAAGTTCCACTTTTTCTTCTCACAATCAGTCCTGTAGATGTGGGGCTAACCAGTCTTCACAATCAGTGAAACCAATTTCTTTCCGTCTTTACCTCTACTTATTCATCCACTCATCTAGTCATTTAATCACCATTCATCCATTCATCAATACATTCTCCATTGATCCATCCACCCATCCACCTATCCAGTCATCTATTCATCCATTCACCCATCCATATATCCACCAACATATCTATCCATCCATTCACCCACCCGCCCATCCATCCATTCACCAATCCATCTATCCATCAATCCATCCATATATTCACCAATACATCATCCATCCATTCATTCATCCATCAGCCCATCCGCATGAGTCCTTTTCTTCTGACAAAATATTAACTATTACAATCACATTAAATTCTAAGGGGAAATGGTTTTAGTACATACCTACCTATACATACAGGCTTTTCCTTATGTGCTTCTATATACACCTTACACACTTCTCTATCTAATATGTCCATGAGAGGTTTGGGTCTGTGCACTGAATCTATGAATCTACTTCCCCCTCTGCATTCAGCCAAAAGTAAGTCCTGGCAGGTCAGATGGCAAGAGGACAATGAATCTGGGTCCATCACTTTCCTCGATCCTGGAGCACTGAACTGGGTTTTGAGTTTTGGGTCCATCACTTTCCTCAGTCCTGGAGCACTGAACCGGGTTTTGTCATTCCTCATCCAAACCAAAGCACCTCTGTGGAGCATCACCTTTCACACCTTCAGTTTCCTTCGCTTGAATCTCCATTCTCATGGATCATAAAAGCTCCCCAAGATTACTAGCATTTGGCATCTGGATAATACACTACTGCAACTTGATTTCCTTGAAATATGTCGACCTTTAATTCAGACTCTCAGTGATATTTTCAGAAATCCTCTTTGAACAGTCCCACATTTTTGTCTGATTTCAGACTGACACTTCACATACATGGAGAGGTCTTGTCTGTTATTCCTGATCATCACTGATACTATTCACAGGCAAATCACTAAGGATAGATAAAATGAGGTGATTTCAGATCATGAACTTAACTGCTAGAAAATAACATGCAAAGCTCCCAGCCCTATACAGATAGAGCTGTTGTGCTATACTAGAAGGAAGTAGTGAATGATAGAATTAAGTTTATTAGCTATTTTGACTAAGGCAAAAAAAACATGAAAATAAACTACAAATAATCTTCTATGTTAAAGAATCATTGCTAGAATAAACACATCGTATAATTCTGCAGATGGGAAACATCTTATCTTGATAACTGGAGAATTATCATCTCAAAGATGCTCAAAGTGATTTTTCAATGTTAGTAATAAGAATGTCAAACAAATCCAAATTCTCCTTCAACAACTTTCTCATGTAACTACAGAGACTGCCTTGTGTTTTAAAGAAATTTCAACATCCCTCTTCCTGTGTGTCTTATATTAAATATCTCTGTTGTCAGCTCAGTTCATAATCATTATTCTTTCTTAATGCTGCAAATAAAAATGATCAAGTTTCCCAATTCTTATTAAAAATGCATCTAGTTTTATTCTGCATTCTTGCCA
This sequence comes from Suncus etruscus, assembly GCF_024139225.1. Lineage (NCBI taxonomy): Eukaryota > Metazoa > Chordata > Mammalia > Eulipotyphla > Soricidae > Suncus > Suncus etruscus. The sequence goes on along the minus strand of NC_064854.1, from coordinate 18,372,661 downwards.
ACAACTAAAGTAAGAAAAAGCAGTTAATGTATCATATGGTATCCTGAGTACTCCATTTCTAGACCAGCTGGCAATTTTTTAAGAGCTCAGTTTATTACAGAGATTTCTCCATGGAAATATATAATAATACACAATGATTGAAGTTATTATACTAACCACATTTAGAGTTATTGGAGCATTTCTTGGGATGCCAATAATGATCCACAATAATCCTAGAGGAAAGGGTCAAACAAGCAAATCACAATCATTGCACACAATTTTCTTTAAACATTTAAAAGTATACAGCCTCTTTTAAAAATATTTTATTGAAACATTTCTGATTTACCTGATTTACCTTCATAGATGGTTTTCAGAATATAATGTATCAGGGCCAATCCCATCACCAGTATAGAACTCCCTGCACCAATATTTCCAGAGTCCATTCCATTTCATAAGCTTGCGAGCATAATAGGGTCATTTAAGTTTGAATGTTAAAGTTTGGGTCTTACGATTTCATTGTTGTTGACTTTGGCTTAGATATTTAATCTGTCCTTTTATAGTACCAGTGCACCCGAGACCTCTTGGACCCTGGCACCTGTACTTTTATATTTGTGTTTCTCCTCTTCTACTTAATTTGTTTATTTTTGCTTGCTATACTCTGGGGCCAAGAGTGTGAGGCAACTCACATTTAAACCATAGCATTTCTTCATGCAGTTATTCTAAATACAACAGATAAGTGATATCATTCTGTATTTCTTATTCTAGTTTCCTTTAACATAGTATCTCTTAGTTTCATCCATGTTGTAGCAAATTACATGATTGCATCATCCCTTACAGCTATATAGTATTTAATTGTATATATGTACCACATCTTCATGATCCATTCCACTCTTCTGTTGTTGGACAGCTAGGTTGATTCCAACTCTAAGCTAGTGCTACAATGAATATCAACATGCATTCATCCTTTGGATGGATATTTATCTGTTCTTGTAATAGATACCCAAAAGTAGGATTAGCTGTGTCATATGGAAGAGCAATTCTTAGTTTACTGAGAAACCTCCATTCTATTTTCCATAAGTGTAAGGACAGACTTTTTTTTTTTTTTTAACAATGTAGGCATTAAGAGACTGAGAGTTTTCAGGACTGATGATTTTTTGGCTTGCTTTTTGGATCACACCTGGCAGTGCTTAGGGCTTATTCCTGGCTCTGTTCTCAGAAATCACTCTTGGAGGTGCACAGGGCACCATGTACTAGAGATTGAATCTGACTAGGCCCTATGAAAGGCCAGCACCCTCCCTATCTCTCCAGTCCCATGTTTACTGATTTTAAAACAAGGCCTTCTTCATCCAAATATATAGCATCAATCATATTCATGTGCTCAATTCTAGAATATAGAATTTATGGTCACTGGGATATATTTTATAATGTTCAAAGGGGCATGCAAGCCATTTTGAGTTCAGAAAATTTGTTCTCAGTCTATTTCTGGATGCCTGGTTATGTGCTAGACTTGAAGATCTTGGGAATGAAATTATAAACACCAAACTCACAGGCACTTGAGCACAGAGTTCAAGTTTTAGTAGATGACTTGCTGAGTGTGCCAAAGCTCAGGAACATGGGGTTTTGTCAGAGCACAGGAATACAAGGCATGGGACTCAGGGCACATCAAAGCCTAGGTACACAGGCCTTGCCTTTAACCCGGAAGAGACTAAGAAAGACTTTAGAGGCATAGAGCATGGCATATAGGATGGCAGAGACTTTTCTAGAAAGAATGGAGAAAGGCTTTGTTCACCTATCACTTGACTCACACGTACTCACAAGTTCTCCAACTTACCTTACCAACCTTTACAATCTCTCAAAAACAAAGTAAAAAAACATAACAACAACAAAAGAACTCAGCATCCCACCCTGAAATCTACCATCTTTACACAAACAGAAATTGGCCCCCAAATGCACCCAAGACCACTACCAACAGCATCCCTGGTCCATCACTGTCACTAAAAAGCTCAGTATGGCCCTTGATAGCCAACACTGAGCTGACCTCCATCAAGAGCCCAATCTCAGCCCAAGTCTTTTTGTTGCTTCCTGTCTTTAAATCAGAATGCTAATTGGGTTCCTCCATAGGGTACCCCTCTGAGAGCCTCAAACTCACTCTCTCCAGTCTCCTCTCTGTCCCAGACTGACCCTCAGGGTTCCTGCTCCTACCAACTTGCAGGCTCTGATACTTCATGCCCAGTGGATCAAATACTTGTCTTTTAGTTTCCAATTCCCATTTTCTTTCCTACCCTCTACTGTATGTGTCACAGCATTCCCTGAGTCTAGCTTGTACCATCTCCCCCAAGTCATTCAGTTTGCTCATTATTTGTCTGGAGTTCAATCTTCTCTTACTCACTGAAATATGATAGCAATATCCAACATGGCCATCTTTCTCCCACTGGTCTCTCAATGTTTGTCTCTAAATTACCACTAAGATTCTTACTGAAAAATCAGGTTGCATTGCATTGAGTCCCATTTGAAGTCTTGAAATAGATTTTCTTTGTTTCTGAAATCAAAGCCTAACAAGCCTGGCAGGACCTAGATGCCCCTTTCTTAGCAACCTCATTTCCATCTCCTTCCCTCACTACAGCCCACTCAGAAATCAGCATTCTCTTGGGTCCTTCAAGATGGTCTAATGCTCAGTGGTCTTGGCATCTCTTTCTGTCCTGAAACCAACCAGCTCTTTTCTGTTCACAGTTATTTTCAGGTGCCAGTTTTCCATGAGAATTTTCCAATCCATATCCGGCAATTGCTGCTCTCTCCCCCCACCCCCTTACCCTTCTCTTCTTGACAGACAACTTAGAGCTGTCATGTAGCATTTTACTGTCACTTTCTCATCTCTTCTTCTCCTTCCACTTAGAGCTCAAAGGTACATGGTGAGTGTTTCAGAAGTAAACATGCTAGAAAATAACTGCTAATAGACTCTCTTTTTGTTTTCAATATAACTAAATTGTTTGAAAAATTGTTTTTTTTCCTCAAGAAATTTAGACAGAAAATAACTTTTGAGATGTTTCATTAAAAGCAGTGAGGCTTATTTTTTTTCACAGAACTATCTGATAGTTTATAAGTACTCTATAAATATGGGATTCACTGTAGTATTCCTCAAAACTGAATGTAATCAACCAAAATAAGGTGCACCTTCTAAAAATAAAAACAAGGTCTCTATGAGTTAATATTTCAGATCAATGTGTGACAAGTTAGTAGAAATGACACATGCTAAACCCACAAATACACAAGTTTCAGTTCTTTTTTATTTCTTTTTTATGGGGGTCACACTCAGCAGGGCTCAGGGGTTACTCTTGGCTCTGTGCAGAGAAGTCCCTCCTGGCAGGCACAGGGGACCATATAGAATGCCAGGATTCGAACCATTGTCCGTCCTGGATTGACTGCATGCAAGCCGATCTACTGCTGTGCTATCTCTCAGGCCCCACATTTTAGTTCTTGAGTTTTAAGGACTTAGAGGCAAGCAGGTAAGTTTGGGAAATACTCTCTCTACGTCCATGCTTTGTACACCTATTTTCCCAGTATTATCATTTCTCAAGTTAAAGAGTAGAAATATGAATGATGAGGCTAGAGTATTAGAATAATTTCTCGGGGGTTAATAGTTTATTTTTTTCAAAAGTCATTCAGAGTATTTCTCTCTTTCTAATTAGCCCTCTTAAAATGGAAAACATTCTATGGGTCTGAATGATAGTACAGCTGGGAGAGCATTTGCTTTACACATGCTTAGATTCATATCCTGTATCTCATATCCCTGAGCACAAGCAAGGGGTACTTTCTGAATAAAAAAAAAATAACCCTAGGTTTTACTTGGTGTGTCCCAAAAACAAGCACACAAAAATACCATTCTATTACAATTCATATACATGTTAAAAATAGTAATATTAAGTTATTAAGATACCTTATATATGTTTAATGTTCTCTCTACATATCAGTAATGATTTGTATTCCTCTTGGAACACAATTTGCGCTAAAATATACCTGAAACATGTTACTAATGAGAACCCAGTACCCAGCACTCTGGTCTCTACAACTAATAGAAACAAACTCATGATGAACATATAGTAGAAGGCATGGGTCACACTGCTTTGGCAAAGAACCATCACTATGATGTTTGAGTCACAGGCAGTCCAAGTGAGTGATAAGAAGGGAAGCAATTGAGAACATGCCCCACTAATTCACATCACTTCTTGAAAACATTCTGCGCATAGTGTTGGTTTCTTAGAGAGAAAATACCAACTACACATGCCCTTCCTTGTTAAGATCCACTCAGCTGTGCAGAATAAGAGTCTCTATGGGGGACTTGGGAAAGTCCAGAGTGGGTCTCCATAGCTATACTTACAAGGAAAGAGGATCCTAATAAATTTAATGAGAACTGAAAGAGGGATATCACAATAAACACTTCAGAAATTTAAAAATGAGTGAAAATAATTTTGAGATTATTTATGTCATGAATCAAAAGAATCAAGATGAAATGAATAAATTCTCGGACTTCTATAGTCTCCCAAGAGTTAACCAAGATGGGTAGAATATATAAACAGACCTTTTACTACTGAGGAAACATAGATAGTAATCAAAAGTCTTCTCAAAAAAAAAACAAAACCCAAGCAAACAAAAAAACAAGGTCCAAATGAATTCACTTGTGGATTCTTTCAAACTTTTAAAGAAAACCTATTAAAAGAAAAAAAACCTTTTAAAGAAAAGCCAATTTTTTTAGCCCCTTGCAGGAAATTGAAGAAACAGAAACACCCCCAGTTTCTATGAAACTATCATTCAAAAAAGGTAGTATTATAATAATACACAAAGACAATAGCGATGAAGGCCAATAGGACTGGTACATGAAAGTAAGCTTTCCACAAAGAATGGGGAAGGGCAGTTATACCACTCCAGTAACACTATTATAACTATATATTTCATGGTGATTCAATTAAAAACTATAAAAATTTATTTTTAAAAAGGCAATGGACCAGAAAATTAATATACTAATTTTAAAGTATTCTCCTAGCACCACGATGGTTGTAACACTTTCAGGACTGACAACTTAGGACAGAGCCAGAAGTAAGCCCTCAGCATAGTGAGATGTGGCTCCAAAAAAGACATAATTTTGTGCAAAGCTCATTATTTTTTCATTTGACTTTTCAGTCTAGCATGCTAATATTCATGTCTTCATATCCTATAGTTTTCTTAAACTATTTTAATTAATCCCAATAATTTTATTTATAAATAAAATATAAATAATTTATCTATAAATAAAATATAAATAAACAATTTATTTATAAATAAATATAAATAAACCATTTATTTATAAATTAATATTTATAAATAAATTATAATAAATGAACGTTAAAAATGAGAGCACAATTAAATGTTGCATAGTCAAAGTCAAGCATCACTAGACCGCAGCCATGCTGTGTGTAGAAAACAATGGAGTCTCAACATTTAATGATCAATGGATTTCTCAGGGACTTTGGTAAGCCATACCATCTGTAGTTTTGATAGGTTTTAAAAAATTAACATCAACATTATGTTGATTAACTTCAGTTTATGATCAAAGTAGAGAACCATCAGGGCAAAGAGTCCATAGAATTGACTCTACCTGACTCCATCAATTGCTCAGTAATATGTGTGAGGTTCAGGAAACACTTCCAGGTATTACAGTCCAGGACTTGTAGTTTAGGATTATGCTGCTGATGAGTGGGGAGTGACCAAAGCAATTCTCTAAAACTATACATAATCAACAAGTTACAGTCAATAATGTAGCCTTCTTTTTGATTTCTTGTTGCATCACAGGGTTAAAGCAGTTCTTATTGGTCAGAAGTTGGTTCTGTTTTGTCGTAAGAGCCAATAGAGTTCAATTATTACTACCAACAAGGACTCCAGGGTTGCTAATGACATGCTCGGGTGACTAGGCAGTGTAGGAGACAAACTCAGACCTTCAGCACACAATACCTGTCTTCAAGTCCTTGAAGCTCTTCTGGGTTCATGTTTGAACTTCCACATGCAGTACATGTTGAAAACAATCCTTTATTGAGTGAGAACTTTAATCTAGTATTCTATCATGATAACTCAATCCTGACTGCCGAGAGAGAGAGAGAGAGAGAGAGAGAGGAGAAAGAGAGAGAGGAGAGAGAGAGGTGAGAGAGAGGAGAGAGAGGAGAGAGAGAGGAGAGAGAGAGAGAGAGAGAGAGAGAGAGAGAGAGAGAGAGAGAGAGAGAGAGAGAGAGCTGGTATTTCAGATTCAGGGACAGAGCCTGCAAAACTCCTACCAGTAAGTGTTTTTTTTTATAATGGATTATAATGGTTCAGAATAAAAATATAAAAACCACATTTTATATAGGGGCAGATTTATAGTGAAGGGGTTAAAAATGAGGATCTCTGAACTTGATCTCTGGGAAAGAAAAGATCATGGACTAAGCTAGGGAGAGGCAGGAATGGTCATGCTTGAAAAGATGTGCTTTCCCTCTGCGATCTCTCTTGTCCTCCACTCTGGACATTGGTTGGGGAGCACATGGTGGCTGGAGAGCATCTCAAGTGCCTACCTAGGAATATGACTTACAGGCTTTGGGCTCCGCCCCATTGTGCTGTCATCATCCCATTAGATAGGGGAGTGGTTTAGAACTCCTGCAGGGTTCTGGATTTCTCACTGGCTAATGAGAATGTTGAGATTGAGCTCTGCCCTCAAGCTCTCATATAAATTGGGTTGCTCCTTCTCTGTGGTAACCTCTCTTTCATTGTGAAGATCATGGTGGATACCCACTAATTCAGCGAGATGCGCTCCTAATCCTTCTTAGAGATCCTAGAAGAAAAGAGGAAAATGCAACTAACCAGAGCCAGAAAAATAGTAAGAAATAAAGTTCTGGGGTAGGGCTTCCTGGACAAGCCTAAGCTGCTATAATGCTGTAATAACCATCTCCCAGGTCAGTATGTATGATCATAGTCCCCATATCAATTTCTATGGCATCTTACAACACCTGCCCCAGCTACCTCTGCCCTCATCCAGTACTCCCAGGTACTCTAGGCTGGTGACTTCCAAGGATCCCCTCTACCAAACCCATCTCCTTCTCCACTCATGTGACCCAGATCTCCTTGGGCTCAGAGCTCCAAAGACCTGGATAACATTTATAAGCTCTCCTCTGTGACCTCAGAGAGGGAAGATAAGTCTGTCCCCCTATAGACTAGAACCTGTCCTTAGACCAAGTTTCTAAGTCCTACAGTTTCATCTTTTCTTTTTCTCATATGTTATCACGTTGAGTTGGGGTCACTAGGGAACCCAGGCAACCTTACATGCTGCTATGGACCATCTTTGAACTTCATTGTGCTCATAGCATTATAACTTTACCTTACAGCTGTTTTGTTTGGTGCCTACACTCACTTGTACTCAGGATTCTCACTTGGTGAGACTTGAGATACTATGCTGTAAACGGAATCTGGTGAGAGTCTTTGCAACACTCTAACACTCATAAATCTTCCACTTCACCCACTGAATAAAAATTTAGTTGAGTTTATTTCTGGCTTTTTAAGTCTCTAAGGATTTGGGCATTTCCATTCAACTTCTTGCCCTTACATTCTCATTCTATAATCTAAGTTAGGCTCACTGGAGTGAGTTCAGAACTGATACTCTGAAATGTCTTCAAAGCAGGTTCAGACCTCCAAAGGGTAGTGTGAATGCCACAGATAAGGTGGGTAATTGATATGTCCAGATTTTCTTGCTTCAGCTCAGAGAAAGCATTTGATCCCCACAAACTTTAGGAGATGAGTTTTAGCTGTCTGCCTTGCCCTCTGCTGAGTTTCAGGTTCCAGAGGGAATATTGAGGCCAACTGGGTAAAAGGCTCTCACCAAGATCTAAGGAAAATGTGATCCCCACCACCCCATCTCCAAAGACTCACATGCTCACTTCTCTACTGCATCCTGTAGTTGAAGACAGTTGGTGATGGATGAGAATTGGTGCTAATGTGTACCCAAGTATTAAGGCAGGTAAAGAAGTAATAAAATTAGATTATGGCCATGTTTGCACATATCTGTAACTAAAAAATTGTGTGTGGGACTAGAGAGATCATACTCAGCTTTAGGTGACTGCCTTGTATGCAGCATTGCATTATGGTCTTTCTACTTTGACTCACCCTTGAACACAAAGCTAGGAGTAAGCCCTGAGCACCATGTGGTATGACCCAACACCTCACCCTACCTCAAAAAAACACACACACAAAATACAAACATTACATGGATAAAAGTCATAAGCCAGTACCACTATATTTTTTAATATTTTTTCTTTATTTAAGCATCTTGATTACAAATATGATTGTGATTAAGTTTCAGTCATGTAAAGAACACCCCCCTTCACCAGTGCAACATTCCCACTACCAATGTCCCAAATGTCCCTCCATCCCATCCCACCCCACTCCCACCTGTATTCTAGACAGGCTTTCCCGTTCCCTCATTCATTCACATGATTATGATAGTTCTCATTGTAGTTATTTCTATCACTGCACTCACCACTCTTTGTGGTGAGCTTCATGAAGTGAGCTGGAGGTTCCAGCCCTCCACTCATTGTCTCAGGATTGTTGCAAAAGTAACTTTTATTTTTCTTAAAACCCATAGATGAGTGAGACTATTCTGCATCTCTCTCTCCCTCTGACTTATTTCACTCAGCATGATAGATTCCATGTACATCCATGTCTAGGAAAATTTTATGACTTCATCTCTCCTGATGGCTGCATAATATTCCATTGTGTATATGTACCACAGTTTCTTTAGCCATTCGTCTGTTGAAGGGCATCTTGGTTGTTTCCAGAGCCTGGCTATTGTGAATAGTGCTGCAATAAATATAGGTGTGAGGAAGGGGTTTTTGTATTGTATTCTTGTGATCCTAGGGTATATTTCAAGGAGTGGAATAGCTGGGTCGAATGGGAGCTCTATTTCCAGATTTTGGAGGAATCTCCATATCGCTTTCCATCGAGGTTGGACTAGACGGCATTCCCAACAGCAGTGGATAAGAGTTCCTTTCTCTCCACATCCCCGCCACCACAGATTGTTCCATTCTTTGTGATGTGTGCCAATCTCTGTGTTGTGAGATGGTATCTCATCGTTGTTTTGATTTGCATCTCCCTGATGATTAGTGATGTGGAGCATTTTTTCATGTGCCTTTTGGCCATTTTTATTTCTTTTTTTTTTATCAAAGTGTCTGTTCATTTCTTCTCCTCATTTTTTGATGGGATTAGATGTTTTTTTCTTGTAAAGTTCTATCAGTGCCCTGTATATTTTGGATATTAGCCCCTTATATGATGGGTATTGGGTGAATAGTTTCTCCCACAAGGTGGGTGGCTCTTGTATCCTGGGCACTATTTCTTTTGAGGTGTAGAAACTTCTCAGCTTATTGTATTCCAATCTGTTTATCTCTGCTCCCACTTGTTTGGAAAGTGCAGTTTTCTCCTTGAAGATGACTTTAGTCTCAATATCATGGCGTGTTTTACCTACATGTTGTCCTATATACCTTATAGTATCAGGTCTGATGTCAAGGTCTTTAATCCATTTGGATTTTACCTTCATACATGATGTTAACTGGGAGTCTATGTTCACTTTTCTGTAGGTGGCTAACCAGTTCTGCTAGCACCACTTGTTGAAGAGGTTTTCCCTGCTCTACTTAGGATTTTTTGCTCCTTTGTCAAAGATTAGGTGGTTGTATGTCTGGGGAACATTGTCTGAGAACTCAAGCCTATTCCACTGATCTGAGGGTCTGTCTTTATTCCAATACCATGCTGTTTTTGATAACTATTGCTTTGTAGTACAGTTTAAAGTTTGGGAAAGTAATGTCTCCCATTTTCCTTTTCCCTAGGAGTGCTTTAGCTATTTGAGGGTGTTTATTGTTCCAGATGAACTTCATAAGTGTTTGATTCACTTTTTTGAAGAAGGTCATGGGTATTTTTTATAGGGATTGTATTAAATCTATACAATGCTTTGGGGGAATATTGCCATTTTAATGATGTTAATCCTGCCAATCCATGAGCAGGGTATGTGTTTCCATTTTCGTGTGTCCTCCCTTATTTCTTGGAGCAGGGCTTTATAGTTTTCTTTGTATAGGTCCTTCACGTCTTTGGTCAAGGTGACTCCAAGATATTTGAGTTTGTGTGGCACAAATGTGAATGGGATTGCCTTGATGTCCCTATCATTATTGGTGTATAAAAAGACCATTGATTTCTGTGTGTACATTTTGTAGCCTGCCACCTTGCTATATGAGTCTATTGTTTCTAGAAACTTTTTGGTAGAGTTTTTAGGGTTTTTAAGTAGTGTATTATGTCATCTGCAAATAGTGAGAGCTTGACTTCTTCCTTTCCTATCTGGATTACCTTGATATCTTTTTCTTGCCTGATCGCTATAGCAAGCACTTCCAGTACTATGTTGAAGAGGAGTGGTGAGAGCGGACAGCCTTGTCTTGTACCAGAATTTAGAGGAAAGGCTTTTAGTTTTTCTCCATTGAGGATGATATTTGCCATTTGCTTGTGGAAGATGTCTTTAACTAGATTGAGAAAGGTTCCTTCCATTCCCATCTTGCTGAGAGTTTTGATCAAGAATGGGTGTTGGACCTCATCAAATGCTTTCTCTGCATCTATTGATATGATCATGTGATTTTTCTTTTTCTTGTTGTTGATGTTGTGTATGATGTTGATAAATTTGCGGATGTTAAACCATCCTTGCATTCCTGGGATGAAACCTACTTGGTTGTAGTGTATGATCTTCTTGATGATGCATTGGATCCTATTTGCCAGGATTCTGTTGGAGATCTTTGCATCTGTGTTCATCAGGGATATTGGTCTATAATTTTCTTTTTTGGCAGCATTTCTATCTGGTTTTGGTATCAAGGTCATGTTGGCTTTATGAAAGCTATTTGGGAGTGTTCCAGTTTTTTCAATTTCATGGAAGAGCCTGGCTAGGATTGGTAGTAGCTCCTCTTGAGTGGTTTGAAAGAATTCATTAGTAACTCCATCTGGACGTGGGCTTTTCTTTTGGGGCAGATGTTTGATTACAGTTTCAATTCCTCAATAGTGAGGGGGAGTTATATATGCTACATCCTCCTTACTTAACTGTGGAAGGTTGTGTCTAAGAATTTATCCATTTCTTCTAGGTTCTTATATTTAGTAGCATAAAGTTTCTCAAAGTAGTCTCTGATTACCCTTTTGATCTCTGCAATATCTGTCGTGATCACCCCCTTTTCATTTCTAATATGGGTTCTCAGGATTCTCTCTCTCTTTCTTTGTGAGTTTTGCCAATGGTCTATCAATCTTGTTTATTTTTTCAAAGAACCAACTTCTGCTTTCTTTGATCTTTCGGATTGTTTTTTGGTTTTTCACTTCATTGATTTCTGCTTTCAGCTTTGTTATTTCCTTCTATCTCCCTATTTTTGGTTTCTTTTGTTGGTCATTTTCTAATTTTATGAGTTGCGTCATTAAGTTATTCAGGTATGCCCCTTCTTTCTTCCTGATGTGTGCTTGTAAAGCTATAAATTTTCCTCTCAGGACCGCTTTTGCTGTGTCCCATAGATTCTGGCAGTTTGTGTCTTCATTATCCCTTGTTTCCAGGAAAGTTTTGATTTTCTCTTTGATTTCATCTCAGACCCACTGGTTGTTCAGTATCAGGCTGTTTAATTTTCAACTGTTAAAGTTTTTCTTCGGTGTGGCTTTGTAGTTCACATCTAATTTCAGAGCCTTGTGGTCAGCAAAGGTAGCCTGCAAGATTACTATCCACTTGATTTTATAAAAGTATGTTTTATGTGACAATATGTAGTCTATCCTGGAGAATGACCCATGTACATTGGAGAAGAATGTGTATCTAGGTTTTTTGGGTTGAGTGTCATATATATATAGATAGATATATAGATAGATATATATAGATATATATATAGATATAGATATAGATATAGTCCTCTCTCTTCCATTACTCTTTTCAGGGCTAGTATGTTTTTGTTGGGTTTCAGTCTGGTTGACCTATCAAGTGTTGACAGGGCAGTGTTGAGGTCTCCCACAATTATTGTGTTATTATTGATGTCTTTTTTCAGATTTGTCAGTAATTGTACTAGATAATTTGCTAGTCTATCATTGGGTGCATATATGTTTAATAGTCTGATTTCTTCCTTTTGCACATATCCCTTGATTAGTACATAGTGTCCATCTTTGTCCCTTACAACTTTTCTGATTATAAAGTTGGTATCATCAGATATTAATATGGCAACTCCAGCTTTTTTAAGGGTGTTGTTTGCTTGGATGATTTTCCTCCAGCCTTTGATTTTGAGTCTATGTTTGTTCTGATTATTCAGTTGTGTTTCTTGTAGGCAGCAAAAGGTTGGATTCATCTTTTTGACCCATTTGCCACTTTGTGTCTTTTAATTGGTAATTTAGTCCATTGACATTGAGTGAGATGATTGTCATAGGATTTAATGTCATCTTTGTAGATAAGTTTGCTGTGTTTGTTGGTCTCTCTTGTCTTAAAGTAGACCTGTCAGTTTTTCCTTTAAGGCTGGTTTTTTATCTGTGAAATTTCTGAGCTGTTGTTTATCCATGAACTATGTATCCTTCCTTTAAACTTGAAAGTGAGTTGAACTGGGTGCAGTATTCTCGGTGAGGCATTCATTTCATTCAATCTTTTCAAAATATCCCACCACTGTCTTCTGGCCTTGAGAGTTTCTTGTGACATGTTTGCTGTAAGTCTTAGAGATGCTCCTTTGAATGTAATTTCCCTTTTTGATCTTGTTGCTTTCAGTATTCTATCTCTAGCTGTGGGATTTGTCATTGTAACGAGGATGTGTCTTGGGATGATTTTCTTTGGGTCTCTTTTAGCTGGTACTCTTCGGGCATGCAGGATTTGATTGCATGTAGTCTTTAACTCTTTGATGATGTCTTTGACAGTTGACTCTTCCTGGAGATCTCCTACCTGGGTCTTTGGAACCCAATGATTCTTATGTTGTTTCTGTTGAGTTTATTAAAGACTTTTATTTTCATCTGTTCGCATTCCTTGAGTACTTTTTCCATTGCCTGATAGCTTGTCTTAAGGTTCTTTTCCAATTTCTTCTGCTGTGTTGAGTTTTTCTGCATCTCATCTTTCAGTACTCTGATTCTCTCCTCAGCTGCTGTTACCCTGCTGGAGAGGCCATCCACTGAGTTTTTCAGTTGAGCTACCGTGTTTTTCAGATCTGTTATTTTCAGTTTGGAGTTTTCTGATTTCTGTCTTTGTGTTCTGTTCAGATCAATCTATGCTTTCTTTGAGTTCTACAAACATCTTCCATATTTCTATTCTAAACTCCTTATCCGAGAGGTTAATCAGGTGGTTGGAATTTTTTAGGTCATCCGAGCTATCGTCTTCATTTTCTGTGCATGGTGTTTGCCTGCAAGGTTTCCCCATTGTCTGCTTGTAGTGTGATTTTTTTTCTGCATGTTGTGGTGGGGGTTCATTGGTTAGAAAGAGTGTGCGGCCGATCCGCTCCGCTCCTCTTCGAGGCCGCGCTCTTCTGTGGCCTCAAGGTGACAGTTTTTTGGGGGGTGCGCTCCCTAGGTCTCTGAGTAGAGCTTCAGATATTCAGGAAAGACAGACAGGCACAGCAAAGATTTCCCTTGGAGTCCTCAGAGTAATCAAAGCACAGCAGGGCAGAGCCTTCACAGGCCAGAGGGCTCAGCTTTCTGCTTGGCGACCCCCACAGCCAAACTTTACTCACTTGCTGGGCAGTTTCAGACTGCAGTTTTTGGGGGGTGCGCTCCCTAGGCCTCTGAGGTATTCAGGAAAGACAGACAGGCACAGCAAATATTTCTCTTGGAGTCCTCAGAGTCATCAAAGCACAGCAGGACGGAGAGTACCACTACATTTAAGCAAGAAAGTAAGTGAGAAAAATTGGTACATCCAACAAATATGCTTTTGCTTTTATGTTTGACATTGTTTGGGGGGCCATATCTACAAATATTTAGGGCTTACTCCTGGCTCTGTGCTCAGGAAACATTCCTGACATAGTTCAGGAGACCATACGAGGAGCATGGATCAAATCAGAGTAGGCTGAGTGCAAGGCAAGGGCCTTAACTATGTTTAAGCTCTCCAGACCCCAAGTTGGCTATTGGAACAAATAGTGGAACAATTAAAGTAGAAAAGTGTAGTATTTCAGAGGGAAGGGCAGACATCTTTATCTTCCATTTATTCTTCTGGCACACGAAAAGAACACTTTGAAAAAATATTGTTTTAGGCTTGTTTTTAATTGCATCGGGCATTTTGATCAGATAATTATACTTGGCTCCCACCTACTGGTCGCAAGGGGGAACTGCATTACTTTAAGCCCATATTCCAGGAAGTATCGAGGCAGATCTTGCAGATCTCAAACTTCCTTCATATACTTCACCTGATTCACGTGTATAAAACAGCTGTGAAATGTGTACTGTGATGAGTGCTCCGAGGGAAAAGATCATGTGTAATTATTTCCTGTCTATCCATTCTTTTGTCTCCCATGTGTCTGTCTGCCTTGTTACTGAATATAGTAATCATAAAATTCTGGGGTTTGGCCAAAAGCAGTCAGCTCATAATTCACAAATGGTTTCATCTGCTTGTTCAGGGTGATCTCATGGAATGGTGCTGACACCCTCTTCCGGGGTGTTCATGGACAGGCCATTAATGGGCTGCCTTAATGGGTGTTAACCCTAAGGAAGTCAAGAAAGGGCTGTTGTGGTTTTGTGGCCATCTGTAGGAGAAAAAGACAGAGACTCAGGCCATCCTTCTTCAAGGGAAATCAGAGAAACATTCCTGGGATCCAGTTTTGGAACATCGGAAGCCCACTGCACCTGCAGGCAATCATTTACTTCCTAGAATTTTTTGCTTCCTGGAGGTTTGATGCATTGGATATCTATAGCCTGTAAGGAAGCAATTCCTGATCCCTGAGAAACTACATATATACACTAATACACACAAGTGATTCTTACTGAATAATCTCTGACTTTTAAAAGATGGAGGCAAAGTTCACGGAGAATATATTTCTGTTAAAAAATCCAGCCAACAAAAATATTATGCTTTTCATGTTTTCATCCTGAGGAAAACATATTTGGAGAATTTTTCTCTACAAAAGTAATCACTGCGGTGTATAGGCAGAGATAGCATAGAAATATGTTTATATTTCATGGTTTTTTCTTTTTTTTTTTTTTTTTTTTTTTTTTTTTTTTTTTTTTTTTTTGGTTTTTGGGCCACACCCGTTTGACGCTCAGGGGTTACTTCTGGCTATGTGCTCAGAAATCGCCCCTGGCTTGGGGGGACCATATGGGACGCCGGGGGATCGAACCACGGTCCTTCCTTGGCTAGCGCTTGCAAGGCAGACACCTTACCTCCAGCGCCACCTACCCGGCCCCTATTTCATGGTTTTTTCAACAACAGAGAAACCAACACCAAAAAGTCACATAATCAAAATGGAACTTGAAAAATTAAAGTATGAGGTGAGTCAGTAAATATTTAAAGTGATTTTTTTAATGTGAAAAAAAAAAAACCTCAAGGTCCAACAGCAAGATATCCTCAAAATCTCCAGAAATAATTGGTGCAAAAATATTGAATGGTGTGAGTTTGTGCCAAAGCTCATTCTCCAACTAGAACTTCATCTACGTAATCAACAGGCAGGGGCTAAGTTAAGGTAGGAATCTATTTAAATATCATAACATATTTAGAGAAAAAAAACATTTATATTTAGTCATTGTTTTCCTCTGAAGCTGGAAAAAGTTAAAATACATTTGGTTAAGCTTTAATATGACCATCATAGCAACGAAAAAAAAGACTGAAAAAAAGAAGGGTCTTTTATATTTTGCCTAATAGCTGTATATGCTTTTTCATTGTTCATTCAACATCCCCACGAACTATTTGTCAATGCTATCTCATTTTATAGTCTAAAATCATGATACATAAAATGGATATCTATTAAAAATGAAAAGTTAGAGAACTAGATTGTTACAAAGTTTGTTTAATAAGCATGTACTACTACCATCCAGTTTCTCAGAACAGGATTTCTCTGCCAATCAGATGTTTTCACTAGAAAGAAGTGAATGAGATAAATAGATCCTCCAGTTATTAGCCCTAATCTCTAAATGATAGTCAAGGAGTAATCACATCCTTCCTACTGAAGAAATAAAGAAAAAATGATTCATCTGGGGGCCGGTGAGGTGGTGCTAGAGGTAAGGTGTCTGCTTTGCAAGCGCTAGCCAAGGAAGGACCACAGTTCTATCCCCACCATCCCATATGGTCCCCCAAGCCAGGGGCAAAGTCTGAGAGTTTAGCCAAGAGCAACCCCTGAGCATCAAACAGGTGTGGCGGAAAAACCAGAAAAAAAAAAAAAAAGTGATTCATCTGTTATGTGAACATTGGCTGGTAAACCAGGAAATGGACTGTGATTGAAATCATGAAAAATCTCTCTTTGATGGAAAATTTTGTTTATATGTCTTTTAAAGAAGGAAGAAAGGGGCCAGAGCAATAGCACAGATGTAGGGCTTTTGCCTTGCATGCGTCTGACTTAGGTTGGACCTGTTTGATCTCCAGTGTCCAATATAGTCCCCCAAGCCAGGAGCAATTTCTGAACTCATAGCCAAGAGTAACTCCTGAACATCACTGGCTGTGACCCAAAAACAAAAAAATAAGAAAAAGCAGGGGGGAGAAAGCAACAACTGTAGAATATAGACATGTGTGTAGACCTGCACAAATATGCATGCACGCTCACTTCTGCTCTCTTGAGAGGTTTTTTAATCCCTTCACTCTGACCCTATTTCCAAAATCCCTTCTTTCATAACTGAATCTCAGACTTGTATTCTGATCCTTGGTCCTTCTCAGTATGTCCCAGACACTGGTCAGGAAACTGGAACATTTTCTTTCTGAATCACATGCCATCCCCATCTGGGAGTGTGAACAGAGTCACAATCTTTAAGGACAGTCACTACTGCCCCCAAGGAGCTAGAATTAGAGTGTGCAGTTCAGTGTGAATTAACCATCTGCCTCCTAGGCTCTGTGACATTTGCATTTCTGCCATCAGGTCACCCTGGATTCTGTAAGCATCTTCATACCCTCAAAGAATACACCGTCTTCATAGATCCTTAAAGTCCTGGACACCTCTATAACTTTAAGACTGACTTCCTAGTAGAACTATAAAAGAGTAGATATGATATTATCATAGAAGCCACAGAAACCCAACCAACAAGACTAACAATAGAAGCTAGCTATAAACAGCTTAGTCAACCTTCAATGACAGAATAACCCCATTGCAAGATATGACTTTTCATTAATTTTATTTTAATAAATTTTGGACTTTTCCTTAAAAAACAGTTCAGTTGCATCAAGCAATATTAAGAAAATTATTTATACCTACCTGCCCAGGGCAGATTTGTTGGAGTTTGGGAAACTGAAACAAGGGTGGAAGGAATGTTATTAAACTAGAGGTGGGATTAGTGTTGAAACATGGACTGCCAGAAATAGCTCTATTATGAAAACTCTGTAAACCACAGTTTTTAAACTAAAAATGTTTGATATTTTTAAAAACAGCATTAATTACTCTGTACAGAACATCATGCTAGCTAGATTTGGGGTGGAGGAGGACCCAAAGAGCAGGTAATTTCTTGACGGCAACATACAGATGTGGTCCAAGTTATGCCAGGAAATCACCTCTAAGACAATGGATCGATAGTACTCACACTTTCTGTTGCTAGGAAGTAATAGACTGTGCTTGTAGAACTCTGTTCATTCCCAAGACAGAAAATAACACAAGGTTCTGACCAGATCTTCCTTGAGTCATTGAAGGCTACCGGAATTTTCCAGTAGATGGTGTGTATTCTTTGGGGGTGTGAAGGATCCACCCAGAGTAAGAGAGAGCTCTGCATCCTTCTCAGCTGTGTTTGTTCTTTCTTCTTCCTAGTGAAGATTTAAAAAAATGCTACTTCTGTTAAAAAAAAATAAGGAAAACTATCAGACAATGCATTTAAAGAAAGAAGCCCCCATAAGAGAAGTTTTGGAGACCTGGAATTCTCTGTCCTCCAGTGAGACTCAGAGAGAATAACAGTGCTGCAAAAAAAAAAAAATGAAGCAGAAAATGAACTAAGATTTCATTAATAGATTCAAGGGTAAAATGGACTGAGCTACTAATTTTTATGATGTCACCAGGGGCAATAGGGGAGTAGGTGTAAGCCAGCAAAATTGTGCCTAGATTTAAGTCTCCAAATAACAATTTTTTATGAGAGAAGACTACTAATGCTCTATGTTTTGTAGAGTGAAACATATACATTTACTTGAGACTAAATCACACACATTGAAAGTCTAGATGTACCCAGGGCCTAGAATAGGAATGAGTGTTTATTCACAGCAAAGAAATATTGTGACCAGTTCATAGAAATGTAAAGAGAAAAATCCAAAACTTCTTTCTTTTGAAAAGGCATAATTTAGATTTTAACAAAGAAAACTGGAAGCATTGGAAAGAACCAAGGATTATTCTGAGAAGTTTCTTTCTATTTCTCCTGACCTTAGCTGGGCCAAACAAATGAAATGCAGAAACTCACAAGCATAGTAAAAAAAGGAGATAAGAAAGAGTGATTATTTAGTTTGGATAAAAAAAAAAAAGATCTTTTCAATGCTGAATGGTTGCTTGAAAAATATTTCATTGATTTTCCCTAGAATGTGATTTTGATAACTTTCTTTATTCCATAGAAGTCAAGGAAAGATATAGTTATAAAAAAGGTCTGCTGGATTGCATTAGAACCATTGAGTGATTCATATGCAAATTCTCTTCCTTCAACTCAAAAAGGAGTCAGGGGCATTTTCAGTAAGGAATATACTCTTCCTAACAGAGATAGTTTCTTCCAACGTGCCAGCAAGAATATTGGGGGACTTTTCTTTTATTAATCTGAGAGCTTTATTTCTGTTTTTTTGTTTTTTGGGGGTTTTTTTGGGGGAGGGGGCACACCTGGTGATGCTCAGGGGTTACTCCTGGCTATGCGCTCAGAAGTCGCTCCTGGCTTGGGGGACCATATGGGACACTGGGGGATCGAACCGCGGTCCATCCAAGGCTAGCGCAGGCAAGGCAGGCACCTTACCTCTAGCGCCACCAACCGGCCGTATTTTTGGTTTTGAAACTTCAGATGCAAACTTTGCCTTGTTATCAAAATTACATAAAATGTTGAGCAATAGAGGTTTAGGTTATTGGATTTTTTTTCACTCATTATTTAAAACTCTATCCTCCAGGTAGATTCATGTATTCACAGTGAGTATGCTCTGCTTGATTTTGAAGATGTTGTGTGTTTTTAAGCTTCCACATAGGAAAGACTGTCTCAAATACAGACAACCATGAAGAAAGATGGTATGCCTGAGGGTACTGTTAAGTTGGCCAAGTTGGTCACAATTCCCTCAGAATTCTAGAACTCTTAACAATGGTCTTCTAGAATGATCAGAGGATCACTGAAGTTGGCCTGGTTGAAAATAAAAATATTTCTATTTCATTTTTTTGGAGGAGGAGGAGGAGGAGGAGGATTGGTCTACACTTGGCAGTGCCCAGGAACTACAACCAACATAGTGCTCAGGGGTCCCTCCCAGCAGTGCTCTGAAGACCAGGAAGTGCAGATAATGGAAGCTGGGCTCATGTGCTCAGCTCTTTGGCATAACTCCCCAGTACTAAAGAAGTAAGGTTTCTTGGATAAAAATTCAGTTTTTCCATTATGTTTATTCTAAGGGACTGAAAAGATCGGGTAGATAATATCTTGGGTGATTATCTCCTTCTTCTAAGCTTTGGCTGCTTCCCCCTCCATTTATGTTGAGTTTTGTTACCCTTTGATGAATGCCTGTTCTGACAGATGGAAAGAACCCAAAACGTTTGGACTCTTGGCAGATCACACAATGAAGTTAAAAGGTTTGTGTCAGTGCCATCGACTAAGTTCCCTCCTTACCCTGGCACCCCCAGGTGAATCTCTGAAGTCATCAATGTATAGTGGCCACCCTAGCATTGCTTGGGGATATGAGGACTGTACCCATGGGCATTGGTTGGGGTATCAGTTGGTACTAGGGTTGAATTCTAGAACTTGCACCTATGAGGCTGGTGTTACTCTATCTACCCCTTGAACTTTTTACCTTATCCCTAAAAATTATCTTAACTAAATTTTAAAAAACTCACTCTGAGTAAGTAAAAAATAAATGAGCACAATCCAGAGCCTTCTAATGATTAAATTTATTGACCAATTGAAAGTTACAAAAGAAATATCTTGCTAATTTATTACACTAACACATATTAGGAAAATATTAGCTAAATATTTGGAAATTCTATACAAAATATTATGTTAAATATTTTAACTTCTGTCCTCTTTATTTAAATTAAATACATAAAGTGTGAAGTTTAGGCTTAAGGAAAGTTTTGTTCCTATGTTCTGTAATCTAATACAAGAATTCAAAGCAAAGCATCCATAGCTATTATTGAAAATGAGCAATGCGGGTCCTTTGTACTCCTGTTCTGCAATATTTTTTATTTCCAGATCCTAAATCTTTACTTGGATATAAATGGCCTATTATTTAACTAATATTGATAAATTCTGGCTAATATGCATACTTTTATTGATATTTGGCTTTAATATGTTAGGTTCTGAATGCTATATATACAGTCATAATGTCATGATTAAATAGAAATTATTTTTAAATATATTTCTGGTATTTCATGATAAATTTGTTCTCGGCTTAAAGCATCCACCTGTTCATTTCTGGGACTATTTACACAAATTTAAGTGAACAGTAGCTAAAAAAATTTATACTTAATCCTGTCTAATTCCATTGCATAAGTTCAAGGCAAAGTTCAAGGGATAATTAAATTTCAACTTAATTTAATAGCATAGTGAATGGATCAGTGAACAGTATTTCCTTGATCATTTTCATACAGGGCATGGATATTTGGACAGGACTGCCAATAAAATATTCCCCTTAAGCCTTTTTCTCCCCTGAGTCTTAGAACACGGGCCCTGTGTTTTGAATATACAACAGACAGAACTCACTTAAGGAATAAGATCACATTGTCATTGTCAAGCATCTGTGCACACATGTGTGGCCCAATTTTATGAGTAGCTTTAAAACATGAATTCCAATTTTCTGTTCTCACTCAATTACTAGACGTTTACTTTTAAGCATCATACAGTTAAGAGTATAGATACAGAGCAGCAGGTCTAAAGTATAGTTGGTAGGATAACCTGGAAGCCAATCCATTTTCATCCATTCAATCAGGATTGGCTTTAATTCCAGTATTTGCTGTGGAGCATTGAACCAAGTTCATGACAATTGTTGGTTGTCAGCCTTGGCTATGTCTTGTGAGGACCAAGAAGAATTTCCAGGTCATGGGTCTTGGGTTCCATTCCCATATTTCAGGGTGCTCCCACATTCCTGATCCTTAACTTAATAGAAGCTTTAGGACACTTAAGTGATCCTCTCATATTAGACTTGCACCTTCTCCTTCTGAGGATAAAGAAGCACCACTAGCAAAGTTGAAATATGAACAGCTAAGCAGAGGTAAAATGCACTGCTTTTGCTCAGAGGCTGTCATCTCTATCTGTTGCAGCCACATTCTACTCTGGCAGTAGATCGACATCAGAGAGGCCAGGGTCAACCCAACAGAGGAAATGTTGCTCCGGCATTGGATGAATGAATGACCAATGACAGCTAGAAGACTATGTCATGTGTCAACTATGCCTACAGCATTTAAATTATGTCATGTTTGGTTTATGGCTGTTTTTTCAACCTACATCTTTCATCATATCATCTTATTAGCCATGGGATATTCAAAAATTTATGTAGGTTTGGTCTTTTCTTCTTCAGAGCAAGGTAGGATTGTTGAGGGCGAAGATTTCATCTCTAATAGCAGCATTCCATCTCAATTGCTAGGTCCTTAAACTGGGCTTCAGAGAAAGTATATTGATTAAAAACACATATCTGGTCTCCTTGTCAATGTGACTAAACCACTCTAAATTCTAACAGTTCAAGATATTTGATGGGACCAATTACTTAACAGGTGATAAAATGTACCCACTTTTGAATTTGTCTATTTTTCTTTTCATCCATTTATTTTGCATCCCAACGCAACACTAATTCTGAGCTCACATCAAGGTCTTTAATATATTCTGTTCTCATTTCCTGACAACTTGTTAATGATGGATGCATTATGGAAATGAATTTTCTCTTTTATTTATTTATTTTTTTCATCTGAATGTGTCCCTAGTGTCTCCAAACTAGCTAGGCCACTTTGTCCATAAGATTGCAAGGTTTCAAAAAAATCAATGCTTTCGTATTAGAGAACATGGGCATCTTCAAAAAAATCTTTTGAGTTTCCCTCTCAGGTTCTATCTCAGCTGCCAACACAGAGACAGTGTGAAGGACAGAAGCCAGTGCTATGGGCTGCCCGGCTATATCCCAGGATGTCGGCCTTGTCTGAGAGCAGAAAGATGAAAGTTGCTCTCCTAAGCCTGCGAGTGCAACACTGGCCCAAATCCTCCCTGATAAGCATCAAATGGAGACAACGAGCTACAAGAAATTCTTCTAGACACGAAAAAAATATTGGCATGCCAAGACATAATCTACTGATGGGAATAGACACCTGAAAATCATCCTGTAAATTGTCAATCCCAAGTTCAGCTGCAAATCCTCATCTCGACATGGCCAGAAGGATGTCAAAGCAAGTCTGTTTGTAGTCGATAGAAAAACAATTATCCTCACTTTCTACCTCCCTTGGCATCTCAGTGCCTCCCCATTTATCTGACCAGAGCATTGTGTAGTTTTGCTCTGGTCCTGGAATGGGTTTAATGTTGAGAGTCGCAGGCAGTTGCCCATGGGACAAGATAGGTGTGTAGATCCCTTTCTCTCATCTGAACTACCCAGAGGAGCTGCTTCTTGGGAAACTCCTGGGCTTCTCCCGGGAATGAAGCTTATGCTGTTTATTTAGAATCACACCCTGGTGGGAGCTATGACTCTGAAACTCAGACCTTCCTGTTGCACATACCCATCCTCAGGCAAGTCTATGGTGCACCTAATGGCTGGAAATGGCCATGTAGAGCACGGGAGTGGTTTCATCTGCATGTCCCCTTTCTGAATAGCATTTGGCTTCTGACTTTGGTCATGAACCAGTTATATTTTTTCCAGAAACCACTGGGGAAAACATGAGATTTGGTTGCTTTCTGTAAGATCTCCCAGGTCTTCCAAATTCCTCTTCTTGGGTTGTGGAACACTCTGATCACTGGTTTTGTTTTAACTCTTGTTCTTTTGGAGTCTAGTTTGGGGACCACACTCAGTTGTGCTCAGGTATTATTATTCCTAGCTTTGCACTTAGAGATCTTCCTAGCAGTGTTAAGGGACTATATGTCCAGGGTACCAGGACTTAAATAGCACCTTTGCTTCTGGACTCTCTTCATATTTTCTTTTTGGTTCTGATGTAGTCCTTCATGCTTCTCTCTCTCCCTGAGGTTCTCCCCCCTGTACCTCATCATACATCCTCATTCAACTCATTTGCATGAAAGTCAGAAATTAAGCATAGACCCAGAGGTATGTTACACTTTACTTCATCTTCTTCATTGTTGAAAATATTGCAGTTGTGTCTCTAGTCGAAACAGAACAAACTGGACAAACTAAGTAAGGTTACAATCAGAAATAAAGCCTGTTTATTGATCCTGAAATTAACTCTGCAAATTCATGGATGTGCCTCAAGGAACTCATAGGTAATGTCCTTTGTAACTCAAATGTTCTTGCCTGGGAAAAGGAAAACTGGGGAAGAATTCCTCATACTCTAGTAGTAAATCCTGGCACTCTGCACTTCTTGATCTCCTTCACCTTTTCCTGCACTGTCCTCTTTGACAGCCATTGGGCTCTGTCCATGCTATCTGTGTAAATGTTATCAACTCACTTATTCCTCTTCCATGCATTGCTGCAGACTTTTACTTTTCAAGTCAGTTCTCTTAACAAGCTCTCTTTCCTACCTAAGGCACAGAGAAATCTGATCATGTGTGGACATAGCCTGAGTTTCACTGAACAAACACCATTTACCAACTGGTAGTGAAGGTATTGGGTCTTTGAACTTTTAGGGGAGTTCACCTTAATAACCAGTAGAGGACTCTGCTGCTCTATGTAAGTATCCCCTAAGGCCTAAATCGAAAGGAAAACACAATTTAACACACCCTAACTGTAAGTGTAGACATAAAGTGATTAGAGGAAAATTCATGTGTTGATAGTTAGTAGGGGAAAAATTTCAGTGAATAGAGTTCAGGGGTGAGAAGAGTAAACTAAGGAGCACAACCCTCCTGTGGATGCAATGTGGGAGCCCCATTGGGTGCCATTTTCTGTGAGGACTTGAACTCAAGCTAGCAAGAGAAGGAAGCCCAAGGGAGCAAGTCCTGTAGGTCTTTGGGAAATCCTAGAAGCAAACAGAGTGGTTCCATAGAGCAAGGGAGGTCCCAGTAGGGAGAGCGTTGAAGTGACAAGGCCAGAACTGACCCTATTGAAACATACCAGGGCTTTGGAAATCGCCCCTATTTTATCATGGTCAGAATGTCCTGGAAGAGCAGAAAGCAAAGAAGTGGGTGAGGGGAGAGGAGCAGCAGGAAGCATGCAGAGCAGAGCGGCTGGATCATCCCCTGCAGGGCCCGGCATGTTTGTGAAAATTCCCTTTGGAAGAGAATGAGGCATCTTCAGAGCTTGTGCAAGTATCAACCAGCCCCTGGGGAAGGGGAGTGGCTCCAGGTGTGCAGGATTAGTACCCCCAGGCCAGACTTGCAGGCCATGGTATAAATCTGGGTTGAAGGGGCCCCACCATGAGCTTGCCCCAAAGGAAATTGTGAGTATAAATAATCCTCCAAGTTAGGGTAGATAGTGACTCTTTTTTTCTTTTTTAATTACTTTAACAGTTACAAAATTGTTCATGATTAAATTTCAGTCATAGCAAAGGGAAAGCTCCACCACTACTTTGACTCTTAGGGTATTTTTGAGATTTCGTTGTTCTAAATTATGAGTCTTCAAACTATGGCCCGCAGAAGACATTCATTAAGCCCATCGGATGTTATGCCCCTGCTTTCTGTCCTGCTTAGCAGTGCTCATCCTGGGCCCACAGTGTGCTTGTATAGGATGTGGCTACACTTTCTGCCTTCCCTCCTCCTTTCTGTCTCTAGACTTCTCTGTTTACGGCAGACTACAACCCGCCCCACAATAGGTCCATAGATCCCATTGAAATACTAGAAAGTTTGTTGATTTAACTTTACTTGTTCTTTATTTTAAATACTATATTTGTTCCTGTTTTGTTTATTTACTGCAACATAAAATGTGCAGTGTGCGTAGGAATTTGTTCTTTTAAATGAAAAAAACTTTATAGTGCGGCCTTCAATGGTCTGAGGGAAAGTGAACTAGCCTCCTGTTTAACAAGTTTGAGGATTCCTGAAATGGATGAAGTCCAAATCAGGATCAAAAAGACGGAGGATGATTTTAATGAACTAAATATAAAAGCAAAATAAAACAAAAAATAATCACTTTAAAGAAGTGAAAAATGTTTGAGTGCCCGATCCATAGCCTTCTCATGATTAGACTCATTAAGCAAATCAAAGATCATACAGGCTGTGGAATTGTCAGTGTGATTTGGGCAAAGAATTGACTACTAACATTAGGATAATCCTTAGTCACTTGTTAAAAGTGGCTCATTTCCTGATTTTCAACTCACCACAGCCAATTAAATATCAGCATCCATTTAGAACAAAATCAACCTGTTTCCCAGTGCAACAACCCCAAACTGATAACCGATACTCTCGTTTCTTTGGGGCTTTGTTCTCTTTTGGTTGTTCTTACCTGTATAGTGGTAGGAGGAAGTTTCATTGGAGAACAAAGGGTTTAAAAAAAATCTATCTGTGTGACTTACAACCAGGAGAAACCTCAGCCACAAACCCTTCTCTCAAGCAAAATGCACCAACCTTCCCATTTCCTTCTTCCATTTCTCTTTTCCCCACTCAGCTCATGCCATCTTCCATAAAAAGCATCAAGATTCATTAGCAATGGAACTTTCTTCCACTCAACTTTTGCCCAGATCTGAGAGGCCGTGTGCTCTCTACTTAGAGTACAGGTCCAGGATTGGCTAATGTGATTCTCTACTGTCTGCTTTGGAACTTTGAGTTTGTTTGGTCAAAGACTTTCGGAATGTACAGACTATTCATCGACACTGGATGAATCTAGATCTATTCTAGCCTGAAACAATCATTATGTAGCCTCAATCTTCAGGACCTCAGCTCCTATCTTGGGAGGGTTTACTTTTCTTGATCTTACAAGGTTGAATTTGAATGGTTCTTTTAATTACTATTTAGCCCCATGAGTTCAAGATTTTATTTTTTTAAAGCAGGCCACATATTATAATCCTGTAGCAAGTGAGGATTATGTGACTTTGCCCGAAAACCTAACTTCTACATACATTTTTTTGATGCATGCATGTTATTCAAGAGCACAAATAATTTAAAAGTCATCTTGGGGGAGCGGAGCTATAGCACTGTGGTAGGGCATTTGCCTTGCACATGGCTGATCCAGGACAGACCTGGGTTTGATCCCCAGCATCCTCTATAGTCCCCCAAGCCAGGAGTGATTTTTTTGCTTGTTTGTTTTTTGATTTTTGGTTTTGGGGCCACACCCGGCGGTGCTCAAGAGTTACTCCTGGCTGTCTGCTCAGAAATAGCTCCCGGCAGGCACGGGGGACCATATAAGACACCGGGATTCGAACCAACCACCTTAGGTCCTGGATCGGCTGCTTGCAAGGCAAAAGCTGCTATGCTATCTCTCCGGGCCCTCCAGGAGTGATTTCTGAGCGCATAGTCAGGAGTAATTCCTAAGCCTAAGTGTCACTAGCTGTGGCCCCAGAACCAAAATAAATAAAAAATATAAGCCATCCTGGTTAACCTAATAATACAATTCCAAGTAGAAAGTCGAGTTTGACTATCTGGTTTTTTTTTTTTAATTTTAAATTAATCCTTATTTTTCCTTTCTTCCACAAGATGTCACTATGCACCACACTATGGGTTAGAATTTGCCACTGTGCTTCTTTTCCCGCATGGGATTTAGGATAAAGTTCTCCGTAAAATACAGTCAAGCATGTTTGGGAGTAAAACCCTTTGTGATAATGTCTGTGTTCATTGAAATCCCCGGTAATGAGCAGCTCTCAATAGGGAAATAGACGTTTTTCCATGATACCTGGTTCCCTTATTTAAAAAAAAATAAAAAAACTCTTAAATCTCATTTACCAATCTAATGTAACGTGCTTCTGATAGAAGCCTGATAGCTAATTTTTAATAAGAGAATATTAAGCAAAGCACCAAAGAATAAAAGAATAATGTTTAATCTCAGAACACAATTATCAATATAATCTGACCTTCTGTTCAGCACATTAAGCTTGGTCATTGCTAACAATTGCGATTGGATTCTAGGAAATGTTTCCTAATCATATGTGGAAAAATGGCGACTCGGGCATAACAATCAAGTTACAAAATCTATTCTTCAATAAGTAGGTAGTGTTGCGGGGAAGCCCGCAGGATGTCAGGTTTGTACCCACACAGAAAAGCGCATTTAGAATCTAGTCTGTTTGCCCCTTGCCATTTCCCTGTACTCAGACTATGTTACTCGGGCTATGTTTCTCTTATCTTTTTAAGGACTGTTACTATTATCTGAGTATAATCATATTTTTTTTATCCCCACACATGGATGCATAGCAGAAGAACATGGGTGTAGTTTTCTTGTTGGATAAGATTCATCCTTCCTTATTTCCTTTTGGGTGACTTAAAAATAAAATAATGGTACAACTTCTAGCTTCAACATAAAGAGTGAAAGGAATAGCCACTCACCCCGCCATCCTTACATGTGAAATTTGGTTTTTGTACCCTTGGTTAATATGAACACAGCAGCACTGTAGCAAGAACTGATTATTTTTTGTCTTTTTCAAGTCCTCCACCTTATCCGACTAATTCTTTGTTCAGTAGCTTGTCTTGGTGCAGACCCAGAAGGATGAGGGGAAGAAGTGATCCCAGAGTACCTGAGACCTCAATGAATGGGGAGAATGTTGTTTCAGACCCCTAGTGACTCCTGAGAATGTCAGTTTCTCTCTTCCCTTCAAATATGACCCAGTTAAAACCATTTCACATATATTTCCCAAGGATGCTTTGCAGTGTTTCTCTGTTCCTGCTTACAGAATTGTACTAAGTTCTGAATAAGGAAATTACATCCTGCCCTCTACTTTGCCCCCGATCTAGCCTAGAGAAGCTTCCCCCACTGGCCATAACCTTTCCCAACAGCACGTTTCTCTGGCTCTCCATAGGAACAGAGATGACGTTGCATGGAAAGCTGGAAACGATCCATTTGCTAGGCCCCGCTCACTGAAGCAGAGAGCAAGCTGGGCATTAGCACCGTCCCCTGGAGCATGAACTGGCACTGAGTCTATTGCTCCTAATCATTCCTTCATTCCTCAACCTGTCCCAGCCTGTTCCACACTGGCTTTATGGTTGTGTGGCTTGACCCTGTGGGGTCTCTTTGGTCAAAGGGCTCCAGGGCTGGAAGGAAATAGAAGGACTTTGTTCCTGGTTACTCTGGATGTCCACTTCCATTACAGTTGGATGCTGTCTCATGCTCACTTGTCTCTCTGCATCCTTCAGCAAACAGGTAGAAGCAGCCTTGGTGGGACAGACAAAACTTCCAAGTAAAAATCAGCTAACCAATTGTTTATTTATTCTTAAAAACTACATCACATATTTGACAGAATTGATCATAATATAGTTGTTTCCAATAAGTGGAATCAAAATTATTGAAAAAATAGAGTAGAAATAAAATGAAACAGAAGGTGAAAGAAAGAAAAGAAAAAAGAAAGAGAAAAAAAAGGAGAAAGAAGAAAGAAAAGAAAGAAGAAAGGAAAAGAAAGAAGAAACAAAGAGAAAATAGAAGGAAGAAAAGGAGAAAGAAGTGAAAGAAGAAAAGTACAGTTGCAAGCACATTTGTGAACATTATTGTATCTTCAATGAAGTAATTAATACAATGGCAGAAAGTTTATGAAGTTCTTTTGTCAGCTAACCAACTCTTATACTAGTTGATTGTGGAGACAAATAGAAATGCAGTCATTATTCTGTCTTGGATTGGAGTTGTTTACTCCTTCAGGGCTACTGTCTCCTTAGTTTCTGGGTCCCTTTCCTCTTGGGATTCTCCTGGAATGAGGAGGCTGAGACCACTAAGGGTTTTGCAAAGGACCTACCATTTGGGGCTCAAATCTTGACACTCATTTTAGATATAGTGGGAAGAGTTGGAGACATGTTTGGTCTAAGAGAGCATGAAAAAGCTCATTCTCTCAATTATTTTAGTAAGTAAGTAAGTACGTAATCAAGTCCATGCAGAGAATAACTCTGATAGTATGATAACTATTAGAGTAATTTAACCCACACATTTAGAGAGATACATTTTGGTTGTTAAGGATTATTATGAAGTGGCTGGAGAAAAAATACTGCGCTGGATGCTGAAATTCTGGTTACCTATGATCTGTCCCAAGCTTCTGCTAGGAGTGATTTCTGGAATACAAAGTCAGGAATAGCCTCTGAACAGAGCCCAGATAGGTTCAATCCTCACCCTCAGGCCCAAAGAAGGATTGCTTGGAGCAACAGCACTTCCCTCCAAATGGGAACCCATCATGTTAACGAGTGTTTTCTGGCCAGACAGCAATGCAGTTATTGATTTGGACTTGCAAGTGCCAATTTCCATTCATCATAGCCCCTTCTTTATTTGTTGGGCAAATTATACACTTGGGCAAGCTACACAAAATTAGACAGCATGACTCGCAGGACCAAGTCAGAGGATGAAGCTTTGTCCTGGCCCCAGTTTGCCTGGTGCTGTTTGTCATGAGTGGGGCACTGGATGTCAGGTTCATTGTTCTGTGTTCTTGTCTGCTCTGTCTCACTGCCACTTCCACTTTTCAGACTTGACTATGGTTAGACAAACACTGGTCACTTCATGTTTTGACATAAAAGTAGCCCAGTGCCACACCAGAAAACTGTTTCATGTTAAACTCAAACCCAAATCTTTGCTTTCTAAATAAAACTTGATAATTTTATGCAGAGAAAGAACAATTTTTTTAAAAAAATCATATTTAAGTGCCTTTATCATACTTTAGATATACATGGATAGAATAATTTTTATTATCTCTCAGATATCATTTAGATGTAGCAAATCAAGCTTCCTTTGAAAATCCCAATCTTGCATCGTAGAGTTTGTTCGTTGGTTGTTTTTGAATAAGATGCAGCCACTATTTCTTTATTTCTAGGGACCAACTCAAGGTTTGATTTTTACCATGTGGCAGAGTACATGGATCAACCCTTTGCATTAGACATTGCCATTTTCCTTTTCTACTTTGGCTTGGGGATGGAGTTAACTTGCCTAAGAATGGCAGGAGTTATTCTTTTACAACAGCTTGAGGATAAAAATGAGAATACACTTTGGGCCAACCCAGAGGTAAGTAAATGGCAGCTGAAGGCATCAAGTTCGAATTAAATTCTTGGGCCTGTAGAATAGTGGCCTCAATGAGGATCAAAGTGATGCTTTTCTTCCCCGGCGCTTCTTTGTGACAAACATATTATGTGGGCTCCACTACTTCATTTGTCTGCTGCAGATCCACTTTATCAGGCCAGAGTAAAAAGAATTGATGTGTCTGCATAGATAAAGTAAATGGAAACTCAGGACGCATTCCAATATGTTGTACTTTGATATATTTTGCAAACCTGAGAGCAGCCAGTGTAACACTAGTTACTGTTTGTATTTAAATATTGTACATTAGAAGACCTTTGAAAGGGTGTTTTATAATGTTCTCTCTCTTTTTTCTTTTTAGCACCTATTGGCTATCAGATGGTCCCCCCCTTTTTTTTAATTTTTTGTCTCTATTGTGTTCACAAATATTTTGAACGTCTGGTCTTTCAGAAACTTTTGTCTCAATAGCAAGTCAGATAAAGCAAGGTTTTTTATTTTTTTCAGGGTGAACACGTAATTGGAAATTGCAAGAGTTGCTTGCCTTTCCCCAAAGTGCCCATCCTTTACAGGATTAGGGGTGATCTCCTAAATTTAATTTCTCTTCCTGAATTTCCTGTTTTTTCAGTCCTTGTGGTTGGATTTCAGAGAACTTGTAGAGTCAGTGCAGTCAATAGATCTTCTCTTATTTTAGTTCAACAGCAGCCTATATTTGCAGATAGAAGAAATTATAGCAAGTTTAACATTTTTTCTGTGTTTTAATAGATTAACCAAATAAAAATGTTGTTATAAAAGTTGCAAAAAATGATGCTAGGACATATGATTGAGTTCACATTAGTAGTCCAGAATCATAGATGGAAATTGAATGATAAAATTGCTTATGTTCCAAAATGTGGGCATTAGTCATATTTAAGGCCTCATGTTTGAGAACAAATCAATTCCTGACAGATCACTTATTCCAAAATATATGCTGCATAAATCTTTTCTTCAAAAAATTTTCCATCATCAAAACTAGAATCCTGGACAATATTATGTGACCAGTAACCTCCCCACAAATGCCCATGGTTCATTATTTGAGTGTTTTACATATTATATTTTAGTCACTATTTTCTTCTGCGTGTCTCAATAGCTGCTTCCCCCATTCTTTTCTTTTCTTTTCTTTTTTACTATAGATACAATGAAAAATCTTGAATTCGAAGGCAGGAGAAACTTTTCCTTTGGAGTCTGGTTGATGAGGTCACACTGGCCTCTGCTTGGTGCCTACGGAGCCCCTCACAAACCAATGGTGCCCCCAGAACCTCCTTTTATCCACACACTGAGGGGCAAGGAAATCCACTGCTGATAATGCTGCTGATTGTGGGCTCCATAGAGATGCCTCCGCCTAGGAGAGGAAGACAAGCTGAGCACTCAGATCCCAGCAGGGGAACATGATCCAGGTGGAAATATCCTAATGGAAAGTGTGGCTCTGGGATGCGAGTTGGGAATGAGGAACAGTGTAGCTCGGCTGCACCAACAGTCATTCAATATCATCTCGCACTTGCTAGCCTGGAACTTTCAGACAGATTTATGGATATGGAAAAATGGGCTATGAAAGGGAAGAGTCAATCCAGAGCCTGCATATGAACTGAATCTTCCATTTCCTAGACCCACATGTAGAGGACTAAAGCTGCCTTTGACAATATAAAAGTCCTTTTCATTGCTGTATGCAAGAGGGATCTATTTGATTTGGATAAGAGTTCCAAATGCTAAGTCTTGTTGGTCCAAGGCAAAACTTCTAGGAAAGAGGACAGAAGCAATGAATTCATACAGAAATACTCTGTGTACAAAGAAACATAGTTTTAAGAGCATCTATGCAGGCATTTCAGGTGAGATGGGTGCTCCATTTTATAAATGGAACTCAAGTTTTGTCAATAATCCTAACAAGAGGGATTAAAATATTCAAGATATATGTTCCTTAAAAATATGGCTTATGGAGTTGGCTCTCAGTGAGTTCAGGACAGACTGGTGACAGCAGAAAGGCCAAGTGTGTTTATTCTGCATATGAGTACACATTGGATAGTCAGACAGAGGCTTGACATTTTATTCTAGACATCTATAAAGTCATATTCCCCACTCCTATTGTTTGGTAACCTAGTTAAAGAGCATCTCAACTTCTAAGAGAAGCAAAAATTTTTATTTTCATTCAAATACTCTGAAGCCCACAATAATGTGGGGCACCCAGAACTCCAGTAAAGTTGAAGTCACAAAGGAGCCAATTGCAGACTGTGGTGGTCCAAAGAACAGGCTGGCATCCTGGCCAGAGAGGGTAGAGTGGCTTGAGATGGGGGTTCTTTAAAGAACATCAGTGCAGGCACCACAGGGCTCGGCTTTCAGCTGTTCCAAATGTCACACCATTGTTCCCTGGGTTCCAAATGCCATTGATTCTGCTGGTCTCTGCAGTGACATTTTCTAAGTTCAGATGGCAGAGAGGAACCTTGGAGAGGGACGTGGACCAGCAGGGACTCATCCTGAAAGAAGTCAGAGCACAGGGGGGATGTGGCCCAGAGCCTCGTCAAAATGTGGGTGTCAGTCTGCAACCCTTTAACCTGCCTGAGGCCTTTCTCTCCACTCAGGAGCTCTGGACTCCAGACAGAAATGAGTAGCCCTGCTAACTAGCGCGCCAGAACAGGAGACCTACACAAGGCAGGCCTGGCATGGCCTAGCTGTCTCAGGTAAGAAACGTCTGAGCTGGAAGCCAAGTGCAGGGAGACCTTGTCTGAACCCTTGCCGGGAGCCACTGAGGGACTCTGGGCAGGTCATTTAATCAGGAGCAGTCTCAGTTTCTTTACCTGTAAGGAGAGAAGGACGATGGGCCGATCTTGACAGTGGGTCTTAGTTCTAAAGTTTTGTGAGACCTGAGCAAGAGGTGCCGTATTGTCTCTGGCATGGGACTTGATTTCTAGCAAAAGGACCTTTGGAAATAGCCAAGTCTGCTCCTGGAGTTGAGAACTTGTAAGACGGGTTTTATCGGCCTTTTGGGGGGATGTCACAATTTCAGACAGCCCCTAGAAATGGGAAGCCCTTGCCAGAGTTGGAAACAGCTAATGTTGAGTTTTCCTTCTCTGTGACAGAAACTTTGGATGCTTTGTCTTAACTAAATCTTCTGACAGCTTCCTGAAGGGGATGCAAGTTGGTTCCATTTTATAGAGGAGAGGTTAGCATTGCAGAGTTTGAGAATTTGTTGAGTCACCTGGTCCCAGGCTCATGGATTTCAACATTAAAGGGTTTTTAGCTAAGCTACATTATAGCAGCTGAGAGCTCTGCTGAGTAGGGAGGTGGAAGCAAGGGATTAGTTCAGTAGCACCCATGTGCCACATTTAATCCATATTCAGAATGAATTATGTCACATTATTTAATCTGGATTCAGAACGAAAGATAACCTGTTCTCATCCAGAACTACAGGACTCAAAGAGCAATTGATTCATACAACCCAGCAGCCCAGGATGGCCCACTACCCAGTTTTGTAAATAAAGTTTTATTAATGTATCATCATGTTCATTATTCACATAGCATCTGTTTTCAAGTGACAAGAGGTGATCTGAGTAACTGTGAGAGACATAGAATAGTCTATATACCTGATCTTTCCTTTCACTTGCTTTGTTCAAACTTGGGGAGATTGTTTCCTCTTGGCAGGAAATGCTGGACATACTACTTGCTGAAGGGTTTCTAGAGAATTCCCACATTCTCAGCAATTAAAGTGAAGTCAAGGGGATGACCAAAGAGATAGCATAGCAAGTAGGGTGTTTACCTTGCATATGGCCAACTTTCATTTGATCCCCAATATCCCATATGGTTCCATGAGACCTACCAGGAGTAATTCCTAAGTACAGATACAGAAATAACCCCTGAGAATTGCTAGTTATTGCCCTAAACAAACAAACAACAAACAAAAATAAGGCAGAGTCAAGAACTGCAAATGTCTTGTACTGACTGTGTGTGGCAGTGATTTTAGCTCTTCCATTTGCGATCATGTACAGAGTTAGTTAAGGTAATTCTTCTCACTGCAGAGATGACTGAATATGACAGTACTGAGGCCTTGCAGGGCCAGACCTCATGTATCCTAGTTTCTAGGTCCTAGGCACATTGGCATCACCCAGCATTGCTCTGTTTCTGCCACTTCTTGAGTGCCCCAAACTATTCTGGGAGGCAGAATATGAATAGAACAAGTAGGTTTCTTATTCCCTCATCAACAGAGAGGTAAAATGACCCAGCCTGGGTTAGTCCTAGAAAAATCTCAGATAGAGAACAGAAAGCAAAGCCTCCTGTTTTTCAGAAGCAGATTCTATTCTGCAAAACCATGACTTCTTCTAGGACTTGCTGAGGCTTACTCATCATGAGGATGCTCATGTTTAATGAACTGTGCATCATATTTCCGGAATCCAATTATTTCTTGGGATGATACCTGGCAAAAGGAGCCAACTCCCAGGGGCACATCTTCACAATAGACTTACTTTGAGATAGATCAGGACACAATGTTTAGGCCAGAGATTGGGTTTCTGCAGAACAGAACAGACCAGAACATTAAGTACATCGTTAAGGCTTGGACTTCCATCTACAGAGCTAGACATGCTGCCGGTTTTTGTTCCACCACTGTCAGAATTCACATAGTCATCTTGTTAGCATCCCAAAAGGACGCTGACATCCATCCAAGGCTTAGCTTCATTTCCAGACTGCCAGAGAGCAGTAATTAACTGAGCAAGAGACAAAGTTCTCAAGAACTGAGTGACTTGCTGAACAGATGTGGACACTGAGTCCAAGCTGACACCTATGAAGATTGTGACTTCACTAAGCGTTATCAGTGGCTTGCTATCAAATGCAGCCATTGGATTGAGACCTAGCTGATGTCATCATTAAGTCTTAACAATAAAATATAAGGACAAGGGATGAGCTGGCAGGAAAGAGGAAGAAAACTCATTATTTTTCTTCCTCAAACTAACTTTTTACATACTATGTAGTTGTTTCCGACACACCATATGATCATTTGTTCTGAATCTCTTCGAAGTAAGAACATCATTAGTACAATTTTCCTGTTGGCCATGAGAGTGGGAGGGAAAAGATATTGGTCTAGACTAATTTTTTTTCAATCTTGGAATTTGAAACAGGTGTTTGACACAGAATTTGGTAGATTCCAATAAAGCTGAATTCCCTGAATAATTGCTCTTAAGACTGTACAACTTTTAAGTATCTTAATTTTCTGTACAAAAAGCTAGAATCATTAATGTGGATGCTACCTTTGCTTTTATTTTTCCTTGAGGAAAGAAATGGCACATTTATGTTCAGGTTCAAGCAAGAAATATATTTATGATTTGGGGATGATAGTGGCAGAGTTGGTGGTATATAAAAGAAACTAGTAAAGATATAACTATGAGTCATAATTAACTATAGAATACCAGTTGTTGGGGCCAGAGCTGTGGCGCAAGTGGTAAGGTATCTGCCTTGCCCGTGAAAGCCTAGGATGAACTGCGGTTTGATCCCCCGGCATCCCATATGGTCCCCCAAGCCAGGAGCGATTTCTGAGTGCATAGCCAGGAGTAACCCCTGAGCGTCAGAGGGTGTGCCCCCACAAAACAAAACAAATAAACAAAAAAAGAATACCAGTTGCATAGTGTACTCTACACTCCATTATATAACTACTGCTGTAGTGACCTACTTTTAGTTATAATCAGAGCTGGAACTTAGAGTGGAGGAGGGGGAAGTTAGTTCTGAATAGTTCTGCAGCATTTCTGGGTATTTTAAATTTTATTCCTAAGTGGAAGTCCCTGCCTAGTATGGTCACTTGACTTCCCAGCTTGGTCTGATGGATCATCTCCTTTATAAGCTCCTTGTCTACTCATCTTCTAAATCTGTCTCTTCCTCAGTGGCATAGAATTTCTTTGGGTTTATGACACTACTGAACTATACCTTGATTTCTTTCTGGTAAAGTTTAGGACATGGTGACCCAGGCAATTGCATATTCAGCTGCCACTTTGGTGATTATCCTTGATTTCATAGTCTCTCAACTCATTTAAGTTGATTTCTTTTTCACCACTAGATAGGGTTCTCATTGATATTCAAGGCTTTCAGCTTGAAGTCCCTTTCCTCTGAAAGACAGTAATCATCTTTAGTTTTTGGGCCACACCCAGCAGTGCTCAGGGGTTACTCCTGGCTGTCTGCTCAGAAATAGCTCCTGGAAGGCACGGGGGACCATATGGGACACCGAGATTCGAACCAACCACCTTAGGTCCTGGATCGGCTGCTTGCAAGGCAAACACCGCTGTGCTATCTCTCCGGGCCCTAGTAATCATCTTAATGGCAGGAAATGTTTCCATATTATTCACATTCCAATGTTTTATTTCTCAATGGAAATTAGACCACATAGCATGTGCTCAACAAGTATCAGATGCCTGGATGAATAGATGGTTGGATGGATGGATGGATGGATGGATGGATGGATGGATGGATGGATGGATGGATGGTTAACTAATGCCCACTATAGAGGAAATACTCCTATAATACTTATGCCAAATACTCCCATATACTTATGCCATCATATTCTCATAATATGTCTGAAAAAGTGGACTTTATCTTGGCTTCTTCAAAACCCACAGAATTTAATTCACTTGTATACAAATAATGAGAAATTTATAAAATAATTGGAAATAATTAATGATAAGTGTAATAGACTAACATCTTAGACATCTGGAAGCTTTTCTGCATTGTAGAATTAAATAATCTAGATGCAAACACTCTAAAATATGCATGACACAAACATTTTAAAAGCATCTTAGACAAATGTTTTCTTAGACAAATGTTAAAGGCCCACTATATCACAGAAAAATCTCAGTGACTTGCATTTATGTTTTCCCCTTGTTGGGTCAATTTTCAGATACTTTTTCACAGAAATTAAAAATGGGTTACTTTTAATTTCTCTAGAGGTATGTCAGTAATGGAAAATGAGGCAGCTTCATATGATCGAATAAACACCAAAGCCAAAATTGTATGACTTGCTGGGAAAATCTTTCCCTTTATAACATAAGTTTCCACATCTGTGCATATATCAGATGAGACTGGGTGATCTTTCAGATTTCAGGAAAAGTTTTTTTCCTGGACTCCTTTCTCTCAGTGAGCCAATATGTGATCATTCTTGCAGTGGGTTCTAGATTATGTACCCAACATTCAGATCACCCATAAAGGAAGGCAGCACATCCAATCTGCACTGATCATCAGTATAGAGGGTAATAGTCCCAGGAAAAATTGAAATATTTCTGACTCCACCTGAAAGTATGTCAATATGAAATAAAACTTCCATTTTCAATTAAAATTTTAACCCCCTTCTCCACTATCTGTTTACATATGTGAATATTGTAATTCATATGTACTGTATAAACACTTTCCTTAATTTTATGGAACCTTTGTCAGTGCCTAAAATATAGGTTTCATTATATATACATATATACAACATATATATATATGTATATATATATATATACACACATATACTGGTTTGAGGATAATATTCAGTGGCTCTTCATCAGGGGTTACTCTTAGTCATCTCAGGGAACTATATGGGGTCCTGGGGACAGAAACAAATCAACTCATGTCCGGTGAGGTAGCGCTAGATGTTAAGGTGTCTGCCTTGCAAGCGCTAGCCAAGGAAAGACCGAGGTTCAATCCCCCGGGGTCCCATATGATCCCCCCAAGCCAGGGGCAATTTCTGAGCACTTAGCCAGGGGTAACCCCTGAGCATCAAACGGGTGTGGCCAAAAAAAAAAAAAGAAAGAAAAACACAAATCAACTCATGTACAGCAAACACCCTTTCTACTGGCCCCTCTCCTGGTCCCTAGACCCCATCATCTTTAAGAACCTTATCAGGGACACAAATGGCAATAATATAAATCAAGCCTGCATTCAATATGCTACTACTCTGACCTGGGTTTTCCCATTTTCAACTTAAAACACAGTTGATCCACTTCACTGTAGAGCTGCAAGCAAACCATAACTCAGTAATTTTTTGTAGTTTTTTGCTTGTTTGTTTTGTTTTTAAGTAACATCTTGGCTTCTTGTTTTCAGAGTTCCCTAAGCTTGGGGGAGGTGGAGACAGATTTTGTCCCTTTGGGTTTCATCTTGCATCTGTTTTTTATTTCAGTCCCTGGCTCTTGCGATCCATTTTAATGGAGAATAAAGTTTGATTTCCAAGGTGGTTATTCTGTCTGTACCCAGTGACTCAGAGGCCAGGACGGTGATGACTATACAGTAGTTTACTTTGAAAAGAAATCGGACTGTTGGAGCAGCTAATACGGGAAGATGTATCACCAGGCTGAATAATTGTGACAAGCATAGACCGTATCAAGGTCTGTTTGTTTGCACAATGCCCTCCTGCATTAAGAAAGCCGTCCCAGCTGTCTTGGGCTCTGGATCGTCCATTTCATCACTTGACACTCCAGCAGATGTTATGGATTGATAACAGACTTCACTTCATTCACTCCACATCTAAGATTACCTCTGCAAAAAAAAAAAAAAAGTCTAATACATTATAACCCTCCCAGCCATTTGTTAAAAAAAAAACCCAGCAATTTATTCTCCTTTTTAGCATGAAATCCCAACCCCTCCCCTTGAAGGAACAGCCTATTTTAAAAGGGTCATTTAACACATTCATTGCCTGGGTTCTCTGAATCCCAGAAACACTAGAGGATAATGATGTAATTGAATTCGGAAAAGATCAGATTGGGTGATGGTGACGTCTCTCTCTGGAGAAGATGCTACTGCTTTGACAAATAGAGCTGGGTGTCCCAGCCCCCGGGGGAGGGGGAGAAGCACCAAGGCTTCTGGGCATCTGCAAAACCAGAGCTCAGGGTGGCCTCTTACAGGAAGCATAAAACGGATGTGAATCTGAACAGACTTCTCCCCGAGACTAAACCCCCTTCATTCTCCTAACGAAAACAAAGAAGGATGGGCCTGTGGCTTCAAGGCCACTTGAGGAAGCAGTAGGCAAGACAGGGCACTCCTACCTGCAAACAGATTGTATGAGAAGAGAGAATGATAAGGCTCACATAGGCACCCCAGAAACTTTTCCTGGAGGAGATGGCTTGGCACAGGAATTGTGTAAATTTACTCTTCACTGTAGAAGAGACCCATGCTAAATACCAGTTCCAAGTACAGCATGGCAGGAAGGTCTACGGATGATGGCCTTTAATTGCAACAAGCACGTATGGATCACCCATTCTCCTTCCATCTATTTCTCAATTCAAGGAGTTTGTGGGTACACCTGCTATTCTTAGAGTCTGGTCTGTGTCCACTCTACCACTTCTACAATATAAAGAACACTCAGAGGATGTAAGAGAGAGCACTCCGAAGACATTCAGCATAGGGGCAGCTGAAGCCAGGCTGTCTTCCAGATGGTCCTATCATTTTAATGACAGTATCATTGTTCACTTCTCACCTTCACATGAGTAAAAATGGTGCTCAGTTAGGGAAACTTTCCAGAAAATTTTACGTCCTCAGTTTTGGAGAGAAAAATTGCTTCCCAGTGGTGCTGAAGATAGAAACCCAGGAACCCCTCTGGGCAATTCTTGGTCACCCGTGCGAGGTGGTCAATGTGAGGCCCAAGGATGTGGCGCAGATATAGACTCGGGTGTCAGGGAACACATGGGATATCCTGGGGAAACTTTTTCGACTCCGGAACCACACTCAGTGGTGCTGAGGTAGCCATGTGGCACTAGGGATTGAACCCTGGTCAAATGCATGCAAGTTTACCAGGCAGCATCTTAGTTTGTTTGTTTGTTTTTTGTCTTTTTTATTTTTTATTTTATTTAAACAACTTTATTACATACATGATTGTGTTTGGGTTTCAGTCATGTAAAGAACACCATCCATCACCAGTGCAACATTGCCATCACCAGTGTCCCAAATCTCCCTCCTCCCCATCCAATCCCCGCCTGTACTCTAGACAGGCTTTCTATTTCCCTCATACATTCTCATTATTAGGATAGTTCAAAACGTAGTTATTTCTCTAACTAAACTCATCCCTGTTTGTGGTGAGCTTCATGAGGTAAGCTGTAGCTTCCAGCTCTTTTCTCTTTTGTGTCTGAAATTTATTATTGCAAGAATGTCTTTCATTTTTCTTAAAACCCATAGATCAGTGAGACCATTCTTTCTCTCTCTCTCTCTGACTTATTTCACTCAGCATAATAGATTCCATGTTCATCCATGTATAGGAAAATTTCATGACTTCATCTCTCCTGACAGCTGCATAATATTCCATTGTGTATATGTACCACAGTTTCTTTAGCCATTCATCTGTTGAAGGGTATCTTGGCTGTTTCCAGAGTCTTGCTATGGTAAATAGTGCTGCAATGAATATAGGTGTAAGGAAGGGGTTTTTGTATTGTATTTTTCTGTTCCTAGGGTATATTCCTAGGAGTGGAATAGCTGGGTCATATGGAAGCTCGATTTCCTCTTTTTGGAGGAATCTACATATTGCTTTCCATAAAGGTTGAACTAGATGGCATTCTGACCAGCAGTGGATAAGAGTTCCTTTCTCTCCACAATCCCTGCCAACACTGCTTGTTCTCATTCTTGGTGATGTTTGATCTTGGTGATCTCTGTGGTATGAGGTGGTACCTCATAGTTGTTTTGATTTGCATCTCGCTGAAGATTAGTGATGTGGAGCATTTTTTCATGTATCTTTTGGCCATATATATTTCTTCTTTGTCAAAGTGTCTGTCCATTTCTTCTCCCCATTTTTTAGTGGGATTAGATGTTTTTTTCTTGTAAAGTTCTGTCAGTGCCTTGTATATTTTGGAGATTAGCCCCTTATCTGATGGGTATTAGGCGAATAGTTTCTCCCACTCAGTGGATAGCTCTTGTATCCTGGGTGCTATTTCTTTTGAGGTGCAGAAGCTTCTCAGTTTAATATATTCCCATCTGTTAATCTCTGCTTTCACTTGATTGGAGAGTGCAGTTTCCTCCTCGAAGATGCCTTTAGTCTCAATGTTCTGGAGTGTTTTACCTACGTGCTATTCTATATATCTTGTGGTTTCGGGTCTGATATTGAGGTCTTTCATCCATTTGGATTTAACCTTTGGACATGATGTTAGCTGGGGGTCTAAGTTCAATTTTTACAAGTGGCTACCCAGTAGTGCCAACACCACTTGTTGAAGAGGCTTTCTTTGCTCCATTTAAGATTTCTTCTTCCTTTAGCAAAAATTAGGTGATTGTATATCTGGGGAACATTCTCTGAGTATTCAAGCCTATTCCACTGATCTGAGGGCCTGTCCTTATTCCAATACCATGCTGTTTTGATAACTATTGCTTTGTAGTAAAGTTTAAAGTTGGGGAAAGTAATTCCTCCCATATTTTTTCCCAATGATTGCTTTAGCTATTCTAGGGTGTTTATTGTTCCAAATAAATTTCAAAAGTGCCTGATCCACAT
Organism: Suncus etruscus; assembly: GCF_024139225.1. Classification (NCBI taxonomy): domain Eukaryota; kingdom Metazoa; phylum Chordata; class Mammalia; order Eulipotyphla; family Soricidae; genus Suncus; species Suncus etruscus. Next base: position 18,330,704 of record NC_064854.1, on the reverse strand, counting down.
CTTTGAAGAATGTCATGGGTATCTTTAGAGGGATCACATTAAATCTGTACAATGCTTTGGGTAGTATTGCCATTTTAATGATGTTAATCCTGCCAATCCATAAGCAGGGTATGTGCTTCCATTTCTGCGTGTCCTCTCTTGTTTCTTGAAGCAGAGTTTTATACTTTTCTTTGTATAGGTCCTTCACATTTTTAGTCAAGTTGATTCCAAGATATTTGAGTTTGTGTGGCACTATTGTGAATGGGGTTGTTTTCTTAATGTCCATTTTTTCCTTATTACTATTGGTGTATAGAAAGGCCATCGATTTTTGTGTGTTAATTTTGTAGCCTGCCACCTTGCTATATGAGTCTATTGTTTCTAGAAGCTTTTTGATAGAGACTTTAGGATTTTCTAAGTAGAGTATCATGTCACCTGCAAACAGCAAGAGCTTGACTTCTTCCTTTCCTATCTGATTCCCTTGATATCTTTTTCTTGTCTAATCGCTATAGCAAGTACTTCCAGTGCTATGTTGAATAGGAGTGGTGAGAGAGGACAGCCTTGTCTTGTGCCAGAATTTAGAGGAAAGGCTTTCAGTTCTTCTCCATTGAGGACAATATTTGCCTCTGGCTTGTGGTAGATGGCCTTAACTATATTAAGAAAGGTTCCTTCCATTCCCATCTTGCTGAGAGTTTTGATCAAGAATGGGTGTTGGACCTTATCAAATGCTTTCTCTGCGTCTATTGATATGATTATTTTATTTTTATTTTTCTTGTTGTTGATGTTGTTTATTATGTTGATAGATTTACGGATGTTAAATCATCCTTGCATTCCTGGGATGAAACCTACTTGATCGTAGTGGATGAACTTCTTAATGAGGCATTGAATTCTATTTGCCAGTATTTTGTTTAGGATCTTTGCATCTGTATTCATCAGCGATATTGGTCTGTAATTTTCTTTTTTCATAGCATCTCTGTCTGGTTTAGGTATCAAGGTGATGTTGGCTTCAAAAAAGCTATTTGGAAGTGTTCCTGTTTTTTCGATTTCATGAAAGTGTCTTGCCAGGATTGGTAGTAGTTCCTCTTGAAAGGTTTGAAAGAATTCATTAGTAAATCCATCTGGGCCTGGGCTTTTGTTTTTGGGCAGACATTTGATTACTGTCTTAATTTCCTCAATAGTGATGGGTGTGTTTAGATATGCTACATCCTCTTAATTCAACAGTGGAATATTATAAGAGTCCAAAAATTTATCCACTACTTCCAGGTTTTCATTTTTAGTGGCATAGAGTTTCTCAAAGTAGTTTCTGATTACCCTTTGAATCTCTGTCATATCAGTAGTGATCTCTCCTTTTTCATTCCTAATATGAGTTATCAAGTTTCTCTCTCTCTCTCTTTGTTAGTTTTGCCAGTTGTCTATCAATCTTGCTTATTTTCTCAAAGAACCAACTTCTGCTTTTGTTGATCTTTTGGATTGTTTTTCGGGTTTCCACTTCATTGATTTCTGCTCTTAGCTTTGTTATTTCCTTCTGTCTCCCTATTTTTGGGTCCTTTTGTTGAGTACTTTCTAATTCTATGAGCTGCGTCATTATGCTATTCAGGTATGCACCTTCTTCTTTCGTGATGTGTGCTTGCAGAGCTATAAATTTTCTTCTCAGTACCGCTTTTGCTGTGTCCCATAGGTTCTGATAGTTTGTGTCTCCATTGTCATTTGTTTTCAGGAAGGTTTTGATTTCCTTTTTGATTTCATCTCGACCCACTGGTTATTCAGTATTAGGCTGTTTAACTTCCAAGTATTAAAGTTTTTCTTCTGTGTTCCTTTGTAGTTCACATATAATTTCAGGGCCTTTTGGTCAGCAAAGGTAGCCTGCAAAATTTCTATCCTCTTGATATTATGGAGGCATGTTTTATGAGCTAGCATGTAGTCTATCCTGGAGAATGTCCCATGTACATTAAAGAAGAATGTGTATCCAGGCTTCTGGGGGTGGAGTGTCCTGTATATATTTACTAGGCCTCTTTCTTCCATTTCTCTTTTTAGGTATATTATATTTTTGTTGGGTTTCAGTTTGGTTGACCTGTCAAGTGTTGACAATGCCATGTAGAGTTTTCCCACAATTATTGTATTGTTACTGCTATTATTTTTCAGATTTGTCAAAAATTTCATTAAATATTTTGCTGGCCCCTCATTTGGTGCATATATGTTTAGGAGAGTGATTTCTTCCTGCTCTACATATCCCTTGATTAATACAAAATGTCCATCTTTGTTCCTTACAACTTTCCTAAGTATAAAGTTTGCATCATCTGATATTAGTATGGCCACTCCAGCTTTTTTATGGGTGTTGTTTGCTTCGATGATTTTTCTCCAGCCTTTTATTTTGAGTCTATGTTTGTTCTGACTATTCAGGTGCGTTTCTTGTTGGGTTGAGTTTTTTGATCCATTTAGCCATTCTGTGTCCCTTAAATGGTGCATTTAGTCCATTGACATTGAGAGAAAGAATTGTCCTGGGAGTTAGTGTCATCTTTATATCGAAGTTTGGTGTGTTTCTTGGTCAGTCTTGTCTTAAAGTAGGCCATTCAGTTTTTCTTTTAAGAATGGTTTTGAGTCAAAAAACAAACAAACAAACAAACAAAAGAATGGTTTTGAGTCTGTAAAGTTTCTGAGCTGTTGTTTTTCTGTGAAACCATGTATTGTGCCTTCAAACCTGAAAGTGAGTTTTTGCTGGGTGCAGTATTGTAGGTGAAGCATTTATTTTATTGAGTTTTGTCACTATGTCCCACCACTGCCTTCTGGCCTTGAGGGTCTCTGGTGACAGGTCTGCAGTAAATCTCAAGGATGTTCCCTTGAATGTAATTTCTCTTTTCAATTTTGCTGCTTTCAGAATTCTGTCTCTATCTGTGGGATTCATCATTGTGACTAGGATGTGTCTTGGGATGTTTTTTCTCGGGTCTCTTTTAGTTGGTACTCTTTGGGCATGCAGGATTTGATCGCATGTATTCTTTACCTCTGTTAGTTTCTCTTTAATGATGTTATTGACCATTGATTCTTCCTGGAGATTTTCTTCCTGGGTCTCTGGGACCTCAATGATTCTTAAGTTGTTTTTATTGAGCTTATCATAGATTTCTATTTTCATCTGTTCCCATTCTTTGAGTAATTTTTCCATTGTTTGATCATTTGCTTTAAGGCTTTTTTTCCAATTTCTTCTGATGTATGGAATTGTTATTCATCTCATCTTCCAGTGTACTAATTCTATCCTCAGCTGCTGTTAACCCATGGGAAAGCTCAACCATGTTTTTATTTAATTCATCTACTGAGTTTTTCTGACTGATATTTGACCTGAAATTTCAGTTTGGAGTTTTCTGATTTCTATCTTCATATTCTCTTGATTCTTATTAGTGTTCTCTGCTATACTTTCTTTGAGTTTTTTGAACAGCTTCCATATTGCGACTCTAAACTCCTTATCTGAGAGACTGACTAGTTGGTTGGTCATGTTCAATTAATCAGAGTTTCCGTCATCATTCTCTATGTCTGGTGCTGGCCTGCGTTGTTTCCCCATTGTCACACTTGTATTGTGGGTTTTTCTACATGTTGTGGTAAATGATGTGCACGGCTGTGAATCGGAGCGGCCAAGCTCCTCTGGCTCCTCCCTTTCTGGGCGTGTAAACTCACCTCCAGGGAAGACTCCAGGGAAGGCGAGCCGTCAGCAGATGAGCCACACACAGGATGAAATCAGGCCAAAAATGCAGCACAGCACAGAAGACAGGCAGATAGGGGTGCTGGCATCTGAGTTCCCAGAAATTCTTTAGAACTTTAATCCTAGTCTGAAATGGGTAATCCCCTCAGATGGTTGGGGCTTCCCATCCTCTTACTGACAAAGTTGAAAAAGCTTGAAGCCTCCAAAACCTTCACTGTGGTCTCTAGGGTCACCCAGAAATTGACATTCACTTCTGAAGCAGGCAGGATCAATGGCAGGATCGCTGATGAAATCCAGTCTCAGGCAGCTGAAAACAGCATGACCCAAGATGGCTTCTGCACCCTTCTGACTCCTGGAAAAAAACAGCAGGAATCAGTGTGTATGTCCCGACCCACCTCTGAAGCAGGTAGGATCGCTGGCAGGAACACAGATGAAATCCAGTCTCAGACAGCTCTGAAGCTGGCAGGATTAACAGCAGGAACGCTGATGAAATCTAGTCTCAGGAAGCCCTGAAGCAGGCAGGATCACCGGCAGGAAGGCTGATGAAATCCAGTCTCCGGCCAGGCAGCATCTTTGAAGTAAGGGTACTTCTGAGAATTGGGAATCACTCACATGAGCAGTTAAGATTCTGTTTCCGTGGAATACAACAGAAATGTGAATTATTTTCAATATAAAATATATAATTTGATCAAATTGTATTCAGGGACAACTATGATGTTAATAGCAGCCAAACTTTCAAACTTAGTTGGACTAGTCAGCATCTACTCCAAGTATTCAGGCAGGATCTCTCATATAAACAGCATAAGCTCAAAAAGAATTTGGAATCTGTCACATAAATAGCATCTGCTTAACAAAGAGTCCGGAATCTCTCACATAAATAGTATCATCTTAAAGGAGAATCTAGGATTTCTCACATAAAAATGACTCTAAAGGGGATACTCAAGCAAAGTGAGGGGAGTCTAGCAGGAGGAGGCTTGGCAAGCCCACGCCATGCCGGAGGCCTGCTTGGCCAGGCCTAGGGGGGGTGCGGGACTTGGGTAACCCCAGCACCCCTCTGCCGCCTTGCTCCAGATCTCCAGGGCTTTCCCGGGCCACACGCCTGGGCAAGCCGGTGAGTTGGGTCCCTTGGTGGAGCTTGAAGGTACCCTAGGCCTTCCCCCACTATCCATGCGGCTCCTTAGGGAGGGTCTGGGTGGGGCTCTGAACCTCTGGTCTCCCAGCTTCTTGAAGGATCTCTCCTTCCTGGGAGCCGGGAGTCTAGCAGGAGGAGGCTTGGCAAGCCCACGCCATGCCGGAGGCCTGCTTGGCCAGGCCTGGGGGGGGTGCGGGACTTGGGTAACCCCAGCACCCCTCTGCCGCCTTGCTCCAGATCTCCAGGGCTTTCCCGGGCCACACGCCTGGGCAAGCCGGTGAGTTGGGTCCCTTGGTGGAGCTTGAAGGTACCCTAGGCCTTCCCCCACTATCCATGCGGCTCCTTAGGGAGGTCTGGGTGGGGCTCTGAACCTCTGGTCTCCCAGCTTCTTGAAGGATCTCTCCTTCCTGGGAGCCGGGAGTCTAGCAGGAGGAGGTTTGGCTGGCACTGGTAATCTCTGTCCAGTCTACATTCTCAAGAAACATTAATAGTACTCTCACAAGAAACATTAATAGTACTCACTATCATTGAATTATGTTTTTATGTATGCAGAATGTCCATTTTGTACTCTGCCCTTTTGCATACCCCTTCATAAGTTCATATTTCTCTTTAACTTCTTTATCTTCTATCATCATTACTCCTTTTTTACCCTTTCTAACTTAAGTAGTATTGAGTCCTAATTCACAGACCAAAGTGGTGCCCTAGAGTTAACACCCACCCAACTATTTTAAAAGGCATAAAAATGACGCATATCTTTTCAACATTTTATGGGTGTTTTCTTTGACGGCTATAACTTTTGCTAAATACTTTCTTATACAGTGATGATTCCCCCCCCCCATGTTTTTTATCTTCTCTTTGTGAACTGCTCAATATGGAATTTGGTGTGAAAGAATCCCTCAGTTTAATACTTATGTTTTGAACCAAGTCATGGGTCTTGTTGGAAATGTTCTTATGCCCCCATATATCTGATAGCACCATGTGGCTTTATTACTTGTTTGCGTAGGCACACTAACATGGGAAAATACTATACATACTAATAAGTTCTTATCTAATAGAAGTGGGAACACACAAATCTTGTAGTGCAATGAGACCTTACACCCTGAACATTGACATAAAGACCTGGCACAGGCCTCAGAAGAATGGGCATTCTCCATTTACCCCTTGATCTACAGAAGACATTTACAAAACATCCAAGGTTGTATATAACATCACCCGGAGGCATTCCTGTACCAGGGACGACCCTACAGCTGCTCTGACATCGATCTACTCAAAAGAGACATCCCTTAACACTGAGAAGACAACAAGAACAATGACCTGCTTACTGGACAGGGCTTGCTGTATTGCCCCTTTATGGTGAGGTTTGTCTATAACATCACCTGGAAGCAATCCTCTACCACGGAAGACCCTACCACTGCTCAGACATCGTCCTGCTCAAAAGAGACTTCCCTTAACACTGAGAAGACTTAACAACAACAACCTGCTTACAGGACAGGGCTTCCTGCATTCCCCTTTCATGGTGAGGTGAAACGAGAAGGCACTCCACATCATGACTTCAATGTAGGACATGCAGATTCCAGAATCTTTAATACAGAAACATGAGACCAACAACAGAGACTGTGTGATAAGTGTGTTGGCGCTACGGACAATGTCTTGGAACGAACGATAACTTTCCTGAGGCCTAGAGCTGGTCTTATGCCAGGAAACTTCAAGGGTAGGATCTCTTTGTATTTAGGCCAAGGCTATTCCTTTCCATGCCTCTCATATTTTGGTGGGCCTATGCAAACAACAATTGCCACTCTAACACCGTTTTTACTGTGCTCCTTTGACTCTAATCCTTAAAACACACCCACTTAAAATTTGAGGTTAACTTAAGCTAATATGCATGTACATGGAAATGTAAAAAATACTATGCCTCTAATGTTTAAGGAGTTACGTAAGTTTGATGGCTTTAGATTGCCTTGTGTGCTGTTAAGAAATATTATAATGTGCTACAATCTGGGGACTTGAGGGACAAAGTAATTGCACATGGATTCTGTTTTATTTATCTTAACTTTCTTTGGTGAAAGTTCAAAGTTAAGATATCAGCAAGGGGACTTCTGATAATTATGTTATGGGTGATTGTCCTTCCACTGTAACTTTACCTTATCCTCTTTCTTTGCATCTTTTGTTCTCATAATTCATAATAAAAAATTATAAAACTGGAAAAAAAAAAGCAAAGTGAAATTAGAGTTGGATCAAAACTATTGCTTTTCTGCGGAAGGAATATCATATGATTTGAGTAGACTAAATACTGGTAGACTTTCTCTAAATCTGTAATTTTCACCTGTAAAATTATCTGCATTGGATAACCTAATTTTTTTTAAGTTTGAGTAATGACAACATTGAATGAGTGCCAACTGGAGCTTTCAACCACACTCTAGAGACCATGTGAGATGTTGTTACAAAAAATGGGGGAATAGAAATATAAAGCATAGGGGGTATGGAGAAAATGAATTTTGGGGTTCCAAGGAATGAGGTAGGAGGAGGCATTGCTGGGTGGGGACAGCTCAGAAGGCAGCTTAGAGATTGCCCATCTTAATCTGCCCTGAACACTGCACCTTTTAGTTCATCCCTCATCTGGCTTAGATGACATTTTCTACTTTACAAGATTATGTGTTGTCTTCAAACATCTGCGCTGCAAAGAACACAAGAGTTAATAACCTCTGGGCAGACATCTTTGGCCAAATAAGTAGAGGTTGTCTGTTTACCTAACATTTAAGTTGGAGTTGTTAGGTTGATAGACACCTACATTTAAACCCGTCATGATAATGATGATATAAAACCACTAATTATATCTTGCTGTAGGATCAGTCTTGTGTATAATATAATCTAAGATAAGATGCACAAGATTATGGAGTTTGGATTATAAAACTGAGATAAATTATAATATAGAGAACACCAGCTTTCCTAGGGCAGTCCATCTGGGGTGAATAAGAGAGTGAGGTAAAATTATCTTTAATTGGGGAGGAAGACAAAATATTTTCCTTGTGTGTCATGATAATCCTATTGTTGAACCTTCCCACCTAAGTTCTAAGATTTTCCATGATCTCCTTATGTCACTGTCATCTTTCTTTTGGTTGCTCTTCCAGTGAGAGATCAGTAGCAACAAGAGGGTACCCATTTCTGAACCCCCCCCCCAAGGGAAGGGGAAAACATTCCACTTCCTTATCTTATCTTTCAGCCTCATTAGTTGTGCCCACACTGACTGGGACTCTGTGACTATCATAATTATGGTATCTAGAAGAAATGAATCAGCTGGTGGATGAATTAACTTATTTTTTTTCTTGGAAGAAAACAGACACAGGAGTCACTGAGAGCTAAGATTCTTCTTAGCACAAAAGAGTCAAGGAACTTCTAGTCAAAACTTCATCAGTCCACAAAGATCTAAAAGAACTCTCCTGGAATGTCATTCCACCATCATGGAGATTTGTAAATCTCTTTTATGATATCTCCAGGTATTAGGGATTATTTGGAGCAATGAAGAGGAGAATGAAAATTGCAACCAGGTGACTTAATGACCTCAAGCAGCTTGTAGACCCAACAGAAGTAGAAAAAAAAATTAAGTCAAAAAAAATCAAAGCTCAGTGAAAAATAAATGTGACTTATACAATGTCACACTTTAAATCACTCCTATATTCTTGTAAAAATAAAGATGAGTGTTAAATTCTCATTCTACAAGATGAAGTAAAATAAATGTGCAAGTGGAAAGGAAACATAACTAAACAAAAATGATAGTGAGAGGGGAAGACAAGCAACTTAGAAGAAAAACCCAGAGAACATAGCACAAGGCTCTGGTTTGTGAACCCAAGAAAGTGAAATAAATTGAAGAGAAGTTACAATCATCTGATAATATTCGCAAATCTTTTTTTTTTTTACTTTACTGAAGACTTGAGTGTTCAAATTGGAGAACCAAGTTCTATCCAATGAATTAAAAACGATGCTTGCTTGATCTCTGTGATGGAAACACTGCCTTGAAAGCACTGTTATAATGATTACACACCTTAGTGCAGCAATAGTCATCAGAGATCAGGACTTGTCCTGTATAAGCCAAATAATTGAAAGAGTAGATTGACAGTCAAATCTACCCAGAGCAGAACTTGGTCAGACTCCCACAGTTTAGCTGCAACTGGAGCCTAAGACACACACCTGCAATTAGGTAAAGTTAATCTCAAGCAAACTAGTTTTCTTTCTTTCTTTTTGTTTGTTTGTTTTGTTTCATTTTGAGGCCACACCTGGTGTCGCTCAGGGGTTACTCCTGGCTATGTGCTCAGAAATCGCTACTGGCTTGGGGGATCATATGGGATGCCGGGGGATCAAACCACAGTCTGTCCTAGGTCAGCCGCATGCCAGGCAAATGCCCTACTGCTGTGCCACCACTCTGGCCCCAAGTTTTCTTTAAAAAAAAATAGCTTTGGTTTCGTTTCATTTCTTTTTTGTTCGTTTTGTTTTTGGGTCATACCCTGTGATGAGGTGTTACTCTTGGCTCTACACTCAAGAATCACTCATTTTTGGCAGGCTGAGGGGACCATGTGGGATGCTAGGAGTTGAACTGGGGTTGGCTGCATGCATGGCAAGCACTCTACCCACTGTGATATCACTTAAGTCCCAATGTTTTTCATGTCTTATCATGGAGTACAGTGGGACAACAAAGACAGAGTTCTTGGATGAAATACAGAGAATGTGGGTTGGGGCTTTACCCACCCATTTAGGGAATTCTCAAGAAAGTGAGAGGGAATAAGAAGTGAAGAGGAGTTGTTCTCTTCTGTTCATTGTGTATTTCTCTTCAAGCTGAAGGAGGAAGTTCAGCAAGAAAGACAGACGAAACAAGGGTCAGAATTTTATACCACTGTGGACTCAGTTTTTGGGCCTTCCATTTCTACTGGGTGGAGTGAAAAGATGGGCTGGGCAGTGCTGTCAAAGAGATAGTCTCCAACATTAGTCTTGCAACATTCTATACTTAAGCTTAATGTTAGAATCACAAAAGATTTCACATCAATCCTGAAGTTTAAAAAATTGATAAGATAATACAGGTAGGTGTATAGTTTGTACAACTTGAGTTCAAAAAAGGTTTTTTAATTGAAACCCAAAATCAAACATTGATCACGAAAATGGATTTTTTTGAGATCTCTCAAGTAAGAAATATTAGAATTGTTCACCACTTATAAACATGGTGAAGAAAATGTAAACACAAATTTTGAAAGATGTGTGCAATACAGTAAACCAGAAATACATTGCATTGAGACTATCTAGAAATTTATTTACAAAATAAGGAGAATATAAGCAACTCATATCAATAAGCTAGAAAGTATCCATAGGAGATGAAAATACACACAGATAACAATTTGGGCAAATCCATTTAAGTTCAAGTAATCAGATATGGAAATAAAAATCATCAGAATTTCTAGTTCTAACCCCATATGTTAAGAAAAAAATGAAAGAAATAAAAACACAAAAGCCTTATAATATCTAGAAGGAAGAGAACATGGTACACAGATGTGGAAATTTATAGATTTCTTAGAATAAATGGTTCATCTTTTATTAATAATTCTTGATATTTAAATATTTCATTATACCCCATTAGAGTCATATATGATTATAGTTATAAAAATATCCTCAATCTGATTCCATATAATAAGTTTGCTTCTGTATGAACACATGTTTATATTTAAGTCTTCAATAAAAAAAATTTAAAGTGCTCTATTATTGCTCATAGCAGAAAACATGACAACAACATAAACACCCATTATGACAAAGTGGAAACTAAACCGTCAGATTTTACAAAATTAAACAAGAACTTAAAATAAAAATGAAACAATTTACAAGATTAAACAAAAGCAAAGTGCTTTGGCAACACGTATGGCCCCTGCTCTAGATTGACACGCAAATTCCTGAAGTGTTCCATATTAAAAGAAAAAAAAACAGCAAAACTAAAGCAGCAAAACAAGTGGATACATTTTGAATGGCGCAAATAACATATTTCTAGGTACTGTGTGCTGTATTATGAATTTGAATACATGTAAAGTCTAATATACCTGTAGATTGTTTCAATGATTCAAATGCGCACTGATATATAAAAATATCACAGTGATATATAAAAAAGGAAAGCATGAATGATGTATTCAAATTTAGGGTCATAATATTCTGTGTTGGAGTAGCAGAAAGAACCATATGGTCAGATACATGTTATTGATAAAGAAGAAGGAACTTCTCTTTTGTCTGGTAGTTTTGCAGTATTTCTTGTTGAAATACTGATTTTTTTTTAAAAAATGATAATGCTGATATGTAACGATCCAAGACTATAATGAAGTTTCCTGAAAACTTTTCATTCTCCTACACAAAATTAGAAGGATTGCAATTGCTATATTAGAAAATAAAAATTAAAAGAAAACCTTCAGGAACTGGACAGATATTTCAGAAAGTATGACATTTGCCTACACACACCTAACCTATATTTGATTCCCAGCATCCCATATGGTCCCAGAGGCCACCAGTAGTTATCTCTGAGTGCAGAGCCAAAAAGTAAGCCCTGAGCACCACTCAGTTTGGTCCCCAATAAAAACATAAAAAGACATGCAAGGTAACTGAGTGTTAAGAGTCTGTGGAAGTAGAATTTGTGCCCTAAAGCAGTAAGGACCAAGAAGCAAGAATACCATCAAGCCGGGTATATCTCATCACTAACCACGACCATGCAACACACACTTCTGTGTACCGAAAACAAAACACCTGCCAATGTGTCCCTCAAACTTAGAGATAAATTTAATATTTTAGAGGAATATAAAATGTTTTTTAAGATAACAAATAAAAAAAACCCTCATGCACAAGATTTAAATTATATAGCCAACAAATGTAGCACAGTAAATATTACATTGAAAATACTGTTCCAACGAAATAAAATACATTATGTTCTTAAATCCAGGGGAGATTTGCCAAGATTGCTCAGGTGACGTGCCTTCAGGAACTCTTAAATTCCATGAAGTAGAATGTTTCAACCTCAAGTGGTCTGAATCACATCTGAGATATCAGAAATAAGTAATAAAAAAAAACTTGGAACATTTTGATTTCTTGAATTTAAAATCATTCAGACAATCTCAGGACAAGAAAACACAAAGAAACACATAATGTCTCAAGCAAAGGATTGTAATACAGAATGCACCCTATCCCTCTAGACAAGACATGAGCTTGCACATGAGCTGAAATCTACAACACCCCCAGATTTTTATAAGGGAGGCATCAATGCAGAATCTGGTCTGATGCTGGAGCTTTACTGCTTAGTTCTTCAGGGTCTTAGGAGAGTTGTTTCCCTGGAAACAAAAATAAGTTATTTCATTTTAAGTTCTGCTCAAATGCTTCAAACAGTCCAGCTCAAAAGAAGAAACGTGAGAATGGAGGTGAGCCCAGAGGACTTGAGGCCACCATGGAAATGGGGGCAAGATGACAGGCTGTCATAAATCGTTCCATTGCAGGATTCTAAGTCCTAGAGAAAAAAGGGTTCAAGTGCAGTGACCGGCTTTATCAGCCACATCTGCTGACGGAGACTGTTCTCAAAGCCAAGGGCATGGCCACAAAAGGGCAGGAGGGTCTTAATTTTTTTTCCTTTTTTTCCCTTTTCCTTCCTTTTCATGAAGTTGGTGGGGTGGAAGGAGGGTAGGGACGACTTCAAATTCCAGACAAGAAAGGCAGCTTGGCAGAAAGAAAAAAGAAACCCACCCAATTGGGGGTTTGCTGCCATTGCTGAAAATAGCTGTTGGAAGGAAAGTTCCTGGCAAAGAAATTTCTCTTCCAGCCTTTCGATCTGCTGCCTTCTCTCTTTTCTGAGACAGCGGCCGTGGAGGTCTATTGTTGTGGCTGATAAAAGGTTGCTCTTGGAACAAAAAAAAAAAAATCTGTGTTTTTTTCCCTTCCCGTGTAATATGTAATAAAACTGCTCTATGAAGTCTCAATGAACTCTCTCAATTGAGAAAAATACAGACAATTTTCATTATAAGTGAATGACTCTCATTCACCCCTTTTCTATGCAAGGAAGACATGCAACAGTAAGTAACTGTAGACCACATTTCATGAGATAGCATCACTCCCATTATTCCTGTGTGTGTTTCGTGCGAAAAAATGTTATGAAGTTTTCTCCCCTCACAAAAATACATATTCCCTTATCTCATTAAGGCCCTATCTTCTACAACACCCATTCCCCCGCAGTTCCCCTGCTCCCCCCAACCCCCACCAGTGTCTTCCCTCCAGATGTCATTGCTATTTAAAAGTCGAAAAGAAAAGCCTGCATTTCCTTCACACAGTCAATCCGTTATTCAATTTGAAAATCTCAGGCAAATGGAGATGAGATTCTGAGAACGAAATGAAGCTGGGGTGGGTTGGCTGAGCTCTGCAAGGCCTGGCATTATCTCCCTAATGTGACAACTTCTGTTTTGAAAGCAGCTGGAATTTATGGCCTTCAAGAATACTATTTTAGTCTAGAGAACCTAGTAGTGGTCAGAGTTGCCCATATTTACTATATTTTTTTGTTTTTGTTTAATTTATTTAAGCACCATGATTACAGAATTGTTCATGATTGAGTTTCAGTCATAGAATGTCCAACATTCGCCACCAGTGCACTTTCTCACCACCAGTGTCCCCAGACTTTTGCCCACCCATTCCACACCTGCCTGTCTCTGGACAAGCATTTTACTTCTCTTTCTCTCTCTCTTCTTCTCTCTTTTTCTTCTTTCTTCTTTCTTCTCTTTCTTTCTTTCTTTCTTCTTTCTTTTCTTTTCTTTCTTTCTTTTTCTTCTTTCTTTTTTTTCTTTCTTTCTTTTCTTCTTTCTTTCTTTCTTTCTTTCTTCTTTCTCTTTCTTTCTTCTTCTTTCTCTTCTTTCTTTCTCTCTTTCATCTTTCTTTTTCCTTCCTTCTTTCTTCTTTCTCTTCTTTCTTTTCTTTTTTCTTTCTTTTTCTTTCTTTCCTTTCTTTCTTTCTTTCTTTTCTTTCTTTCTTTCTCTTTCTTTCTTTCTCTCTCTTCTTCTTTCTTTCTTTCTCTTTCGTCTTCTTTCTCTTTCTTTCTTTTCTTTCTTTCTTCTTTCTTTCTTTTTCCTTTTTCTCCCTTTCTCCCTTTTTCTTTCTCCCTTTCTTTTTTTCTTCTCCTTTTCTTTTTTCTTTTCTCTTTCTTTTTATTTCCTTCTCTCTTTCTTTCTTTCTTCTTTCTTTCCCTTTTCTCCCTTTTCCCTTTCTTTTTTTCTCTTTCTCCCTTTCTTTTTTTCTTTTTCTCCATTTCTTTCTTTTCCCTTTTTTCTTTCTTTCTTTTTTCTTTCTTTTCTTTTTCTCCCTTTCTCCCTTTGTTTTATCTTTCTCCCTTTCTTTTTTCTCTTTCTCCCTTTCTTTTTTTCTTTTCTCTCTTTCTATTTTCTATTCTTTCTTTCTCTTTTTTCTTTCTTTCTTTCCTTTTCTCCCTTTTTCCATTTATTTTCTCTTTCTCCCTTTCTTCTTTTTCTCTCTTTTTTTCCCTTTCTTTCTTTCTTTCTTTCTTTCTTTCTTCTTTCTTTCTTTCTTTCTTTCTTTCTTTGCTTCCTTCTTTATTTCCTTCCTTCTTTCTTTCTTTTATTTCTTCTCTCTTTCTTCCTTCCTCCTTTCTTCTTTCTTTCACTTTCTTATATTTCTTCATTTTTTCTTTCTTTCTTTCTTTCTCTTCTTCTTTTCTCTATTACTCTCAACAGTGTCACCTTTGAGGAAAAACCTCAAACACATTTGAGGAAAAACCAATTTTTAAGCAACTTCCATGGAATCTCAATCATTAATTTATGATGAAAAGCTCCTTTTATTAATTTGATCATGACAGCAAATATCTTTGTAGCATTTACTATGATCCAGGTACAATGATGAACCATCAGACATACATTCATGAATCATCTCTTCCTAAATTCTCCTGTTCAGAAGTGGAGAATGAGGGACAGAGAGGTTAATGGAGCTTGCAAAGGTCACACAGCCAATAAGTCAGAGTTTGGAGTGAAAAGCCAGCTATCAGGTGATAGCCCCCTGCTAGCAGTCCAAGCACTATCTGTATAATTTCCTTCTTAACAGGTTGACCCCTTTAATAGGTATTATCAATTAATGAGTGCAAATTTCTCAGAGAAAGTATATAGATAGGTGGGCTAGCAATACAATTTAGCTGCTTTTCCCAAAAGATAACTCCAGCTGATGCTGAATCATTTCATTTTAAAATTTTCTTGTTCATTGTCCAATTTGGATAATCCTTCATAAAAGATTTGTGACTTGTTAACAGAAAGAATAATTCTTTTCTTTTACTTAGTACAAATCTTATATCCAAAGCTCAATCCATATCAGAAAAATAATATGGAAACTTGAGAATGCCCTTGTTTAATTAAGGCAGACAATAATTCTCATATAAAGAGAGGGAAATTACATACACATCATTGAATAGCAGTGACTCATGTGCTCAGAAATCAGGCACCCTTCATCAGTTAGGACCATTTAGATGGGGAGGTTTATCTGTCTTCATTTCCTAATGCACCTGGCAGATACCCTGATTAGCCTCAAGATGGTCAAGAGTGTTTGGAGAATTAAGGTCACTCATATCTTTATCACTTATCTGGGGAAGCCTCTTTAAAGAACATTTGATTGTGATCCATCAAGCATTGATTATGGAAACATCAGATAGGTGCTGTACAAATCAGGCAAATAGGCCTCCAATCCATTTGCAGAAGAGCAATGACAGCTCCATATGGAGAGGCTTGTGGGGAGCATTGGCCATGTCTGTTGTGTGTGTAAACCACTCTAGCCCCAAAGACAATTGGAGTGTAAGAACTGGAGTACAAGATACATTCCTACTTGTGAAGGGCATATCATTTGAAGAGACCAGTTTCCATGGATAGGAAGAATGAGAAGAATAATTAAATGGCATGTCCTATACTCTCTGTGTAAATATGGGCCTATGCCAGAATAGTAGGAACTATGGAAAAGGGATGATCCTTAGACTTAAGATGATTTAAAATCTCCCATCACTCAGTTCTGTGGTAAAGTAAGAAAGGCCAAGAGAGACAATTGAATGCTAAATTCATTGCTTGCTTTCAACCATGTTGAATTTAAGAAAGGTACATCTCTAAGAATCTCAGAGATAAATGTTGAATGAAGGCCTTTTCTCTCAAATTAATTGTCCCAAAGAAGCAGGAATGTGGTGTGATGATTTGAGTTCTCACACCTTATATCACTGTCCTCTTGTGTAAATAAGTGAAGGGGATCAGGGCACAGACAGGAGCTCTGTTTAGTGGCTCAGAGCCTGTGGTTTGCTTCTTCCGGTTAATCCTATCAACCTGGAACTTGGTTTGTCTATTGAGATTTCTTACCCTTCTCTTCCATCTCTACACTGCTAATTCTACCTAGGTAGTCTCTAACTCTTGAAAATAGAAATATCAGGGCCGGAGCAATGGTACAGAAGTAGGATGTTTGCCTTGCACGCAGTTGACCCAGGACGAACAGCAGTTCCATCCCTCGGCATCCCATATGGTCCCCCAAGGCAGGAGTAATTTCTGAGTGCATAGCAAGAAATAACCCCTGAGCATCACTGGGTGTGGCCCAAAATATAAAGAAAAGACAAAAGAAAAAGTAAAAAGAAATATTGAACGTAAGTGGCCTGATTTTATCAGAGGTTACTGAATTTATGAGGCCCCAGCATGAGGAAAGTATTTTGACTATTATTTCCAACTGAAATGAACAATCCTTTAATGAGGGGCCATTCTCATGACCCTCTCCCAACAGTGCTCATTGACCAGGTAGGGCCAGTAATGATTGAATTCAAAGGCTCACTCCTGCACCACAGGGACTGTACCACTTGAATCAACTCGCTGGCTCTGTAAGTAGTGATTTGTAAAGTCTGAAATGACTTCAGTTCTGTAAGGTCACATTCTCAGTCTGTAATAAATTACATTCATTTTCCATTTCGGAAATGTAAATATTTGTTTACAAAGGAGTTGGCTGTGGCATGAATGAACAGCCACTGTAAATCCAGTTCTTATATTTTCATATATACTTGACCTTGACCTAGACTCAGAAGAACTATTTTTAAAAACATTAAATGATATCAACTGTTTTAATAGTTTGAGTGACCTGAGAAAAATGCTCAGTAATGTTACATGGTATACATTTTCATAGACTTTCACATATGAAGCAAGCTGGTTGCCTCTATACTTAGTAGCATTCCCACAAAAATTGTTAACTTCCAACTCATATTTTTCTGCTGCACAGAAATAGATTTAAATTTACTACATTATAATGTTTGCATTGTGTCTGATTTATAGATTTGAGATTACCTAAGTTGATAAAAAACCATATATAAAACCATCTTCTAGAAAACGAGAATGTTATTTGCTTTCAGCGTGTTTTCTATAATAAGCCATTCATTTAATTTCTGATGTATAAGATAAAGCAGGTTTAGTCATATTTATTTATCTCCACTTTTGCATTTGAAAATTTGCCAACTTTTAAACATAAATGGCCATTCTTTTTTACCCCCTGAAATGTTGAAAAGAAACTTGCATTTGATAACAGGGATTAAAAATCATTTCATTTTCTTGTTCACTCTCTTACAATCTCACTACCTTTATAAACTAGTATTTTTTAATGCTTTGACATAAGCATAGCAATAAAGAACAGAAACCAAAAAAAATATCTGCCTTTAAAAAACTGAATTAATGCAAAACTTTAAGCAGCCAATAAGGTTAGTCTTCAGTAATCTTCAGTAATCTAGTATCTGCTTAATTAATTTTTATGTATGTGTATAAACTGATAGTGGTGATTATAATATGTAAATATCAGAAACATGTGTCTCTTTTAAAACATTACAGAAAAGTTTCTCCCTTAGAAACATTTCTGGATATTTTTATTCATTCACAGGTAGGTGGAATAGAGTTCTCTTCTTTCTTCTTTTCATTTTATTCTATTATTTTTCTGTTTTTTCTCCCTAGAGATACAGCAATAATTCTTCTTGTCTATAAGCTCTCATGTTGCTTGGCAGCTACCCATGCTGTAATATTCTTATATTCATTTAAATGTGTATGTATCCATTTATTTTGTGCATATTTCTATATTTCAAATGCATGATAATAATTATTAAGTGGTGCATGCATGTTCATTTTATAATAGTCCCATACATCAGCCCCATCAATAAGAGTAGCATTTCAGGAGACATTATGATGTTCAGCAGTGTCCTCCAAGAGTGTTCCTTACTAAGGAAGATTAACTCAGATGACGGATGCAGTAATGCCAAGAAGATTATGTTTATGATTCCAGGGAGGAAAGAATGAATGATTTCTGATATTCAAAAGGAAGAAAAGGCCTTACATGAAGGCAAGTGGAAAAGAAGTGATGTTTGACTTACATTAAAAAAAAAAAAAAAGATTTGGCCAAACCTAACACAGAAGCTAAAACAGAGGCAATTGAGGATTTGGTGGATGTCAAACAATTTACACCAAAACCTGTTTTGGAGTAAAGCTTTGGTGTAACGTTTGACATAACATTTTGTGTAACATTGGTGTAACATTAGCTACTTGAAGTGGAGAAAGATGGTTTAAGTTTCTTGAGAAAGAAGAGAAGAAATTTGAGTTATATTTGCAATTCTGCAGAAGATCTCAATTCTAGTTCCATGTTCCACTGCTTCTTAAAATAATTGTTTTCTTTTTTATTTTATTTTATTTTTAGGTAATGCTAAGATTTGATATATTCTTTAAGATTTACACATGGACTCATATGCTAAGGAATCTTAACCCAGAATATCCCCCATGCAAATTTTGTCTTAAAAATACCAAGGACAGGATTAGCATGCATACTAGATTATAAATCTGGTCAAGCCCCTCGAAATTGGTATGCCTGCCAACAATTTATCTAAATATATCCAGCCACTTTGCCCTACAAGTTAGGTCAGAAATCTGATAGAGCAAGTTTTCTGCAAGTTTGCTATTTCCTCTCTGATTTGCACAAAGCAGAATTTACTATGAGAACAGCCTTTTCCCTGGTATTTGGAAATATTTACTTCTGCAACCTCCAAATGATTAACATTGAAAAGGTTGTGCATCCCCCCCATAACACTAAGGCAGTGTTCAAAACTCAACATGTACAAAATGTTTAAGTTCTTCCCTTCCTAGTTTCTCTCCTCATCCATTCAAAGCTCATGAAGCATCTTATACGTATTTGCCACTATACAAAAGGAAATAATAGAACTAAATGAATTTATTTCTGGCTTCCAGGATTTCCAGTCTTGTAGGGACTATATACAGTGAAACAAGTAAACAAGCTAACAAAAGTTGTTATGTTTTTTATTTGGGGGCTTACTCTTGACGCTGTGCTTAAGGATTATTGCTTGTGGAGCTAAGGAATTTGTTGTGCTGGGGACAAATGCCTTGCCCCTATTATATCACTGATTTCACAATATATTGCACAAAGTGCTCAAATGGAGACAAAATACTTGTTGAAAACACCAAGCAAGTCATTGCAAATTCTAAGAGCACAAGTTAATTATTTTCTCTGAATGCCAGCGTGATAACTTTGAATTTTGTAACATTAATGAGGATAAGGCTCTTTATCATTCAGACAGACACCCTCTATCTCTGGGATACCAGAGTGGTGACAGTAGAGTTGGGGATATTCCCAGTTCAAAGCCCTTTTAGATCAATTAGAGGGTCAAGTTGGGATTCAAAGTGAAACTGTGTTTTCTCTCCCCAACCCCCCAACACACTCTCCAGGTCACTGAAATCGCTGCACACTGTGTGGTCTGCTACTCTGGAGAAGTAAATTAGGATGGACACCGACCTCAGAGGAGGCAGGACTTGGCCCCTTAACAGCTACATCATGAGTTCAGACCACCAGTGCCTCTGCGATTGAAGACAGGAGCCCAAGAACGACTGTGCTGTTTTGCTGCAGATTTCACAGAATATATTAATCAAATGTTGGAGGCAACAGCCATCTCCAGGACAGTGAGAACTTAAAGGGTTGCTCTAAGTCAAAAAAGGTGAGTTCTTGAAATGTGTCAGGGAGAGGGATAAATATAAAACAGTCTCAGTCATTTGTGGGATATAAAAAAAAATATAGCATGGTAATGCTATCCAGAGACAATATAGATGGGGGCTAGGAGAACCAGTCCATGGTAAGAAGCTTATCACAAATAGTGGAGCAGAGACGTGAGAGCAGAGAAGGGACCTTCTATGACAATGATAGTTAAAACTGATCACTCTGGACAAGAACTAGGTGCTGAAAGAAGCTACATTGATATGCATGATAACTCTTTAATAACATTACTGCAAGCCACTGGGTCTAAAAGAAAAAAAGGAAGACACAGAGAGAGAAGAAGTAAATTGCCTTCCTCAGAGGCAGACAAGAGGGAGGTGGGAAGAAAACCGGGGTCATTGGTAGTGGGAAATATACATTCATGGGTGAAGGGTGGTGATACTGTAAGACAAACTCAATCATGAATAACTTGGTAATCATGGAAAATAAGTCTCTACCAATAATTATTTTTTAAACAAAAGTGAGGTCTTTGTGAAAGTGGGATTCCAAACTCTTCCTTCTTCCATTTAGAAAAAGAACTGCAAAGGAAATTTTCTTATTCCCTGCTCTGCAGCCCTTTCCCCACATCATAACCTGTCATTACCTCTATGGTGTTTTAAAAAATTATTTTCACTATTATTCAACTGCAGGGAGACAGTTTTGCTTAGGGCTTGGATCTTTCGCTAAATCCACCTGGGCGATCCTGAAGGCTGGATCATTGCTCCGAGAGCATGATTGTTCTCCTGAACTGTTGTGTGGGTCTCACACACCTTTCCACAGTCAGGAAGATAAGCGAACCATAGAAGCTGACACACACACTTGGACTGATCCTTATCTCATTCGTGGTAATATGATTCTACACAGTGACCAAGACTCTGGGAACTTTAGCTCAAACCCACATATCAACAAGATACCGGATCTTGAATAACAAATGAGGGGAAGGAGAATGAAAAGCAGAGAAAGCCTTCTCTTCAATAATAGAAAATCACTCTTATAGAAGGCCTTGTTTCTGGGGAGCCCAGCGGGATTCCCCCCAACCCTGCCCCACCCAAATGTAGCTTTGAATTTTGAGAAAAGTCTTCATTAACAATTCCTCAGCCTCTCTGTTTAGGGAGTAGCAAGTTCATGAGCTCATATTCCTCTGTCTGCACCTTTCTGCCATGTCATCCTAGCCAAGGCATGTGGGTTAATTAATTTCTAAACAGCATTGTGCTGCCCTCGGGAGGGGCTGGACCATCCCAACTTCTCCATCTTCTTGGACTAATTTGAGTCTATCTGTGCAGTCTCCTTTTTGTTCTCTCTTCCCTAACACCATCTGATCCTTTTGAACATCCTTTGCTCTCTTAGTTGGAGATGTTACAATTTAAGAGAGCAGAAAGAGAAAAAGTATTCGGTACATAGAAAGATTTATACTGTTTCATTGAGATTTTTCCAGTTCCAAAAGATTCACGTATTCATGGGTGGATTTGTGTGCCCAAGTCAAAATCAAGTGAACAAAAAACAGTCTTTAAAGAGACTGGAACATTACTCAAACTGGAATAAATGCTTTATATGTGGCATGTCTGATTTTAATCTCCAGCTCCATATGGACCCCCAGCACTAAGCTAGTAGTAGTCTCCAAGCATTGTGTGTTCTTCCAAACAACAACAAAATAATATACTAGGCCTTAAGAAAATCAAGCTTGATAGGGTAAAATTAATAGGTCTAATTTCTATATAAAACATTGACTCAATTTTAACAGTGGCATTCATGAACTCTTAGGGAAAAAACTGTGACTATGGTATAGAGTCCAATCATGGAATTTTCTTGACTTTCTCTGATTGATTGGATTATAATTTAGTCTTTTCAGGCTAATCTCACAAATTATTGTCCATTTTACTGAAACATGTGAGTGCTGATCCCTACTCATTTTGCTCAGCATGTCAGATAGCTGAACATAATGCTGTCAATCTAATTCAAGCAAGGTTAGCCCTGGACATAAACTTATTCCCTGACAACAGCATGAGGGCTTTGAAAAACAGGTTTTTTTTTTTTTTTTGGTTTTTGGGTCACACCTGGCAGTGCTCAGGGGTTATTCCTGGCTCCAGGCTCAGAAATTGCTCCTGGCAGGCACAGGGGACCATATGGGGCGCCGGGATTCGAACCGATGACCTCCTGCATGAAAGGCAAACGCCTTACCTCCATGCTATCTCTCCGGCCCTGAAAAACAGTTTTTATTAATGCATTGTAGCTCAGTTCATGGTGTAACAAGGCAGAGGTTTTAATGAAAACTGCCTTTTTGACTTCATATTGATGGTTTCAACAAAATATTCACTAATTCAACAAACTAATTCACAGGCTAGGTTGTAGTAAATATTTTTTTCTTGAAGTCTCAGGAACCTAATGTGCAATGTCACAGCAGTGAAACTATCCCTTAGGCATATTTATTTGCAGTCACACTTGGAATTTTATGGATGACATCTTGGGAGCTATTTCCAAATGTTTTTATCCTATTAAAGGGCTCCATAAACACAGAGAACACCTTTCTATTTAGTCATAATGATAGTGGATCGTGTTATCCCTCTTCAGCATAAGTGGCCATTTCTTAATTTCTTTAAAACTCCTGAAACGGGGGCATTGGTGGTGGGAATGTTGCACTGGAGAAGGGGCTGTTTTTTATGACTGAAACCCAACTACAAACATGTTTGTAATCATGGTACTTAAATAAAGATATTATTCAAAAATAATAATAAAAAATAAAACTCCTGAAAAAGCATTGCTTGATCAGGAATAGTTAGAAAGGGAGGGGATAATGATGGCTAGAAAAAAAATCAAAAAACTTGAGCATTTATTTTTTTCCCTGTACTTTCTCCTTACCTCTAAAGACAATAAAGGCTTCACAGCTTCTGCGAATTTTCTCTGGACTGGAAAAGCAGAAGGTAGAAGATATAAAGTTTCACAAACACACCCTTTCCAAGAGAAAGTTCTGAAAGGCTAGGCAAATCCATCAAAGCAGGGGTCAGCAAGTAAATTCAATGGCAAAACATCTAAAGCATTTTGAAGAGGAAGTGGTGAAGGGCAATGAAAAGGGGAGGTTTGTGCAAGAACTGTGTGTGTTTGATCCCAGGTGAAGAGACAACACAGAGTAGAAAGCAGAAGGGAGAGCTCTCCATTCATTCATTCATTCATTCATTCTTTCCTTCATTCATTTATCTGTTCGGTTATTCAAAACTATATTTGGAATATGAACAGTATCTAAGAATATGTCTGTGTGCATATCTGGTTAAATAACCTTCCTTAAACAATAGGTAATGGAAATTAATGCTTCATTATTTCAGGAAGAATCTGTTAATATTTATGCATGGTACTGTTCTCTTGGGCAGGCTTTGTATTTCACTTACATTTCCAAAAGGAGTCAATGGGATACAAATCCTACTGCTGGAAATTAACCAAACTGACAAGAGATGTTGTTCAAAAGGAAATAAAATAAATTAAAATGAGAAATAATTCTGTGGCCCATTTTTGCTTGTCTATTTCCTGAGGTCGCCATTCTGCTAAAGACAAAGTCAAATGGTCCATTCTCATTCTAGCTTGCTCAGACTAAAAGTTTCACTATGGAGACCATTCTGATACCCAAGTCTGGTCCAACAAAGTTGTAGAGTGGACTTAAAGTATACAGGTAGAAATTGTACTTGTCCTGATGATTTATCAGGCATGATACAGTTGTAATATGGGGGGATTTATACTCCATTTAACTCTATTGATTCCATTTTTCTTGTATTTTTATATTTCTTACCACTCTGAATAAGTCAGACTGCATGTGACTTGTTTTCATCTTTGAAATACTGACTCTTCAAAAAAAAAACTTTCTATTAGTTTATGTTGTCTGATGGATTGGCACCTTTCAAGATACTGATTCACAGATTCATATGGTATCCATCGAATGTCTGCAGTTCTTAACAAAGGGTTCAATTTGGACTTCTGGTGATAGTCTTACTCTCCATTGCAAGAGAAATTCCAAAACCAACTGTATAATTACAGATGAACTAGAGCAAATGAAAGCTAGCAGAAAGGAAATGCTGCTAGATCTGCCCACACACACAGGATTGTTGCTTGTGTCTATCCTTAAATCTTGGCTTATCTTGATGGAAGGCATGTTCTTATTTATCTGCCCAGCTCATCTCTCTAGTCAAAGCTCTGTCTCACTCTTTTTCTCCATTCAGCATACTCACCTAATTACTCTGACTTCTCCCATGCTAAGCATAAGTAAATTCGTGCCTCTCACCTTTATGTCAAACTCTCTTAAATCTGTCGCTTACTTAAGACTCAGGCAACCTCTCCTCCTTCTGGGTTCCAATTACCAACTTAAGATTTCTCATCTGG
The DNA here is from genome assembly GCF_024139225.1 of Suncus etruscus. NCBI lineage: Eukaryota > Metazoa > Chordata > Mammalia > Eulipotyphla > Soricidae > Suncus > Suncus etruscus. The sequence goes on along the minus strand of NC_064854.1, from coordinate 18,306,474 downwards.
AAATGCTGTCCCATTGCCCTGCACACCTTTCTGAGTGTTCTCTCTCTCTCTCTCTCTCTCTCTCTCTCTCTCTCTCTCTCTCTCTCTCTCTCTCTCTCTCTCAACAGTGAAAATGTCTGCCACCCACCCACCGAAGGATATGTATGGAGTGATTACTTTATTTATATGATCCTCTGACAGCAAGGATCACAGAATGGAGCTTCATCTTAAGACTTATTGTACCCGTATTTTTTTTTCTCAAACCAGGGCACCACACTTTAAGTTACATGCTTATTGAAATGAACCACCCACTTCTATTGGGTGGTAAAGATTTTCAAATGGCCAAGGTTTATGATAGAAAATGTGTTGGCTCTGTTTTCTTCATTATGTCAAAATCCAAAATGGAATTAATATGTAGGGGGGAAAAAGGTATGACTTAAAAGTTCTCCCTAGAAAGTAAGTCATCCCTAAGTTTTGTTAAACTTTCTTGAATTTAGCTAATTAACTCTCTGCATTCAAGATTTCCAACAGATGTTTTGAGGTCTCCCCAACTTCTGAAAAATTGAATTTCATAGACAAGGTATCTAAATGCATACCAAAGTTTTCTTATATTCAGGAAAATGTTTCTCCTCAGCCCTTTACATTCCACTCTGCTCCTGGACATAGATATATGTATAAAGCCCCAAATACCAGCTACTTCTGTGATATTTTTTATTACTACCTATATCACTTGTCATTTCTTTTACGAATTTTTTCATGCTGTTGTTTTTTTTTATTTTCTCTGAATGCAAATGTTTCAAATACAAGCCCAGTTAGCACAACTCCTCCCACATTCTATATGAACTTAGAAATGGGAATAACAAGAAATATTCCAGTGTCTTCATTTTACCCCCTCTTATCCTTCTAATATTCAATGTGTGGATTCCTTTAGCTGCAAATACTTTTGAACCAGTTCTCATGCTTTGGGTGGTATTCGGGGGGAGTATATTTGCCATGTGAGGAAGGGGACAGTCGTCTGTTAAAATAGTATAGAGCTCTTCAGAAACAATGTCAATGTAGCAAAGAGATCTACAGGGCGAGGGTAGATACATTGAGTCCAAAATCTGTTATGTTTAGAAATAGGATTTTCACAGATGTTCACATCATTGTTTTTACTCTTGCAAGTAGCATATGGGACTCATCATCAAAATTACCGTGACTAAGAAGAGAATAATCACAAATATTAAGAGGTTTCTTAGAAATGTTTCCACTAACCTCTTTTAAGGAATGACAAAAAATATTTCATCATTCCCATGTTATACAGCACATGGGTACTGGTGAATGTGAAATAATCAGTATGAAACATCTGACATAGCAAATCAGCTAGCCAGGCTCCTTGGCTAATGCTTAGTGAGATCACACGTGTCTGACTATCTGCAGCATTAACACATAAGACTCATATGAAAGTTCCAGTCTTTATTTCTGACAATAAAAAGGAAATGTTAGGCTGTGGGTATCCAGTAAATTTTTTTATCCAGTATTGTTTTTTAAATCATTTAAAGAGATATTCTGGCAGCAACAATTCTAGTTGACTTTATTTTTGTTCTTAAATATAAAAATATTCTTACATACTTTCTATTCCTTAATGATTTATGGGGATGTAATGGTTAGAAATTGTACATATTTTGACTTTCTTGATCATTCTTTCTCTGTTTCTCTCTATTTCTCTCTCACCATTCCACTCTTTAAATGAAGCGATAGCACA